>NW_016107441.1:5239232-5244295 GCF_001604975.1 Cebus imitator | reverse complement strand
AAACTCCGTCTCAAAAAAAAAAAAAAAAAAAAAAAAACCGCGAAAAAAAAAAAAAAAAAAAAAAAAAAAAAAATTCTTCTAGATCATCTATGACACTGATATTCAAACTTTAGTGTTGTTGTTTTTCAAAACATAAATTTGCATGATGGGTAGAGGGAGAGACCCAGTCTCCTAGCTAGGCTGGCAAACAATATGGTGACCCTCCAGAAGAAAACCCATCTCTACAGGAGCTTGAGATGCCAGGCAGCACAGTCTGAAAATGACTGACTTATTCCAACTTCTACCTTTAATTTAATTAATTTGTTTATAAAATTATTGTTATTACTATCTTTTTTTTAGACAGGGTCTCTCTCTGTCACCCAGGCTAAAGTGCACTGGATTATAGCTCACTGCAGCCTTGACCTCACAGGTTCAAGCAATCCTCCAACCTCAGCCTTCCAAGTAGCTGGGACTACAACCGTGTGCCACCATGGCTGCCTAATTCTTGTATTTTTTGAAGAGACAGGGTTTCCCTATGTCGCCCAGGCTGGTCCCAAACTCCCGAGCTCAAGGGTTCAATTCTCAGGTAGGGAACACTCTGGTGAAAGTTCCCGCCCACCTCAGCCTCCCAAAGTGCTGGGATTATAGGTGTGTGCCACCACACTCAGCCTCCACCTCATACATTTTAAAAAGGAGTTTCATTTTAAAATCTAAAAGGCTAAAGTATTCAAGTTAATACTACTAATACACTACCAACTGGTGACAGGGCTAGAGCTAAAACTCTCTGCCTCACCATTCCATCACATTCTCTCCTATTCCAGAATCAATCAACTTACCCAAACTGAAAATCAAGAGAGATGTAATCAAGGGCCATCTGTTATGAATGTTAAAACATTAAATTTTCTATTAATATCTCATACAGAAAAATCCAATGGAATATAGGAAAACCAATCAACCCAGAAAAAGTCAGAATACACATGGTTGTCTCACCAGACAAGCTCAAGTGTAAGCAGAGAATGTGCTTATGGCAAAGGCCATACATCTTCGACAACAGTTGGAGGTTGGTTCTCTCACAGCAACAGGGAAGTTTAACTAAAATAATGTCAGCGTTTTTCATTTTCTGGGCTCCATGAGGCTTCACTTTGCCTATTACTCCCTGAGATATCACTTTATACTTGCTTCCTTGCAATGTGCTCCTGCTTTGTTGTATAAAAGCCGAAAGGGAAAGTAATCTCTAAATGGGTCTGCATCCCACAGAGAATTTACTTAGATGACATTTAAATCTGTTTTTCATGGGTTTTTTTGGTGCTATTACAAGAAATCATACAGTCATTACACTTCAAATTTGACAGTTCTTTCACAGCATGAAAGGCAGAAATTAGGTCCAAATGTATTTATTTAAATGCAAGGTTTCGCTTACCACCAGGACATTTGTGAAGATTGATAGATGACAGCAGAATGCAACATCTGAACTATTGTTATTTCATGAACCCCTGGCTGTGGATCGCCAAACTCAAATATTTTAAATTCAAACAATAAGCCCATTAAAGAGAACTTTCAACTACTATCTTTCCCTTCAGTTATTCAAAGAACTCAATTTAATTCATGTAGCAATCACATTTGAGAATGAAAGAAACTTTTGCTATGAAGAGGCTTTGAAATGTTTGAAGACAAAGGAACCAATCAGACAGCACTTAATTAATTAATCAGATCTCAAAACTTTTGCCAGAGTGTTCCCTACCTGAGAATTGAACCCAAAGTGTCAATCTTATTTGTGGAAAGTATAAATTCATGTGGGCATGTTGTTCTTGTTTTGTAGGGGTGGGAAGATTCACTATTTTCCTATGAAACATCAAAGGCCGTGTAGCCCCTGTACCTGTATCCCTCCAGTGGCAGTGGTTAGAAGTAAGTCCATAGACTTGGATAAGGCCTGATTTCCTTTGACTTGCCGCTAAGTGGTGAACCCACACTGCAATCTCACCCTCCCTTTATATCAGTGGTTCTCAGCCTTTTTGGCATCAGGGACCAGTTTTGTAGAAGACAATTTTCCATGAACTAGCAGTGGTGGGGGTTTGGAACATTACATTTATTGTGCACTTTATTTCTATTATTATAACATTGTAATATATAATGAAATAATAATATGACTCACCATAATGTAGAAGCAGTGGGAGCCCTGAGCTTGTTTTCCTGCAACATGACAGTCCCATTATGGGGATGATGAGAGACAGTGACGGATCATCAGGCATTTGACTCTCATAAGGAGCACACAAGCTAGATCCATCGTATATGCAGTTCACAATAGAGTTCATGTTCCTATGCGAATCTAATGCGACCATTGATCTGATCTGACAGGAGGCAGAGCTCAGGCAGTAATGCAAGTGAGTAATGGGGAGTGGCTGTAAATACAGATGAAGCTTTAAGCTCACCCACCCACCGCTCATCTGCTATGTGACCCAGGTCCTAATAGGCCACAGACCATTACTGGAGTTGGGGACCCCTGCCTTGTACCATTAATAGGAATCAAGAGGGAAGTCCCTTGTTCTCAAAGGGTCATGTGACATACAAGTTCCACATATAAAGTCATGCACCTCATAATGATGTTTTGGTCAAGGATGGCCCACATATATGGCATTGGTTCCATAAGATTATAATGGAGCTGAAAAATTTCTATTGCCCACTGATGTAACCATAGTTCTATAGCACAATGCATTACTTATGTGTTTTTAAAAATTATGATTTTTAAAAAGTTAAAATAATTAAGATTAATTTCTTACTTGAAGAAAGAAAAAATGTTTTTAATAAACTCAGTGTAGCCTAAGTGGCCAGTGTGTATAAAGCCTCCAGTAGTGCATAGTAATGTCCTAGGGCTTTATATTCACTCACCACTCACTCACCAACTCCCAGAACAACTTCTAGGCTTGTACACTCCATTCAAGATAAGTGCCTTATACAGGTGTACTTTTTAAAACACCTTTTATGCCGTATATTTACTGCACATTTTCTGTTTTTGGATATACAAATACCATTATGTTACAATTGGCTGCAGTATTCAGTACAGTAACATGTTGTACAGATTTGCAGCCTAAGAGCAATAGGCTTTACCATATTGCCTTGGAATGTAATAGGCGATACCATCTCGGTTTGTGTAAGTACACTCTATGATATTAACACAACAACAAAATTATCTAAGAGCACATTTCTCATAAAGTATTCCTGTTAAGTGGCATGACTATGTTATCTTAATATTTACCTATGTCTATGATGTCTGAGCTATTGTCCTATTTTATAAATAGAGAAAACTAAAGACGTCAGATAACTGCCCTTGTTTGTCCAGTTAATTTATGGTTGGGACTTAAATTCAGGCCTTTTCCATTTTCATTATGCCTCTCTAGGATAACTAATCTCAACAAACAAAAACAAAGATATTACTCAACCATTTATATAATTCAACTATATAATGCTGAGTATCCAGATAATTAAAAAGAGCTCTGATTTTAACATCATGTTTTTCCTCATTCTATTCTATGTCTTGGAGTTCGCTTAGAGCAGAGTTTACAATGGGTAACATTCAGACAAAAAATGTATTATTTCAGCTCCAGAGTTTTTTTTTCAGATTGCAAAAGCAAGCTTTTTTATGACGTTTTATTATTTTTAATTGACACATAACTGTACATGTTGATGGTGCACAATGTAATATTTTGAAAAATGTGTATATAGTGTAATGACCAAATCAGGGTTATAAGCATGTCCATGACTTCAAACATTTATGATTTCTTTGTGTTGAGAACATTTAGAATCTGCTCTTCTAACGCTTTAGAAATCTACAAACCATTATTGTTAATCATAGTAACCTTACTATGCAATGGAACATGGGAAGTTATTCCTCCTATCCAACTGCAACTTTGTACCTGTTGGTCAACCTCTCCCCACCCTCTTCCCCACTCACCATCACCAGTCTTCTCAGCGCTAGTCCCATAACCACTGCCAAGTAGTAACCACTATTCTGCTTTCTACTTTGATATGATTAACTTTTTTAGATTCCACACGTGAGTGAGATCATACAGTATTTGTCTTTCAGTGCCTGGCTTACTTTACTTAATCAACCTTAGTGTCCATCAATGGATGAATGGCTAAAGAAAATGTGGTATATATACACAATGTAATGCTATTTAGCTATACAAAGAATGAAATCCTGTCATTTGCAATACAGGTATGTATCTGCAGAACATTCTATTTGGTTTTTAAGTAAACTAATTGCCAACATTTAAAAATCAGAAGAATTTACATAAAAATTCCAAATTCTAGGTGATCTTAAAAAATCAGATGATGAAGCATTACAAGATCACATTCCCAAATCACAATAACTGGCTGGAGTTCAGTCTCAGACATTCTTTTACATAGGGCAGGTGTCTGCCTTGCTACTCCCTATAGCACCAATTGCTTCATTCTTGCATGTCCTGCTTATTCCTTATAAGCATCAAAGTTTGTAATTCCTGTCCAAGACAAAGGACAGATTACACGTCTAATTTATTCATCCCAAGAACTCAAAATACAATTCAAAATCAGCAATGACCACATTTAAAAACAAAAGTGAGCTGACTAATATTTTAGTCCCCTAGAAAATATACCTTCTGCAGGTGGAATAATAAAATCCATTTCCTTTGTATTCTTCGTTTTCACAGATTACTTCTATAATTCTCAAGAGACACTCAAGAAGCAGATGTATGTCCCAATTCTGTTACCACATTTCACAGCCAGTAAAAGCTAAGGAAACCATGTTTAATGATTTTTCTCTTGTTAAATAGAAAAACACAGGTAGAACATTACCGCCATGGTAACTATTGGGTGCTATAGTCCCTAGGACTTCTCCATTATGGGAACTCTGTGGAGCATCAGACACCAACTTCAATGTCATTTTTCCACCAGACATGGCGCATTCAGGCCACAGCACCCAAGCCTTAGCTGGGAGCACTGTAATGCTGTTTTCATTTCTATTTTCTAAGAGAAATTGAGAGTTGCCGGACACGGTGGCTCAAGCCTGTAATCCCAGCTACTCAGGAGGCTGAGGCAGGAGAATTGCC
>NW_016107441.1:5220280-5239091 GCF_001604975.1 Cebus imitator | reverse complement strand
AAAAAAAAAAAAACAAAACTATTTTTCTCGGGAATTTGGCAGCTCCTTTGCCGCATTTATAGTCATCATCAATAGTGAGATAAAAGAAGAAAAAAAGCAGGAGTTGATTAGATGAGACTATAACTGCAGACAGTGGGGACATAGGGAGCTTAATAGGCCCAACTTATTTAATTTGCAAATGGTAAAACTGAGACCCAAAGAGATAGACATTTATTGCTCAAGACCACTCAGCTTTTTAAGACAGAGCTCAAAACTTCTATTTCATTTTTAGCCACAAGGAACTTGAGACACACTAGGGTTGAATAAGTGTTGACCGGAACAAGACACATATATAGAAATAAAAGAGCAGAAAAACTGGGCCTCCAGTGCAGTAGGGACCAGAAGGTGGATCTGTAAATGAACTCTCTCCAGAGACCTCTGCTCATTCACCTGATGCTCCACATACTGTCCTTTCTCTTTCTCTTCCAACACATGCCATGTTCCTCCCTAGGATTCTTGTTGCTTGGTGACTATCTAGCATCCTCTTTTTATGCTTTTTAATTCAGTCTTGTTTTTTTTTGTGAATTTCTTTCCTACATGGTAGGCAGACACAATGATGCTGATAATCAGGTTCTTCTGCTCTCTCTTGAGAGTGGTATGGGCATATGACCTAAGCTAGGCCAACTGAACTCTTACTCTCCCACCACCACCACCCCAGACAATGAAGCTTGAGTAGAATGATGCAAAGATGGGAAAACATAGGTTGGGGTTCATTCATATCAACAGTGAAGCAGTCCTGGTACTACTGGACTTGTTACCCACAGTACTCCACACCTTTCCTGTGTTCTTTCCCTTTCTGAGTCTGGTTCTCCACTTATCTATCTATCTATCTATCTATCTATCTACCTACCTACCTACTTACCTACCTACTTATCAATTTAGAAATAGGATTTTATTGTCATCCAGGCTGAAGTGCGGTGGTATGATCATAGATCACTGCAGCTTCAATCTCCTGGGCTCAAGCAATCCTCCTCCTCAGCCTCCCAATTTGCTGGGACTATGACTGGCTAAATTTTGTATTTCTTTTTTGTAGAGGAGGGGTTTCACCATAGTGCCCAGGCTGGTCTTGAGCTCCTGAAATTAAATGATCCTATCTACCTCAATCTCCCAAAGTACTGGGATTACAGCCATGAGCCACCACACCCAGCCAACCCTTCCTTTTTATTTTGCAGTCTGTTTTATATTCCTCTAATGAACTTCTTGTCCCTTTAATCTTGGCCTTAATCAGTTTCCTATATCCAAAGTAGCTACACCTATAACTTGCATTAGATGTTTGTCTGCCTGCACAGAGCTTCTGCTTCTTTATGGTGGTTGTTCTCTGGTACTTTTAGCCTGTCCATGGCTCACCATGGGTTTTGAAGCATCAAATGTAGCCATGAGTATTAAACCTTAGTGTAAGTAACAGGGAGCATGTGTCAACCATGAATCAGAAATCTGGAGCTGGAGGCTTAGAATCTGCATTTTGATAAGAATTCCAGTTGAGTCAGGTGCAGGTGATCCCTAAAATATGTTGCTTTATCTCACGCACTCAGCATTTGCTCCCACTCTGCTGACTGCCTACTTGTCTCCCTATTATTTCCCAGTTCATATTGCTGCAATAGGAAGGTGGCTGGCCTTAGCCTTCTTTACATGCTCGGCCCAACCAGCCCACGAAATGGGTTGGATTCCCACAAGAGGTCCAACTGGCCATGAGAGGGGGCACAGTCACATGGACCACAGCAAGTTGCCCCTAATAGGGTCTGTGATATAATCTTATTCACAAGAGGTTAACTGGCAGGCAACACGTTTGATGCCACAAGATCTTTGAATAAGATAGAAGGTTCCTGACTACCTTTCCAATGATTCTTCCTTCTACCACCCTTCTTTCAGAAGATCTCTCCGACCTGATTCACTCTTTGAAAATAAGACCCAAGAGTTAATGAAATTTGTTTAAATGAATGATTCTCCTATCTACGAGGTACACACTTCCAATGAATAATTGGTAAGCTGATTATTAAACAAACACCCATATTCTCTTATTAATCACTTTAATTACCACCTCCTGAATCTTCTGTGCAGCAAAACTCAAAAAGCTGCCTCTTTGAAGAATGATAAGGCGTTTGTGTGGAGCTCCAAACTTCTTTATAGAAACATTAGCTCTTAGAGTACAAGAGTAGGTCCCCTTTTTAAAAACCATATAACTGGCCAGGCACAGTGGCTCACACCTGTAATCCCAGCACTTTGGGAGGCTGAGGAAGGTAGACCACAAGGTAAGGAGATTGAGACCAACCTAACCAACATGGTGAAATCCTGTTTCTATTAAAAATACAAAAATTAGCTGGGTGTGGTAGCTTGCACCTGTAAAATCCCAGCTACTTGGGACACTGAGGCAGGAGACTTGCTTGAATCTGGAGGGCAGAGATTGCAGTTAACTGAGATCATGCCACTGCACTCCAGCCTGGGTGGCAAAGTGAGACTCTATCCCTAAATAAATAAATAATAAAATTGAATAACCATATAACCAAAAAAACCCAAGCCTACCAAGATTATAAATGAGAAAAAAAATTCATGTTTTTGAAATTTATTTTTTTTTAATCTACCATGTGAAGTTACTTAAACTTTCTCTACATGGGTAAGTTCATTTACTTGTTTCTTCCTGGAATCTGAATTTCAATATTTTTGAAGACTTGTTATGGGTGGGCATTTGGCTAGGGACACAGATGTTTGAGTTATACTCTTTGCCCTCCAAGAACTCACAGTCTAGGGGTGGAGACAAATATGGAAAAAGAGCAAACAATAATACACCATTTGAATTGATGTACAAATATATGAATACAGTGTTATGAGAGTTGAGGGAAAGAAAAAGTCACTTTGTGAAAGCCATCTGAACTATATCGGAGAGGGTCACCAAGGTAATAAGGAGGAGAGTAGAGGCCAGTTAAGGTGATCCAATAGTTGGAGCAAGGCCATAGAAGTTGCCTTCTAATGTGGACATTAGAAGAACTAAGGGCAAGGATGAGTTCAGGATCTGTTACCTCGCAATATTTTAAGCTGAAAAAATTTGGGAAAAAGGAAAAACAGGAAGGTCATTTTGACCTTCTCCCACCCTTCTCCCCTAAGGAGCTCATTCAAGATAAGCCTTTTCTTTACCTCCGAGAAAGAAACATCTCTTTCTTTCATCTAAAGATCCAAAGACACGGAGAAGAATCTAAACAGGTCTTGCTAAGTCCTCTTCCTCCCCCAGTTTGTTACCATTCGATCATATACTCTACAGCTATCTACTTCTTTATCAAAAACCTAAGCATTAAAAAATACACAAATTTATCTGTTTCTTTGGGTCCCTAATCCCTTATGAAGACTCTCATGTTACATCAAATCTATATCGGACAAATGTGTGTGTTTTTCTCTGGTCAAGCTGTCTTTTGTTATAACAAGAGCCTAGTGATGGGTGAAGAAAAGATATTTCTCCTCCTACACAGGAACATGGGAATACTGGACAGCAGGGTAGAAGTTGGTGAGGTGGCCATGAAGGACCAATATATTTCATAAATGAAGAACCACCGAAAGTTTGTGACCCACTGACTACTTTCAAGAAATCACTTTGAGAGGGGATTGGAGGATGGTTTGAGAAAGGAGAAGCAGGGGACAAAGTGACCATACAGGAAGCTGCCTTAAGATCAGAAGAAAGATTTGTAGAAGCTGGGAGAGAGAGAGGGGAATTGATTTGAGAGACATTTTAGAGGCAAAAAGGCTGAATTTGGTTGCAGAATCTCATAGTGGTGAATAGAGCTTTGGAGTTGGATGAACCTGAATATAAATTATGGCTCTGCCATTCACCAATTGTGTGATATTGCACGTTACCTCATCTCTCTGAGTTTCCTATTTCTCATCTGTAAAATAAAGGTACTGTTATCAAGAGAGGATTAAATAAGCTAATGGTGTGAAGTACTTAGTATAAATTAAAGCTCAGCACAAAGTGAATGCTCAACAAGTGTTCACTGGTATTTTAACTATCATTGTTATTACTAGTATTATAATGAATAATTGATGGAGAGAAGGGAATAAGAAATAATTCTCTAGGTTAGAAGTCTGGTAAATGATGATACCATTAACAGAGATAGGCAATAACTATAATAGCTAGCACCTACTGAGAGTTTACCACATGCCAGGCAGCGTTCTAAGAGGTTCACATACAAAATGTCCTTTACTCCTCAGAGGAATCCCAGACATTATTACTATGCACAGTTTACAGAGGCAAAACTGAAGCATAGAGAGATTAAGTAGCCTGGGTCACACAGCTAAGAAGTAAAGAAACATAGGCATTTTGAGAGCCTGTGTCACTTCCACTCTACACAGAAGAAGGCAAGAGAAGCTCCAGGATGGGCTAAAGGACCTTGGTAAGAGGAGAGAAGTTTGCATAGTTAGTTTGAGTTTAATATGCTCAGAAACACTTACACGGAGTAGTCTTGTAATAAAGTTGGAAATGTAGGCATGCTCTTAAGTCATTTTTCTCTTCAAATGGAAGACCAAGGAACAGAAAACCCAACACAACAAATCATAAAGATTGATCATCTAATGGAAGACTGGTCAGAAATGCAGAAGAGTCTCAAAAATTACTCCAGAGAGAAAATATGACTGGAATGATACAAGTTTGATTTTCATGCAAACTTCTCAAGAAGCAATCCCTGTGCGAAGGGGGAAACCATCTATATTGCTCCATTCTACTGACATTTTCACCCCCAATGTAAACCATGAGACACATGGTCAGAGCCCTAGTGTCCTTCCTTAAGCAGCACTGTTTCTATGAAATAAAAGGAACACCAGGAATTTCCCTGCTGGGGATGTCAATCAGGAGATTTCAGATGGCAAAGAAGGGGAGTATGTGGCTTCCCTACCAAAGGCTTCACCATGGGCTTTTGGGAAATCTGCAGCTGGCATGCCCAATGTGGTTCCAAACTGTAGCGCTCATTTGGCAGCCCCTTTAGAAGGAACATCCAGAATCAGTGAGCCTTCCTGCTGAGCAATTTTGCCCCTGGGCATCCTCCTTCACAGAGTACTCACTGAAAGCTGCAGGGAAGTTGAGCATCTCAGCTGCTAGTCCCAGAAGCTTGATTGATAAATTCCTGCCCACCCTGAACTTATCTTTATTCTTTAACCCTCAAGCATTTTGCTTCAATCTTCTACAGGAATAATCTTTTGTAACTACCTCTGGTATCTGAACTGTTTTCCTCTAGAGTGGATATTATCTAGATTATCTGCCTAGTCCCTGACTGACTTACCCTTTCTGAGGCTGCACATTCACACACATACACATCCATGTGTGCACACACATACACACACACACACATTCCTCTGCAATCAAATTTGTACCAAATAAACCCATCCTCCAGTTCTGACTGGACGATGGATGTACATATGACCCAGGATCCATCAGTCAGATTCTCTCCTCTGGACATTTGGATTCTCTGAATGGTGTGAGGTGAAAGGAGCTGAGAGCTATGGAAACACCATTTTGGAGAGTTCCTTTTGACTTAAATGGATAGATAGATAAAGAAAGCAGATGGTCATGAAGCCCTAGATCCTCATTCCAGTCCCTTATAAGACCTAGCTGCATGTACTGCTTTTAAATCAATCCTATACCTTTGTATTTTTTCAACATTACCTCTTTTTGGATTAAATTAGTTAGAATCAGTGTCTATTATTTGTAACCCCAAGAGCCTCCACTAAGACAAGCAGTAAATAAATTTTACATAAATGCAAATATTGTTGGAAATGTCACTCTCTAAAAGCCCAAGGTAAGCCAAAAGTAAGCACTTTCTCACTAAACTTTCAGCCAAAATAACAATGATGATGATAAACTCAGTTGTTTACACCTTTTATGTTTCAACGTGTGCCTACTAGCTTATGTTATTTAGTCAGGAAAGTTAGTACTGCATTAAAGATCCTGTCTGTAGATGATGAAACTGAAACACAGACAAGTACCGTGATCCAACCCAAGTGAGGCCTCTGTCCCTTCATCAGCCTAGATCTCTGTATTCATGTTTAGAATACGCAATTTGAAGATTTATGGTGTTATCTGTGATGGATAATTGAGATGGAAGGAACACTGATTTTGAAAAACTAATCATCATTTGATCTTCTCTTTTTTGAAAGTAACATAGAAAGATGAATTCCTCTGAATCTGCTTACAGTGAAAACAACATATATTCAAGTTCTCCTTTTGGAGAGTAGTTGCTAATGTTGTCAGAGAACAGAGCTACCCTTAATATGCAAGATTATTGGCTACACAAAATTCAGAATGTGGAAAATAAGCATTCTCTTCATAATGCATTTACAAAAGCACAAACCTATGTATTGTATTATCACTATTATTTTTTACTTTAATAATACATAGACATAATGCTGTACCTCCTAAGTCAATAATCCATTTTCAAGTGGTTTCTCTCTGCCCACCAACTGTCCCTCCCAACTGCTCTAGGCTTTGGTCATACTCAATATCTTTATACTTGCTTGCTTCTGTCTCAATACATATGAAACATCAACATCTGTTTGGCCATACTAAGCTGTGAACTTGTTAAAAGCAGGAACTCTGTCCTTTGTCTCTGTATTCTTTCTTAGCACCTAGTACAACATGTAGCACTGAAGGGATTATTGACTGCTGAATGACCAAAAGTAAACATATTCCATATACCATCTACCCAAATAGATCATAATGTTCTCTAGGATGAAGAGCAGATCGCCTTAGACTATCTGGATATCAATTCATGTCTATTAAATAAGTATATGTTCTTTCATTCATGAATTGCATTTATGCTAAACGCTATGCGGAGAAGAAGAGAAACAAAGCATCAGACATTATTCTTGCTTTGATAAAGATTACAGGGAATATAATTACACAAAACACGTCATGAGAGTTATCACCATTGTCATCATCATCTTCATCATTAGCCTACTTATTGATCATTTATTACATATCAGACACTGCATTAAGTTTGTTACATGTTTTTCATTTAATTATCACAAGTTCTTATAGTTTATATGCTATTGCTATTCCCATTTTTATAGATTAAGAACTGAGGCTCACAAAATTTTAAGTAATGCAGCACTCAAAGTCACGTAACTAACAAGTGGAAGAATGAAGTTCCAAATTCAATTCTGCTCACGTCTGGAGTTCATACCTATCCAGATGCCAGAAAGCTATACCAACACTAAGTATACTAAGAGGTAAGGCAAAGGAGAAAGCAATGAACCAAGATCAAGAAAATTCTTGATAGATTTCAGAAAATTTCAACCTGAGCATCTCAAACCAGACATAAGGCATATATGGTAAAATTACAGCAGTTCTATGTAATTTTTAAGAATAGTCCTTAAGTGATAATACAAAACTGTTTCTATAGTATCTGAAAGCTTGATGATGAGCCAGACTTATGGCTGAAGGTTAAATGGGAAGGCTCCCAGGCACCGTGGCAGAGAATGGGGCAGGCTTTGCTGGGATTTATTGCTCCCTGGGGAGAGCAGCAGCCCCAGCACCACTAATCAGATCATACATCAGCAGAGTAATCACTGTTGACTCTTCCAGACACAGAAAGACAAACAAGTGGCTTGAAACGATACAAAAGCAGAGTCCCGTAAGCTCCCTCATCTTGCACAAGAGAGCTGTGAATCACCTTGTTAAAGGATTCATCACTGTTACGTGTCACCCAGGTCACAGCAGAGGTGTTAAGTTGTACACAGGATGGCTTTTTATTAAAGATACAAAAGGAAGAAGCCAAGAAGAATGGGGTACTAATAATATCCAAAAACTATTAGAGGGAGTAAAGTCTTTTTCTGGGCATGTTTCCTTAAACAATGTGGCTTGGAGACAGCCCTGAATTGGAGTCTAGAAACATGAATTCTAGCCCCAGTTCTGCCAATAACTACCCTGTAGGATTTGGCTGAAGTGCTCTGAGCATTCATTTCTTCATCTTTCAAAAACAGGCATAATTTATTTATTGCATTTCATATTATTATGCTTCCCAATTTTTTTCCTTTTTTTTTTTTTTTTTTTTTTTNTGCAAATTGAAGGTTTGTGGTGACCCTGCATCCAGGAAGTCTATTGGCACCATTTTTCCAATAGTATGCACACACTTCATGTATCTGTGTCACATATTGATAATTCTCAAAATACTTCAAGCTTTTTCATTATTATTATTATATTTGTTTCGGTGACTTATGACCGTGGTCTTTGACGTTACTGTTATAATTATATTGGAGCCCACAGCAGAAGGCAAACTGAATCTATAAATGTTGTGAACTGCTCCACCAACCGACCATTCTTCCATCTCTCTCTTGGGGACTCCCTATTCCCTGAGACATAATACTATTGAAATTAGGCCAATTAACAACCCTACAATGAGCTTTAAGAGTTCAAGTTTGAAAGAAAGAGTTGCACATCTCTCAATTTAAATCAAAAGCTAGAAATGAGTAAGTCTAGTTAGGAAGGCATGCAGAAAGCCAAAACAGGCCAAAAACTAGGCCTCTTGCACCAAACAGCCAAGTTGTAAATTCAAAAGAAAAGTTCTCAAAAAAAAATTAACATTGCTCCTCCAGTGAACACATGAATGGTAAGAAACCAAAAGTCGTATTGTTGATATGGAAAAAGTCTGAGGGATCAAACCAGTTGTTGAGTCAAAACCTAATCCAGATCAAGGCCCTAACTCTCTTCAATTATTTGAAAGCTGAGAGACATGAGAGAGCTACAAAAGAAAAGTAGGAAATTAGCAGATGTTGGTTCATGAGGCTTAAGGGGGGGGGGGAAGCCATCTCTTTTTTTTTGAGACAGAGTCTCACTCTGTCACCAGTCGACAGGCTGAAGTGCAGTGGTATGACCTCAGCTCACTGCAACCTCCGCCTCCCGGGTTCAAACAATTCTCCTGCCTCAGCCTCCTCAGTAGCTGGAACTACAGGTGTGCACCACCACGCCCAGCTAATTTTTTTTGTTTTTTTAGTAGAGACTGGGTTTCACCATGTTGGTCAGGATGGTCTCGATCTCTTGACCTCATGATCCACCCGCCTCAGCCTCCCAAAGTGCTGGGATGACAGGCATGAGCCACCGTGACCAGCCAAAGCCATCTCTATAACATAAAAATGCAAGAAGTTACAGCAAGATATTTAAAAGATCTAGCTGAGATCATTAAAGAAGGTGGTTACACTAAACAGTGTATTTTCAGCATATACCAAACAGCTTTCTGTTGGAAGAAGATGCCATATAGGGCTTTCATAGCTAAAGAGGAAAAGTCAATGCCTGGCTTTAAAGCTTCAAGGGCAGACTGACTCCCTTATTAGGAGCTCATGCAGCTGGTAACTTTAAGATGAAGCCAACAGTCACTGACCATTTCAAAAATCCTACTATCCTTCATCTAGAAATGAAACAAAAAAGCATAAATGATAGCATATCTGTTTGCAGCATGGTTTGGTGAGTATTTTAGGCCCACTGTTGAGACCTACTGCCCAGAAAAAAAATTCTTTCAAAATATTACTCCTCATTGACAATGTCACCTGAGAACTCTGATGGGGATGTACAAGGAAATGAATGTTGTTTTCATATCTATTGATACAACATCCATTCAGCAGCCCATGGATCAATAAGTAATTTTGACTTTCAAGTTTCATAAGAAATATATTTAGTAAGGCTATTGTTATCATGAATAGTGATTCCTCTGATGGACCTTTGTAAAATAAATTAAAAACCTTCTGGAAATAATTCATCATGCTAGGTATCATTAAGAACATTTCTGGTCAGGTACAATGGCTCATGTCTGTAATCCCAGATTTTTGGGAGGCCAAGGCAGAAGTATCTCTTGAACCCAGGAGTTTGAGATAAGCCTGGGCAATAGAGGGAGACCCCATTTCTACAAAAAGTGAAAAAAAAAAAGTCAGGTGTGGTGGTGTACACCTGTGGATCCAGCTACTTGGGAGGATCACTTGGGCCCAGAAGGTTGAGGCTGCAGTGAGCCGTGATCATGACAGCACACTCCAGCCAGCGACAGCAGAGCAAAACTCCATCTCAAAAAAAAAAAAAAAAAAATTGTGATGATGGAAGGAAGTAAAAATAGCAACACCAATAGGAGTTTGGAGGTTGATTTCAACCCTCATGAATAACTTTGAGGGGCTTAAGACTTCAGAGGAAGAAGTAACTGCAGATATGGTAGAAACAGCAAGATAATTAGAATAAGCAGAACCTCAAGATGTGCCTGAATTGCTGCAGTCTCATGATAAAACTTCAATGTATGAGCAGTTGCTTCTTATAAATAAATAAAGTGGTTTCTTGACCTGAAATCTACTTCTGATGAAGATGCTGTAAAAATTTGTTGAAATGACAACAAAGGATTTAGAATATTCCATAAATTTGGTTGACAAAGCAGCAGCAGGATTCGAGAGGATCAACTCCAATTTTGAAAGAAGTTCTACTGTGGGCAAAACCCTATCAAACAGCATGGCATGCTACAGAGAAATCTTTTGTGAAGGGAAGAATCCATCAAGGCGGCAAACTTCATTGTTGTCTTACAAAATTGCTGCAGCCAGTCCAAGCTTCAGCAAACACCACACTGATCAGTCAGCAGCCATCAACATCAAGGCCAGGCCCTCCACCAGCAAAAAGATTACTACTCACTGAAGGCTCCGATGATTGGTAGCATTTTTTAGCAATAGAGTATTTTTTAATTAAGGTATTTACATTGTTTTTAGACATAATGCCACTATACCCGAATAGAGTACAGTATAGTATAAACAAAACTTTACATGCACTGGGAAACGAAAATACTCACATGACTTGTTTTATTGCTATATTCATTTCTGTGTGCATGTGTGTGTGTGTGGTGGTCTGGAATCAACACAACAATCTCTCCAAGCTTTGCCTGTAAGCAGTTTTTGATTAATCCTTTTACTTCTTAAATCTTTGAAAACTTGGTTGATTACAGGTGCAAACCTGTTATTTATGGAAATTGTGATAGACTGAAAGTCAGCACCCCTGGGTACTAGTCTGGTTACCACCTGAGAAACTCCCTTCCCTCCCCTGAGCCTTAGTGACCCGATTTCTAAAATAAAAACGTGTTATTAAATGACTTCCAAAGCCTCTTTTAGCTATTAAAGTCCCTGAATTCATATTTTTAAAATCTCACAATATGGACTTCTGTAAGAAATAACAAGAATGGGTGATTATTTTCATTCTAAAAAAAAGAAGTATTTTTCTGCTCACCTAGGAGTCAAATGGAAGTAAAATTCCGTAATAAAAACAGCTGAAAGATAGACCTGGTTCAGACGATATTAACCAATCTATGTCCTTACTCACAAGGGAAATGTATGAGCTGGATTTTTACAGGCAGAAACAGAAATAACACATCTAAAACTTTCTGTTGAGAGTACAAATGCAAATGCAGGTCTTCTGGCTCAAGTTCAGCTGCACAGAGTCACCAAGTTGAGAGCTACTGAAAACTTCATGGGTGCTAACTCAGGCATAATGACAATGAATAATAACATTTCTTTATCCCACCATCTCCTTTCCCATAACATGGTTCCTTGAAATTGTGTGTGTTTGCACATATGTGTATTTAAAGCACACCTCAATATCTCTGACTGACAGGCTTTGGCAGTGCTCTGTAACAGACACCAAGGAAGATAGATGTATGTTAAATTATCAAAGTGAATTTTCAAACAGACTATTAAGTACGTAAATCCAAGATTTATGCACTATCTTAACATCTGTGGAAAACAACATTTATTCAATATTTAAGTCAGGATACCAACTACTACTAAAACAATTCTAATTTTGAGGATAATCTTTTTAAACATTTTTTAAAGGAGTGGTATCATCAGAAACTTAAGAGATATCTAGCATTTTGGAGATTCCCTTGGGCTATGCAGTGTGCCAAGCACTATCTAGGCAAACATGCACAACCATCATCCATTTAAACTTTGATGTGGACTTATTCCCATTTTAAAGGTACAAAACTGAACTCAGGAGGTGATTTTCCCCAAGTCACACATATATTCAGCTTCAGGACTGGCTTGGAGACAATGTGTGACTAACTTCAGAACTCTTAAATTCTGTATAGCTGTTGTGCTCTTGAAGTTCCTGCTGTTCCTCTATTGAGTCCCTAGGCAAATATGGATAATTTACTGCAAAACATCCCCAATCCAGCTTTTTCAGCTGGAACACAGAAACAAAAAATGACAAAATATTTTTATCTTTCTTACTATAAGGGACAACATAAGGTAATTTAAGATCTAAATTAAATCAAACTATACAATGCCTACGAAAATGAGGCAAGCCAATTTCCAATTTCATGCTTAAATTTTCTAATCTATCAAGTGGTTAAAACTGTCTTACTTTAGAGTGGTGTGGTGAGAATAACCTTTGTAATATGAAATTATTTGGAAAGTTATGAAAACCTTGATGATGTTATATTTATGTTAATTATTTTCATTATAATTTAAACATAATAAGATATAGATGGAAAAACATTCCATGCTCATGGTTAGGAAGAATCAGTATCATGAAAATGGTCATACTGCCCAAAGTAATTTATGGATTCAACGCTATCCCCATCAAGCTACCAATGACTTTCTTCACAGAACTGGAAAAAAACATCTTAAACTTCATATGGAACCAAAAGAGAGCCTACATAGCCAAGACAACCCCAAGCAAAAAGAACAAACCTGGAGGCATCATGCTACCTGACTTCAAACTATACTACAAGGCTACAGTAATCAAAACAGCATGGCACTGATACAAAAACAGAGATATAGACGAATGGAACAAAACAGAGGCCTTGGATGAAATGCCACACATCTACAACCATCTGATCTTTGACAAACCTGACAAAAGCAAGCAATGGGGAAGTGATTCCCTATTTAATAAATGGTATTGGGAAAACTGGCTAGCCACGTGCATAAAGCAGAAACTGGACCCCTTCCTAACACCTTACACTAAAATTAATTCCAGATGGATTGAAGACTTAAACGTAAGACCTAACACCATAAAAACCCTAGAAGAAAATCTAGGCGCAACCATTCGGGACATAGGCACAGGCAAGGATTTCATGACTAAAACACCCAAAGCATTGGCAACAAAAGCCAAAATAGACAAATGGGACCTAATTCAACCCTAGAACTTCTGTACAGCAAAAGAAATGATCATTAGAGTGAACTGGCAGCGAACAGAATGGGAAAAAAATTGCAATCAACCCATCTGACAAAGGGCTAATATCCAGAATGTACAAAGAAGTAAAACAGATTTACAAGAAGAAAACAAACAAACTCATTCAAAAGTGGGCAAAGGATGTGAACAGACACTTTTCAAAAAAAAGTCGTATATGATGCCAACAAACTTATTTAAAAATGCTCATCACTGGTCATTAGGGAAATGCAAATCAAAACCACATTGAGATACCATCTCACGCCAGTTAGAATGGCGATCAGTAAAAAATCTGGAGACAATAGATGCTGGAGAGGATGTGGAGAAATAGGAACACTTTTACACTGTTGGTGGGAGTGTAAATTAGTTTAACCATTGTGGAAGACAGTGTGGTGATTCCTCAAGGACCTAGAAATAGAAATTTGATCTGACCCAGCAATCCCATTACTGGGTATATATCCAAAGGATCATAAATTGTTCTATTATAAGGACACATGCACATGGATGTTCATTGAGGCACTGTTTACAATAGCAAATACCTGGAGCCAACCCAAATGCCCATTGATGATAGACTGGACAAGGAAAATTTGGCACATATACACCATGGAATACTATGCAGCCATAAAAAACAATGAGTTTATGTCCTTTGTAGGGACACTGATGAATCTGGAAACCATCATTCTCTCAAACTGACACAAGAACAGAAAAATCAAACACCACATGTTCTCACTCATAGGCAGGTGTTGAACAATGAGAACACATGGACACAAGGAGGGAGCATCACATACTGGGATCTGTTGTGGGGGGATAGGGGAGGGACCCCAAGGGGTGGGGAAGTTGGGTGGGGATAACATGGGGAGAAATGCCAGATATAGGTGATGGCGGGGATGGAAGCAGCAAACCACACTGCCATGTATGTACCTATGCAACAATCCTGCAAGACCTACACATGTACCCCAGAACCTAAAGTACAATAAAAAAATTAAAAAAACATGATAATATATTATGCAGTAGTTTGAGAAGAAAAACAATACCTTTCCTCGGTATATTTTATTTTTAAATTATCTTCCTTCAAACTGCATCTTATACAATAAGGTGCTTTAGAAGTCTGAAAAATTACTTGTTACTAGGAAGAATACTTGCATCCAAAAGAAATTCTGTGGTTACTCAATCATTTCAACCACCTGTCTTTGAGGGGTAAATTTGGAGGAGACAACACTATCCAGGGAAGTTGTCAAGAACATTTTCAGTCAGCATCATTTGGCTCTGAGGATGATAGGACCAGCAATGCCTCACTCACGAAGCAGTAACACAGATGGGAAGCGTGAAGATCTGGCTGCACCAAAAGTGAAATCACTCTAGTGTACAAAATGAGTTACAGTTTTATAAATATATTTTGCTGTTTTATATATGCAATTAAACACAGGCCACATTCATGAGTTTTAACTTTGAAATGTACAAAGAATAGCACATTTGATGCTTAGAATTAAAAGTTCATAGGTTTTGGCTAAAAGCTAGGTAATTTCTATGGCATGACAAAGGAGCAATTACTAAATTCAGTCTGTCTAGCCTGTAGTCCAAATACTGTTGTTTTAAGTGTGCAGATGTGATGCCTGATCACAGCTATTTCCTCTTGCGTAGTGACTGAATTTCCCTCTGTGGTATGAAATGTAAACGTTAACCTTACTTATAAAAATTCAGACTCAGTTTTATTTATGAGTGGACACTAACAAACAAAGCCAAGTGAAACTAGCTAGAAGTAGCAAAGGTTAAGAAGTTTGGTTTAAATAAGGAAATAAAGCTCAATACTGAATTTGCTTCTTGCCTCCTCAAATGTGACAGTCCAATTTTATATATACTCACAGTTTATTCTATTAGATATGAAAGTGGCACCAACAATGTTATATATAGCTTAACAAAATCTGAGTTCTAGGTAACCGTGTGACAGACATCATTGGTTGGCAATCTGACAGTCATTTCCCCCTTTCTTCCTTGCTAAGATAATCCTAGTTTATCCAACCTTCTTTGGGTGATCACATCCTTCAAGGAGGCTGGGTTATTGGAAAAGTCTTGAGTATTCTTATTAAGGTGGTTTATTCTCCTTGGCAAAGTGATTGATCTAGGCTTAGACTTGCGACCCAATTTTTGCCCATAAGATATAAAGTACAGTCTGTTCAGGGACTTCTAGAATGCCTTCCCATTCTAAATAAAGGAAAAAAAATGGATGCCCCTATTTTCTAATTGGTTGCCACTGTCTGGGCTGCTGGTCTGAACTGTTTGCAACTTTGGTAGCTCACATAAAAAGACGAGCCAACATGCTTAGAAGGATAGAGAGGAAAAATGGAAAGAGAGTTAAGCCTAAGAGTTAAGTCTATGGTTCAAGTTACTGAACTGCTGGATTAATTAACTTTGGAACCTATCTCTAAACTTACTATAGGATGACATAATAAATGTTCTTGCAGTTTATATTACTTTTTTTGTTGTTATTTTTCTGTTATTTGCAGTCAAAAGCGTCCTATTATATACTTCCACCCTCAAATTTAAAATTCCACTTCTGCCATAAGCTTATTACTGAAAAATAATGCAGTCATCCACACAAATGGCTTCCTCCCTCTGTGTTATACGACTGGGGGAAAACTGGGTCATAGGAGATATAGTGATTTCAGCAACTTTACCTTATCTGCTAAACAAAAAGTGGTGCTGACTTTATTAAGATTTCAGGAAAGACAGACGGTATTAGACAGAGTTTGACCTTAACATGTAAGTTCTGCATACTGATCCTTTCCTATAGTCATATACGCATATTCAAGGCTCTGAAAGGTCTTGGAGCAGTAAGATTTAACTTTATTGTACTTATCAGGGTTTGTTTCCCAAACATGCTTAGACAAAGAACTCTCTTATCACATAAAACTTTGATCCAGCAGAACAAATACTCCTCAAAACACATTTTGAGAAGCATTAATTTACAATAAGAATTTTTACTTAAGTACATTGCAACAAAATATAGTGAAGAAACTTCACCATTGAAGCTTGTCTATTTGTGGAAAAACGTTTTAAAATGAGACCAGCTATTGTTGAATGCTTACTCCAAACTGGGCACTGTCATATACTCTTCAGTTCATCAAGTGCAGATACTGTTAGGAACCTGATTCAATGTGTGAGAAAAGTGAGGCACAGGGAGAAAGGCCCTATTACTCCAGATGTAAACTGCTCATATTGTCCATATTTGCAAGAAGGAAGAACTTTATCTTAAACTTCAAACTAACATCCAAATCCTATTGCTAGACATGTATCCTTCACACTGATTTAAGTTGGCCATGTGTAACTTGGCAAACACTACCAGAGGACTATGCATGGGAATTCAATCTCAACTGTCATCTTAAAACCTGAGCTTCAGGATGTGGCCGTTTTGGCATGATTTGGAGACACTTCTAATTAAAGACACAGTTGGACTGAATTTAATCCTAGCACAAACAGCTACCACCCTCCTCTTATAGTATTTGCATTTTAGAAAATCCTGTGGGCTTTAATTTTTTTAAGGCCCATAAGACCTCAGTAGATCTTTCACATATAAAAGATAGCTGATATTTAAAAGGTTTCTTGGCATTTCAATACAACCGTAAGTTGCTTGAAGATGGGGAAGGTATTCCAAAATGCTGAGTATATATGGGCACACAAATGAGTATCTGTCAGTTGGTTTCTAATGTGTCATGTTCTTATCAGTCTTTCTAGTTAGTATATTTAAACTAATATTTTCACATTATTGTAATGTAGAAATACACCTTCTCATTGAAGCACAGTGAAGGTCATCAAATAAAGGCAGAATATCCTTGTACCTAGAATGCTTTAACATATTTTTCATAGTTTCTTATTTGTCATGTGGCTAGCAGTCAAGTGATAAAATGCCATTTTAATGCCCTAAGTAAACCTACATAGACAAACACTATGACGGAGAGGGGTACTTGCGCACGGACTTAGATGATCACAAGTAAAGAACACCAAGGAAGAAAGGCAGCTAAGCTTTAGATGAAGACACTATAACTCTTAAAAATACAAAGATTTGCTTCTAAGGTCAAAAGATTTGGCCTAAAAAGTACATTACTTTTCAAATTTAATTCCAACATTCTCTTTCCCACCACATATTGATTTGAGGCACTTTAGAAGGAAGGTGAATTGCTTATAAATATAACACAACCACTTCCATTCTTGTGGTACTTTGCAAAGTGTTTTGCTTTTTATTTTTTTTTTTAAGTATCTTAGTGTTCCAAAATGGAAAGATACACAGATGTTCTTATACTGATGTTATTCCAAATACAGGTGGTGATAAAGAAGGTTCTTAACAATATAAGCCTCAAAACAACTTTGAAAATTAAGCTGAAGGCTAAGGAGGCGGTGGAGGCGATCAGACCCAATTTATACAGGATGTTATGTATGTCTTCAATTTTTATTTGCTCATCAGTCCTCAAAATATGGCAATGATATGTACTGTGACAAAGCTACAATTCTACAATTCTAGCAGGTCCTCCAAAAAGTGTCACCAATATACCTGTACAACAGAAGTATTGCTCACAGCAGTGGGTATAAGGAGATTTCACTCACTCCTCAAAAGACTATGGCAAAACTGTCACAGGAATGCCAGATGCCTTTGCCTCTGACCCAGGCAGTTACTACTAAGTCTATGAAGAGGAGTTCTTCATAAAATGCCATAACAACTCAAAAAAACAAACAAGCAAACAAGTGGAGCCATCTTGAAAATATAAATTCTATATAAAAATAATAAATTGAAATTCCTTTATCACAACTTTAAAATATTTGTTGAGATAAAACTGATATATATGGAATTACATATATTTAACAGGTATAGTTTCATAATTTTTGGCCTATGGAATTAATTCTACAAGGAGGATGATGAACATATCCATCAGACCCAAGAGTTTCCTCTTATTTCTCCGTAATCTCTCTTTCAAATCCCTCTAATCACCTCCTTCCAACCTAGGCAACTATCGACATATTTTACTATAGGTTAGCTTGCATTTTCTGAGATTTTATATAAATGGAATAACACAATATGTATTTATTTTTTGTCTGGTATCTTTCACTCTGCATCGTTTTGAGATTCCTCCTTGCTATCGCCTGCATCAATAGTTTTCTTTAGTGCCAAGCAGTTTTCCATTGAGTGAATATATCACAATTTGTTTATCCATTCATCTGTTGCTGGCCATTTTTGTAGTTTCCAGTTTTTGGCTCTTACAAATAAAGCAGCAGCGAATATTCATCTATAGTTCTTTTATGTGGACATATGCTTTCTTTACTCTTGGCTAAATACCTAGGAGGACGACGGTTGGATAAGACATTAAGTCATTTTAAGTTTAACTTCTTCAAAAATTGTTAAACTGGGGGGTGATCCAAGATGGCCGTTTAGGAACAGCTCAGGATTGCAGCTCCCAGTGAAAGCGCAGAGGGTGAGTGGACGCCGTGTTTTTATTGCCCACAGACTAGGAAATTCCCGGGCAGAGGTGCTCCACGGTCACCAGCGCGGCTGTTTCGGCCAGCGCGGCTGTGCCGGCCAGCGCCGGCCAGCGCCGCTGCTTTGCCCCGCGCGGCTGCTTTGTCGGCGCC
>NW_016107441.1:5212402-5214955 GCF_001604975.1 Cebus imitator | reverse complement strand
ACTACACACTGGGGTCAGTTGGGGGGAAATAGGGGAGGGACGGTGGGGGGTGGGGAGCTGGGGGGGGATAGCAGGGGGAGAAATGCCAGATGTAGGTGACGGGGAGGAAGGCAGCAAATCACACTGCCAGTTGTGTTCCTATGCAACAATTTTGCATGTTCTTCACATGTACCCCAAAACCTAAAATACAATAAAATAAATGGGGAAAAAAAAAAAAAAATTGTTAAACTGTTCTCCAAAGC
This sequence comes from Cebus imitator, assembly GCF_001604975.1. Taxonomy (NCBI): domain Eukaryota; kingdom Metazoa; phylum Chordata; class Mammalia; order Primates; family Cebidae; genus Cebus; species Cebus imitator. The sequence goes on along the minus strand of NW_016107441.1, from coordinate 5,214,713 downwards.
AGAGGTAGCATTTTGTATGCCACTAATGGGGGAGAGACTTCCATTTGCTCCCCGTACTTACCAATATCTGGTATTTCTAGATTCTTTCTTTAACTTTGGCCTTTCTAGGGGTATGTGATTCCTTGTGGTTTAAATGTACATCTCCCCCAGTGACTAATGAAGTGGAGCATCTTTTCTCATTTTCCATTTACATGCATGTTCCTTGGTGAAATGTCTGTGGAAATCTTTGCCCCATTTTCACTGGGTTGCTTCTCCTTTTGAATTACAAAAGGTTTTTTCTTTTTAAATATAGCCTGGATACAAGTTATTTGTTTATATATGCATTGCAAATGTTTTCTCCTCTTCTGTGCACTGACTTCACTTTTTTACCATGGCTTTCAGAAGAGCAAAAATGACTTTTTCTTTTATACGTTTGTGTTCTGTTTGCCATATTTTAAAGTCTGACAAAGTCAACATTGCTAAGATATTTCTCCTATTTTTTTCTTTGAAAAGTCTCAAGAAATCCATTAGTTTTCTATTGTTTCTGCTGTTATTTTTAATATATGGCTGTACTCATACCATCATAAGTTGTAAAAAATGCTCTTCCTTTTCTTTCACATCACCTGACAATTTGTTCTCTGTAATAGAGTTAGGGCAGAAGGTGATGTTCTTTTTTTTAATAAGATGAGGAATTCTCTTATCCCCTTCTTTTGAAAAACTTACACAGAAAAAGGGTAAAAGTACAACATTGTATAAAACATGTATGGTCATAAAAATTGCCGCTGAATGCCAAGAAGCCCTCCGTTGATACAAACAATGGTATAAATTTTCAAAGAAGTTTATGGGATAGTGTATTATTTCTCTGTAGTGTGTCAGGACTATATCAAAATTGATCCAGGCTGAAAAGAAGGAAGATTTTAAAGATTAAAAATAGATGTCATATTAAATCTTCTGAGATGGTATTTAAAACTGAAGAGTAAATAATTTAAAACTTTGGATACGTTGTTTCCTGCCTTTGTTTTAGAAGTACTTTCCCCCAGTGAGTCATAAAATTATAACTGCAAAGTGGTATGCTTTTTTAACTTTTTAAGAGATATCCTCTTACTGAAATATAACATTTATGTATGTGTTCTTTTGGTAATGACTTTTCTTTCTTAAAAAAATAATAGATTTAGGAAGCATATGTGGATATGCTGTAAAGTTGGGAAGTACAGGCCTTGAGTATAACCATCACCTGAACAGTGTGCACTGTATTCATTAAGTATGATAATTTCTCATCCCTCCCACACCACCCTGCAATCCTCCCACATCTATGTGTCTGTGTCCACGTGTGCACATTATTTATTGCCCATTTATAAGTGAGAGTATGCAGTATTTATTCTGCTTCTAAGTTATTTTACTTAAGATAATGAGTTATTTTACTTAAGACAATGTGGTGTTTAGACGTTCTATTTCTGAGTTATTCCACTTAAGACAGTTCCATTTAAATTGCTGCATGTCACTTTAACTTTTTAAAAGGGTACACTTTAAAAAATAGATACTTTTACTGAAATATAAAACTTATGTGTGCGTTCTTTGGTAATGACTTCTCAAAGACAAATGTGGTAGATGATCTAAATATAGGAGATGAATTTCAGTCAAATTCAGCAAAAATGTTATTGGTTTATTATTATGTACATAAAGAAATAATATACAAAGTACCAAGGGCAGCTATGGGGAGATAGAAAACTGAATAACGAATGAGTTCTGCCCTTAAATGTTAACTTCTTACAGGTGTTCTGGTAGTTGAAAAGATGTTTAATAACATGCAAACTATATCTAAGGTAGAGATTAGGAAATAAAGAGGTGATTTGCACTTGAGGGAAACAAAATAAAGCCTTTATATCAAGAAGCAGTCTAAATTTAGGATCAATAGAGGATGGCTAGTGTAGAGATTATCTCAAAAGTAGCCAATAAGATCTTGGACATGAAGTACTATGGAAAGACAAAGAGACCAGATAATTCCATGTTCATGGTTAGGAAGAATCAATATCATGAAAATGGCCATACTGCCCAAAGTAATTTACAGATTCAAGGCTATCCCCATCAAGCTATCAATGACCTTCTTCACAGAACTGGAAAAAACTACCTTAAACTTCATATGGAACCAAATGAGAGCCCGCATAGCCAAGTCAATTCTAAGCAAAAAGAACAAAGCGGGAGCCATCACACTACCAGACTTCAAAGTATATTACAAGGCTACAGTAATCAAAAGAGCATGGCACTGGTACCAAAACAGAGATATAGACCAATGGAACAGAACAGAGGTCTCAGAGGCAACACAACATATCTA
>NW_016107441.1:5193936-5211397 GCF_001604975.1 Cebus imitator | reverse complement strand
GCATGTTCTCACTCATAGGCGGGCATTGAACAATGAGAACACATGGACACAGGGAGGGGAGCACTACACACTGGGGTCAGTTGGGGGGAAATAGGGGAGGGATGGTCGGGGGTGGGGAGTTGGAGAGAGATAGCAAGGGGAGAGATGCCAGATGTAGGTGATGGGGAGGAAGGCAGCAAATCACACTGCCACGTGTGTACCTATGCAACAATCTTGCATGTTCTTCACATGTACCCCAAAAATGATGGTCACAAATAAGCATGGCATACTCCACCCATGAGCCATTGCACTAGAACCTGGGTCAACAGGAATGGAGGAATACAGCAAAAATTTTCATTAGATTATCCAAACAGTAGTAGAAGAAGTGCTCAGGAAAAGGAATAAAACAAAGATATTTGCAGAAACTTGAGTATAAGATAGAAAAAGAACAAGTAAAACAGAGTAAGCAAAAGAAAGAAAATAATAAGAAAATAATTTTTCTAAGGTAGGAAAGCAGTAAAGCCAACAAAATCCTAGAGAAAAATGATAAAGCCAAAACCCAATTTGTTAAGAAAATAAATAAAATTTAAAAAATCTCCACCAAGATTGATCAAGGAAAAGAGAAGTTACCAATACCATGAGTGGAAGAAGTGACATCACAACAGTTTTTATAGATACTAAAATAATAATAAGGTAATGTTTTAAACAACTTTATGTCAATAAAATTGGCAACATAGAGAAAATGAACAATTAACCTGAAAGCTACAAATTACCAAGGCTCATTTAAAAAGAAATAGCTAACATAAATAGCTAAATATCTGTCAGAGAAATTCAATTTGTAGTTAAAAACCTTCCTACAAAGAAAACTCCAGGCCAAGATGTTTGCATTGTTGAATTCTACTAAAAATTTAAGGAAGAAATAAAATGCCAAGTCTAATAAATGCTTCCAGAAAATTAAAGAGGAGTCAATCAATAGTTTCCAACTCATTGTATAAAGCCATCATTACTCCAATAACAGAATCTGGTAACAATATTACAAGAAACTAAAGCTACAGACCTAACTACTTAAACATATATATTTGAATAGAACATCAAGATCAAATGTCACTCATTCAAGGAACACAGATTTGGTTTAATATTAAAAAATCAATGGATATAATTAACAAATTTTTTATTAACGAATTTGTTTTTAAAAGTATGATCATGTCAACAGATGTGGAAAAATAGAGCTTGATGTGTGGGTAACACCCCACATGGGCACTGAGGAAGAAGAACTGTCCAGACACCAGACACAATTAGTGCCTGAAGAATATCTTAGCTTATAGCGTTATTACTCAGCTATTTCCTTTATATAATCCTTTACATATAATCATATATTAGTTTACAGAATTAGTGCCTGAAGTATAATTTACTGCTTACATATATCTAGCTTATATAATCATACTTAATGCTTATATCTAGCATACTTAGTTTTATATAATCTTTCTTTATAATTATACAGGTATTGTAGTTGGAGCCATACTGTCACATTTAGTGCTAATTTATAGAATCCTTCTGTATAAACATATAGTAGTTTGTAGTAGGAGGAATGCCTAGAGCAGTCACAGAACAGAAGCAGTACATGGCAAAACAGTCAGAAAGGACAAGAACCAAAGACCCAGGCGGTGGCGTCCCTGCCTGAAAGGGCATACACTGTATCGCAGGCTTGGAGCAAGAGCCTCTCCTCCTGATAAGGGAGTTGTAGTACCTTGCATACAGTTCCTGTGGAAAGTAGGCCTCAGGCCTGAGATCCCGCAAATAACCGAGGGATAAGAAGAACCCCTCTGGTGTGACCAGTCACGGCGGCTGTACACCCTGTCAGTCTTTTCTTGCTTCTGTGCTAGCTCAAATCATCCTCCCATAAATATCTTAAGAGAATAGCACAAGTCTGTCAGCTCCCCATGCATTGGCTTACAGTATCCTTCTATTAGAAATCGTTTGAAGTCTCCAGCCCCCAGATAAGAAGTGTTGTGCACGACACCTGTTGCACACAGCCCACCTCCTTGCCTCGGTGACCTAATAGGCATGGACCCCTTTTCTGTACATGACCCTCTGCTACTGTGCAAGGCATGGCCCCCTACTGCACACAGCCCACCTCTCTGCCCAAGTGACATAAAGGGGTGGCCCCCACACTTGTGACTCACGTGATTATGTATGCCCTATTACTAAGCCTATAGATGATGACCTCAATCACAACCTGCCCCCTGCTTGTACCTAATAAATACAGATGTTTCTGGGCATTTGGGGCCCCCGCTGATCTCCGCTTAGAGGTAGCGTGTCCCCCCCACCCCCCAGTCCAGATACTCTTCAGCAGTTCTTCAGTGTCCTGTCTCTTTACTTCTCGGATCCTGTACCTCAGCACAGCATAAGGGACACCCCACGACCCTGTGGGGCCCTACAGCCCTACATTGATGTTTCATTTCTAAAAAGACTCTAGCTAACTAAAAACAGAAGGAAACTTTTCAAATATACAAAAGGTATGTGCAAAAAACATGGATAGAATTATGCCTACTGGTAAAAAAATAAAACAATGTTATCTCTCAAAGATCAAAACAAAGCAAACATGTTCATTCTTATGACTTCTACTCAACATTGTCATTAAGGTTCTAGTAAGTTCAAAAGGTCAAGCAATAATAATAGTAATAATCAAAAGCATGCACACAAAGGAAAAGAAGAAACAACACCATTTTCATATGCAGATGACATAATCACCTGTCCAGAAAACTCTATGGCATCTACAAGAACTAATAAGTGGTTATCGCAATACTGGGGTGGGGCGGGGGGTAAAAAGCATAAAGAAATTATAAACTGGCATGAAAAACTTTTGGAAATGATGGATATGATTATCTTGACTGTGGTGATGGCTTCATGAATGTGTGTGTGTATGTATATGTGTGTATATATGTGTATGTGTGTGTGTGTACACACATAGAATTATGTATTTTGTATATATGAGTGTGTACATATACATACTCATACACACATAAAGTTATGTAATATATATATACACACACAATTACACATAAAATTATATACTTTATGTACATTTTATTGTATGTCAATTATGCCTCATTAAAGCCTTTAAAACAACTATTATCCTAAAAATAATCTCAAATGGCTAATATTTCAAATTCATATCATAGTACCAAGTGTAAACATTAAACTCACACGTAGTCTTTCTTTTCTATAGTATCCATGCGACCATGTGAAACAGTTATGGCTAATGTTTGCTTTCCCAATAAAAATGAAATGTATCATGCTAGAATAGCCCTTCACTCTGCCCCTTTCTTTCATTTTGAAATTAAACATGATATCCGGGAGTATAGCAGCCAAGTACTCTCAGATAAAAGTTTGAAAACATTTTTAGAAAGTTTTATTCAGAGAATAATTTTTTAAAACTTGAAGAGTCACTGGCCCTAACAAGCAAATCAATGCCACACACTGCTTACCATCAGATGATATTTCTAACATGAGAAAAATAAAGCTAAACTGCTTATATAAGTTTGTTATGTTTTCTTTTATTTAGAGCTAAATGAATTCTTGCACATACTTCCCATATTTCCAAAGAGAACACAGTCCATTCTAACCTTCCTGACTTACTACTGCATTGATAATAGTCTCTCGTAGAAACTTACTCCCTTGATTCACTTTCTGAATTTTTTTTGCCCTTTTCTCAACAAGTCTTAAACTTCAAAGTCTTTTCTGGGAAATGTTGATATCCTTTCACAAAGCCATAAAAGTTTAAAAGTAACTTACTAGTTAATAACTACATGAAGATATGCTCAACATTAGCCACCAGGAAAATGCAAACAAAACCACAGTGGGATAGTGGTAACCTCACATCCTCTAAGGAAGGCTACAATCAAAGATAGATTCTTTTGATGTAGAAAATGGGACCCTTGGCTGGGCACGGTAGCTTACTCCTATAATCTCAGCACTTTGGGAGGTCGAGGCAGGCAGATCACCTGAGGTCAGGAGTTAGAGACCAGCCTGGGTAATATGGTGACACTTCGTCTCTACTAAAAATACAAAATATAGCCGGGCATGGTGACGCATGCCTATAGTTCCAGCTACTTGGGAGGCTGAGGCAGGAGAATCACTTGAACCTGGAAAGTGGAGGTTGCAGTGAGCTGAGATCATGTAACTGAGCTCCAGCCTGGACAACACGGCAAGACTCCATCTCAAAAAAAAAAAAAAAAAAAGAAAGAAAAAGAAAATGAGACCCTCATACACTGCTTGTGGGAATGCAAAGTGGTGCAGGTCCTTTGGCAAATAGTTGGACGGCTCCTTAAAATGTTGTATATAGGGTTACCATATGATCCAACAATTGCACTCCTGTACAGACACTCAAGGAAAAATATATGTTCACATAAAAACTTGCATACAAATATTCATGGCAGCATTACTCATAAAAGCCCCAAATAAAAACAACCCAAAGGTCAATAAACTGATGAATGGATAAATAAATGCAGTATATTTATATAATGGAATATTATTCAGCCATGAAAAATAATGAAGTACTGATATCTATTAAAACATATGAACCATGACAAGATTATGCTAACTGAAAGAAGCCAGTGGTAAAAGACAGCATATTGTATTATCCAATTTATATGAAGTCTTACAAGGGTCATACTCGTAGAGACGTATAGTAGAAGTGGTTACCAGGGGCTAAAAGGAGGAAGAAAATTGGGAGTGACTGCCAATGAATATTATTTTTCTTTTAGGGGTAATAAAAATGTTCTCAAATTAATAGTGGTGATGATGGTATGAACGTCAATATTTGAAGAGCCATTAAACAGTATAATGTTTATTATGAAAATATTTTATCTGTATACATTTAAAAGGTACAAGTTTTGTTACATGAACATATTACATAGTAGTAACATCTTGGCTTTTAGTGTAACCACTAACTAAATAGTGTATGTTGTGCCTGTTAAGTGATTTATCATCTCTCACCTCTCTCCTGCCCTTCAAAGTCACCAGTGACAATTATTGCATAATCTATGTTCAAATGTACACATTATTTAGCTTTTACTTATAAGTATGGGAACGTGGTATTTGACTTTCTGCTTGAGTTGGTTGACTTAAGATAATGCACCCTAGTTCCATTCATGTATACTTTTAAAATGAGTAAATTATATATGAATTATATCTCAATAAACATTATATTTTTAAAAAGTAATTCAACATTCTTAGCAGAAAGTGTTTGGTTTATTTCCCTTACCAGGACCTATATTACTAAGCAGGTTTGCTTGTTTTCAGGCATCTTCCTGTGGTAAGTTTTGCAAGAGCCACTAGCAGGAAATGTTCAAAAAGCAGAGCTCAGAATCAAGTGCAGATTTCTGCATGGCTTGGTGACCCATGGCAGAAAACTACTTACCACTTACAATTTTGGTTTGACAATACTAAAATCATGGCCATGTCATAGCGATAAAGATAAATAAGAGTATCTCAGATTTGTATCATGCTTATAACACAGACTTTGGAGTGAATAATCCCAAAGGTCTCTTTCAGCTCTAAAATTTTATGAGTTTATGTAGCCATTTGCTCTCACAACAACCCCAAGAAGAATATGTAATATGCCCAGGCTTATATTATTATGTGATTACTGTCATTTAACAGATGGTCAATCTACTGAAAAATTTAGATACTATGTTTAGTCAGTAAATATAAGGAAATAAAATTTATGCTGGAAATTAATTTCTGGACAATCCTATGGTTAAAGTACATAACGTAGAAGCTAGCACAAGGGTCAAGATACACAAACACGCACATACATATACACACATACACATATATACACAATATACATACACACATATATACACATACACACATATACACATACATGCATATATGCACCACACTCATATACACATAAATACACATATATGTACACACACATATACATGTACATGCACACATACATACGTGTAAGTGCATATACGTATGCTGTCCATGCATAGATATGCACATATATTCTGGATAGAAATAAAAATTTGTTTAGCTAAGTATCTACAATGTTTTCTTAAGAACTGATTTCGAAAAGCAGAAAATCACTCCTGTGCTGATTATTTTTTAGCAAGCATTAGAAGCCAAACATAAATTCACAATTTTCTTTTAAGTATCTCTTCAATTTCAAGCCCATACTTTATATTCATTGAGATTCCCCAAACCACAGCTCAATCAGCTCACAGCTCCTCTGGTTTTTTTTTCTAATAATTTCACCATGTCACAAAATAAGGTAGTCTTAACTCACCTTCTTCTATTGTCTCAGTTTTTCTCTTTCTTTCTTTCTTCTACTATTATAAAGTCATAACACCTTAGGCCTGACCTGTCTTTATAGATTCTTAAATGCCCCTCTCCAAAATAATATCAAGCCCATTTCAGAGCATCTGGCAGAAGTCAGTGCTTTATAAAACTCTGGTATATGGTAGAGAAAATACAACCCTTTTAAAGTTTAAAGATTTTTCCCCTCTACAAAAGATACTTAGAGGGAAAAAAAGCTTCTTTTAAAATGCTTGCCTTGTAGCTTCATTAATATTTATAGCTTCTCTTACACTGATGGCGACTTCCTGGATATCTAAGCATCCTTCTACTGTAAGGGGCACTTTCTCCCCAGTTTTTTCATGACCTTTCAAATGGTAGATCAATATTCTCTTGCTGGATTTTGGCCCTTGAAGACACCTAATTGCCTTTGATTCTTCTTTCCTAACTATTTTGTTTTATGGTGGCTTTCATTTGAATTCCTCTTGCTAAGGAATCAGTCTGTGTTTCCTCATCTTCTTCCCACCTGTTCCTTGTGATCATATGTTCTTTGCACTGATGGAATGCTGGTGACGTGATTGTGAAATCAGCTTTTCCCAGATTGCTGTTTGTCCACTGGGTGCCTTCATAGAAAATAGTGCCCTTCCTCAAGGCAGATGCAGCCGTGTAGGTGCCCAGCCTAGTGAGCAGAGTGAGAAAGGATTCCACACTCCTCACTCCATCAAGCAGGTGCACCTGGACAGGGCCATTCACAACCTCCAGAGAGCCATTGGGAGTAATCACCATCAGGATCCCTCTTCCATTTAGTTATCATTCACAAGCCATTTATAGCATCTTGCTGCATCCAACCAAGCTACCCTGATCCTGGATAGCATCTGCAACCTAACACCTGTCCTCAAGTAACTCTCTGTATGTTCTCGGAATGGAGCTTCATTTCAGCAAGCAAACAGCAGTGCCTCTTGACTGAGCCTGAAACAGAAACAGATCTCAGTATACAAGCTGGTGGTTCAGTATGCATTTTTTTTTAGCCTCTCTGAGCCTCAGGTCTCTTCTCTGTAAAACTAGTGTAAAGACAAGCATCTCAGAGTTGTAGGGAGGAAAAAGTGAGAAGCTGTACACAAAGAATTTAGCCCGGTGCCTGGAGCACAAAGAGCTCTCAAAAATGGCAATTGCTATAAGTGTTGTGCATGCTATTTTTAAGAACATTTACTGATGGATAAACTGCCAAAGATCAGCAAAGAATTTCCACCACTGAATTTGTTGCCATCATAAGGTATTTTGCCTCACTAGCATATTTTGCAAAGCTGAAATTCTTATAGACCAAAGGACAACTGTAAATGAATATTTAGAAGTCTCCAACTCAACTGATCTGTAAACTCCAAATTCAGACTTCTTTCCAGAGAAATCCAACATTCATAACATAGAAGGCCCAGAAAGAATTTTCATTTTGATTCTCTAACATGCAAATTCTAGATAAGAATTTTTTAAATTTTTAATGAATCACTTGTTGAACAACAACTTTGTGCTGGACATTGTTCTAGTAGCTCCTATGTACATTGTCTCATTAAATCTCCTAAAAACCTCCAATGTGGGGCATCATTACCTACCTTGTAAAGGTAACAGAACTGAGACTTAAAGGAGCTTGCCCTGACCAACGTCAACCAGCTAATGAGTCTCATTAGAATTCAGGTTTTATAACTCTTCATTTTTTTCTATTATATCACTCCAATTTCCATTTCCAAGAAATTATTATTACCCAGGCAATACAGGGTGCTGAGAGAGGGGAAAAGAGGGTTGGCATTAACATTTCTGAGTGGAGAAGCAGGTTGCTAATGGAAATACTGACTAACAAAAGGCATGCTGGAATGGTGGTAACTGGCTTAGACATCTACCAAATGAGGCTCGGGATTCTGCTGGGGAGGGAGGGCCTACTCCAGAATGCTTCAAACTGCGGAAGATACCCTTGGGGCACTGTAGCCTTGATCAGGTACCTGAAGGGGAAATAAGTACATGGTGCCTTTGTCCAGGGTAATGACAAGGCTCTGCTGAAGCTGCAGGTTCTTAGAGATCTGCCCAGACTCACTTCTGTGAAAGGGATACCCAGTTTGTTTTTAAAAAGATACCCAAGCCCTTTACACAACATTTTTTTTTGACACATAAAGTTTTGCCATAGATTTGTTTTCTGATTATAAAAACATTTCAACTAACAACAAATGATAGATCACAACATTTTTCCAGACTGTTATTCACCTAAATCTTGCCCACACCAGACCAGCCCTGTTTTCAATTTGAATGACAGTCTACTAACAGACCAGGGAAAGTATTTCACAGCTATGTCAGTTAACTCCCTTGGTGCAGAATCTGACATTTTATGGTACTCAGTGAAGTACTTAATAAAACATTTAGGCCAAACAGGAGGATAGCCAAACTACTCAATAGCTGGCAAAAGAAATGTACACAGTGTTCTTCCCCATTTCCTTACAAAAGCATAGCATCCTGTAACTTTCATCTACAATTCTGGGAAAGAATTCTATTCAAAGTCACTTGCCTGTTGGCTGTCTCTCTATTTTAACAGCAATGTTACTGGACTTTTCAAAGTATGTTTCTAGCATTAAAATATTATTCAATGTTAGGACAGGATTTCAAAGATTTCAATAGGTTATAGAGTTTTCCATGGGTGTGTGTATGTGTGTGTATTGGAGAGAAGACAACAGTTGACTTGCAAGGCATTGTGTCCTGAGCATTGCTTCACACTGATTTCACATGTTATTTTATTTAAGCCTCACAACCACTCTGACTGCAGATATCCTTCTTCTCCTTGTATGGATGGAAACTAAAGATACTGCAGGCATTGCTCACCCAGGAAAGGGTAACTCATTAATTTCCTCCTCTTCTCTCTTAGGTAATAGGTGTACAAAGCTGTTGGTGCTGGGAAAGGCAGACAGCCCTCCACCTTTCTCAGTGGCTGTTGTGAACTCATTATCAAGTCCTGTTGCTTGAATCCAATGTTTGCTGCCTCTTGAACACAACTGCCTGGCTCTCATTATTTCTCACCTCCACAAACAGTCCCATTCTAACTGGACTTTCTACCTCTTGAGTTTCTCCTCTCCAGCTCATCCTCCATGCTTCTCTGAGTTATCTTATCATGTCACAGATCTAACGATGTATTTCTTCTGTGTTCAAGATGTGTATGGTTGTTGCCACTTGTGGGCAGAATAATGATCCATCTCTGGTCAGCTTCACCTCCAGCCTTCACTGGCAACGCTCCTCACCAGCTATTCTTTCAACTTGTTAACTTCCAGATGGGAATTTTCCGTCATAACTTACATACCTACCCAATGCTCAATTCCTTCACTTTTCTCTCCTTTTTTCAGTCTCCACTCCATAACACAGAGCCTGCTATACCGCTGATTGAAGTAGCAATTCCTCCCCTTTTTACCTTTCTGCTGCAGTCCCAGGACACTTTTTTCCTGGTACTGGCCTACAGTCAAGTGAACAGTTGCTCACTTACCTGGCTCTCCAGCAGACAGAAATCCCTATCCAGTTTTTTCTTACCATCTTTCCATTCATCTCACTGTCTGGCACATCACAAATCTCTAATAAAGTTTCTCTGAATTAAATAAGGACTTTGGCAGACAGGCTGCGAATCTTGAAGATTTGCAGACACTGAATTTATTGGTCCACATTCTGGCAGTACCTGTGGAAACCTGCAGTTTTGGCAGTGGTCTTTAACAAGGTACCATCTCTTCAACATGAGATGACCTATTATGTTAAAATCCCTTTGCTCCAAAAATGTTGTTATTCTGTAAACTGGGTCCCCAAATAGCAACGGAGTTACATCACCTCAATTAGCATGCACAGCCTCTAATACCACATAGAGGCATTTTTTAAAACAACTACCTCTGTTGGGTCCTCTCTCTGACTCCAAACCTCCCCCTTCCAATCCAAGTCTCTCTACAGAAAAGTTGCAAACAAAGCTAAATCAACCATATGATACACTCATCACCCACATCTTTATTCCCTGCTGAGAATATTTATCTATTTTCCGACCCTGCAAAGGTTTTCATCCCCAGTAATTCACTTTGAAAGCAACAGTTGTGAAAATGGACTCTATTCATTCTGTTGATAGTGATAAGCTGAAATAACGATTGCATGTTGTGACCCATGAGGCAAACCCACAGAGATGGAGCAAGGCAATGCAAAAAGGCATTGACCTGAGAGCATTGCAAGAGGATGTTTTCACATGTCTACACAGAAATTTGTTTTGGTTTTTGACATGGGAGCAGGTTTCTTAATATTGAGAATATTGAGAATTTCTTAATATTGAGAAGTGGGTGGAAGAGGAGCCTAAAGAGTCACTATTTAGGAGAAATATTCATTTTAAGGATGAGGCAGAGAATATAATCATCAGAATATTAAAATCTGTGATTCTTCTATTTCTCTGCCAATCACTAGACATTTTGAGGCTCCTCTGGAAAACAAAGGAAAAAACAAGAAATAAAAGAAAATGCAAGCCATGATTATTGACTAGTAGATCCCTTAAAAGCATACGATAAAAGGTGAGGCAAAAGTAAATAATGTAAGTAAGACTTGGAGAGTTATCTGCTAATTCATCAATGCACAAGAAGAACCTGGGGGACCAGTCACTGATACTGTGAACCTCCTAACTCCAAGAGATATCACCTATTAACAAAAACACGTAGTACTTACTTGTACCAGGCACTGTTCTAAGCATTTGATAAGTATGAACTCATTTAATCTTCATTATTGCTCATATTTTACAGATGAGGAAACTGAGGCACAGAAAAACTAGTGAATTGTTTAAGATCACACAGCAGCAATTAGGGGTTCAAATTCAGGCTCTCCGACTCCAGAGTCTGTGCTCTCACCACCATATCACACTGTTTGAGTTCATATTTCATCATTGGCTTTGTGTTATGTAATTTATAGCCATTATGTTAACTAATCTTTGCACTCACCATGCAAGACAGTTTCACATCTCTTTTGTACAGATGGGAACACTGAGGCTACGTCAGGTAAAAAAAAAGAAATCTGCCAAAGAAAGACAATTTAATAATATGCCACATACATGACAGACCTGATGCTCATAATGGTTTATTTGACAACACCCAGGCTTTAAACAACTACATTCTGTTTACAACCTTGGGCGAGGGAGTCAGTATCCACATCTATAAAATGGGTATAATAACAATGTTCCTAACTCACAGAGTCATTATCATGACTGAAAAAGATGAAAATCATTTTTTTCTTTGCAAAGAAAAAAATCATTTATACAACTGTGAGGAGATCGTGGTGTTAGTACGAAGAGAAAGTTAGCATCCTATGGCTAAGTTGGAGTATATTCATTAATTCATACAACAAATATTTTTTAGCCCTTGCTATATATCAGGCAATTGGCTAGGTTCTGAGCACCCAATAGTGCCCAGTCAGAAACAATCAGCAGGGCTACTGCCTTCAAGTAGAGTCCCTGCTAGTAAATAAAGAAAAGACAAGAAAGGAAGATGAAATTCATGTCTATTAAATGGCTGCCCCATTAAGAGTATATGATGGAATAATTCATTATAATATAGTCACATAACCTGATTATTGACATCTGAAGCCTCCTCCAACCCTGAGATTTTCAAGCTTAGTTTTAGCCTCATGACAAGAGATTACCCTAATCTTTCTTTAATTCACTGAGACCACCAGCCTAGAATTCCGAGACACTTTTCTACTGATTTTAGCAAATTCTAAATAATAGTCTCCATAGTAATTACTGTTCACATTTCTTGCTATTTCAGGGAAGGGCCACTCCTTAAAGCTGAAATTGTTTCCTCCATCTGCAATCTGAATCCTATTTTCCCTGACTTGCTTCTCCCATATTTACAACTCACCAAACCAACGTGAAAATTCATTTCCTTTTTGTCACCTGATATCATTCCCAACCATTTCAGCTAACTTAAGCCCCCTCTCAACTTAAATTTAAATCACTTCAGTTGTTAACCCATATCTACTTTACGCCATTTTAAATTTTTCCTCTTACTCACAAATCTCTGCCATATACAAACTGGTTTTGCTAGATCCCTTCATTTCCTCAGGCACAGTCATCATTTCTTGCTACCTAATTCTATCATCCCTTTATTGAGACCTCACGTGAGGCTACCAGTTTATTTGTTCCTACTAAAATGGTCTTCCTAGCCAGGCGCATGGCTCATACCTGAAATCCTAACACTTTCAGAGGCTGAGGCAAGAGGACTGCTTGAGACCAGAAGTTCTAGACCAGTCTAACACCCTGGTCAACATGGTGAGATCTCATCATTAAAAAAAAAAAAAAAAAATGGCCGGATGCAGTTGTTCATGCCTGTAATCCCAGAATTTTGGGAGGCTGAAGTGGGTGGATCACTTTAGGCCGGGGGCTTGAGACCAGACTGGGCAACATGGCAAAACCCTGTCCGCATCTAGTAAAAATACAAAAATTAGCCAGGCATGGTAGTACATGCCTGTAATCCCAGCTACATGGGAGGCTGAGGCATGATAATTACTTAAGCATCAGAGACAGAGGTTGCAGTGGGTCAAGATCACGCCACTGCACTCCAGCCTGGGTGACAGAGTGAGACTCTGTCTTTAAAAAAAAAAAAAAGAAAAATAAAAAGATCTTGCTCAGTTCTCATACTCTCCAACTTAACTTGTGAATTTTACACAGCCATTTTTGAACATTTTCCACTCCTTGACTTTCCTAAGACTGTATTAAGATGGAGGAGTGGTGCTGGGGTCAGAGAGATTGGGGATCCAGGACTGACAGCCACTTCCTAACTAGATGACTTTAGACCAATTACTTAATGTTTCTAACTCATGTTTTCTTTACCTTAAAAATGGAAACCTGTTCTAACTCACAACATTGTTCTAAGAGTTGAAAGATCTATTGCACGTCAAGCCTGGTGCATGAGATCTTACTAAGTGTTAGCCATTATCTTTATTCCTATTACTGTGGCTCTGTAATGACTACAGCTACAACTCCTGCTGCTGCTAGTCCTACTAAAGGGCATCTTTCTCCCACACTGGTTCTTCTTCATTCCATCCTAACATCAGGAATCTTCCATGATAAGCCCTCAGCCACCCACTCTCAGGGAATGCATCTTTGCATGTGCTCTAACCTCCATTCAATGCCACATGTAAATTGTTTTTAGAACACCTTCACTTCAATTGGCTAGGTTGACATCATCATCAGTTCACCACTGTCAACTGCATAGCCTCCTCCAGACATCATCAGTTTCTATGAGACTGATGAAACACCATATCTCCCTTGGAGCTTCACATATGAAAGCTGAGAGTCCTTCAGGATCATTTTCTTTTGCATTTCCACACCACCTTTGGTGCTTTAACTTTGCCACATTTTTCTGATTCTTCTCTCCTTTCACTCTAGCTTAAGCCATTACTGCTTGCTGAATGGTCAAGACATTCTTGGGCCCTGTTCTCTTTGTTTCAGTGATACATTCACTACCAATGCCTGTTTAATGTAACTTTCATCATCTTGTGATCTGTTGAAAAACTTAAAACTATTTGCTTCTGAATCAAGGCCAGGCTCTTCACTTTGACATCAACTCACTTGTCTTCCCTCTCCATCATTTTCTCTAGAAATGGCCACACGGAGACTCCACTTCAGTCTGAGTGTTTTCTTTATTTGCCCCATAAAATATGTTCATTTCAGTACTCACAGTTGAGCTTATTTCATTCTTCTTACCCAGAGCCTTTTGTTCTCTTGAATAATCAAGTTTACACTTCCTCCCAAGTTCTACATAAAGTCTACATACATACCATGTATGCATGTGTGTGTGTAAGGCAGGGGAAGGGAGGAGGGCAGACCAAGTTTCCAGACAAACTTAAAGTGAGACAGGCTTGGGTTAGAGTCCTGTATTTTCTCCTGACAAGCCATGTCACCTTAAACAAGTTGCTTAGCCTAAGATTCAGTTTCTTCATTGGTAAAACACCTATTACATACAGCAGCAGTTCTCAAAGTTTGGTCTACAGGTCTGCGAAGCAGGAATGGTGAGGAATATCCCCAGATCTTATCAGGGAGTCTGCAAAAACAAAACTGTTTTTTAAAATTTTTTATTATATATATTTGCACTTCAGGTTTTGGGGTCCATGTGCAGATCAAGATTGTTGCATAGGTACATACATGGCAATGTACTTTGTTGCCTCCATCCCCCCGTTGCCTATGTCTGGCATTTCTCCCCATGTTATCCCTCCCCAACCATCCTACCCCACACTGTCTCTCCCCTATTCCCCCACAGTAGACCCCAGTGTGTGATGCGTCCCTCCCGTGTCCATGTGTTCTCATTGTTGAACAGCTGCCTACGAGTAAGAACATGCGGTGTTTGTCTGTTCTTGTGTCAGTCTGCTAATGACAGTTTCCAGATTCAACCATGTCCCTACAAAGGACATTAACTCATAATTTTTTATGGCTGCATAGTATTCCATGGTGTATATGTGCCACATTTTCCTTGTCCAGTCCATCGTTCACGTGCATTTGGGTTGGTTCTAGGTCTTTGCTATTGTGAACAGTGCCACAATGAACATATGTGTGCATGTGTCTTTATAATAGAATGATTTATAATCCTTTGGATATATAGCCAGTAATGGGATTGCTGGGTCAAATGAAATTCTATTTCTAGGTCCTTGAGTAATCACCACACTGTCTTCCACAATGGCTGAACTAATTTACACTTCCATCAACAGTGTAAAAGTGTTCCTATTTCTCCACATCCTCTCCAGCATTTGTTGTCTCCAGATTTTTTAATGATCACCATTCTAGCTGGCATGAGATGCTATCTCAACGTGGTTTTGATTTGCATTTCTCTAATGACCAGTGATGATGAGCATTTTTTCATATGTTTGTTGGCATCATATACGTCTTCATTTGAAAAGTGTTCATGTCCTTCGCTCACTTTTGAATGAGTTTGTTTGTTTTTTTTTCTTGTAAATCTGTTTTAGTTCTTTCTAGATTCTGGATACTAACCCTTTGTCAGATGGATAGATTGCAAAAATGTTTTCCCATTCCATTGGTTGCCAGTTCACTCTAATGATTGTTATTTTTGTTGTACAGAAGCTCTGGATTTTAATTAGATCTCATTTGTCTATTTTGGCTTTTGTTGCCAATGCTTTTGGTGTTTTAGTCATGAAGTCCTTGCCTATGCCTATGTCCTGAATGGTTTTGCCTAGATTTTCTTCTAGGGCTTTTATGGTATTAGGTCTTATGTTTCAGTCATCAATCCGTCTGGAGTTAATTATAGTGTAAGGTGTCAGGAAGTGGTCTAATTTCTGTTTTCTGCACATGGCAAGCCAGTTTTCCCAACACCGTTTATTAAATAGGGAATCATTTCCCCATTGCTTGTTTTTGTCAGGTTTGTCAAAGATCAGATAGTTGTAGATGTGTGGCGAGGCCTCTGAGGCCTCTGTTCTGTTCCATTGGTCTATATCTCTGTTTTGGTACCACTACCATGCTATTTTGATTACTGTAGCCATGAAGTATAGTTTGAAGTCCAGTAGTGTGATGCCTCCAGCTTTGCTCTTTTTGCTTAGGATTGTCTTGGCTATGTAGGCTCTCTTTTGGTTCCATATGAAGTTTAAGGTGGTTTTCTCCAGTTCTGTGAAGAGGGTCATAGGGAGCTTGATGTGGATAGTGCTGAATCTGTAAAATACTTTGGGCAGTATGGCCATTTTCACAATATTGATTCTTCCTAACCATGAGCATGGGATGTTTTCCCATCTGTTTATGTCCACTCTTATTTCCTTGAGCAGTGGTTTGTAGTTCTCCTTGAAGATCTCTTTTACATCTTTCATTACTTGTATTCCTAGGTATTTTATTCTCTTTGTAGCAATTGTGAATGGGAGTTCGCTCTTGATTTGACTCTCTTTAAGTCTGTTATTGGTGTATAGGAATGCTTGTGATTTCTGCACATTGATTTTGTATCCTGAGACTTTGCTGAAGTTTTTTGTCAGTTTCAGGAGATTTGGGGCTGAGAAAATGGGGTCTTCTAAATATACAATCATATATTAGATTTTTATATAGATTTGACTTCAAATAGAGACAATTTGACTTTCTCCTTTCCTAATTGAATACCCTTTATTTCTTTTTGTTGCCTGATAGCTTTGGCAAGTACATCCAATAATATATTGAATAGGAGTTGTGAGAGAGGGCATCCTTGTCTAGTGCCAGATTTCAAAGAGAATGCTTCCAGTTTTAGACAGTTCAGTATGATATTGGCTGTGGGTTTGTGGTAAATAGCTTTTATTATTTTGAGATACGTTCTGTCAATACCTAGTTTATTGAGAGTTTTTAGCATAAAGCACTGTTGAATTTTATCAAACGCCTTTTCTGCATCTATTGAGATAATCGTGTGGTTTTTATCTGTGTTCTATGTGGTAGATAACATTTACAGACTAGCATATGTTGAACCAGGCTTTCATCCCCAAGATGAAGTCTACTTGATCGTGATAGATAAGCTTTTTGACGTACTGTTGCAATTGGTTTGCCAGTATTTTATTAAAGATTTTTGCATCTATGTTCATCATGGATATTGTCCAGAAGTTATCTTTTTTTGTTGAGTCTCTGCCAAGTTTTGGTATCAGGACGATGTTGGTCTCATAAAATAATTTGTGAAGGATTCCTTCTTTTTGGATTGTTTGGAATAGTTTCAGAAGGAGTGGTACCAGCTTCTCTTTGTATGTCTGGTAGAATTTGGCTGTGAACCCATCTGGACCTGGGCGTTTTTTGGTTGGTAAGCTATTAATGCTGCCTCAACTTCAGCCCCTGTTACTGGTCTATTCAGGGTTTCAACTTCTTCCTGATTTAGGCTTGGGAGGGTGCAAGTGTTCATGAATTTATCCCTTTCTTCCATGTTTACTGGTTTATGTGCATAGAGTTGTTTGTAATAATCTCTGATGGTAGTCTGTGTTTCTGTGGAATCTGTGGTGATATCCCCTTTATCGTTTTTTATTGCATCTATTTGATTCTTCTCTCTTTTCTTTTTTATTAACATGGCTAGTGGTCTCTTTTGTTGATCTTTTCAAAAAACCAGCTTCTGGATTTATTTTTTGAAGGGTTTTTTTTTGTGTCTTTATCTCCTTCAGTTCTGCTCTGATCTTAGTTATTTCTTGTCTTCTGCTAGCT
>NW_016107441.1:5192115-5193831 GCF_001604975.1 Cebus imitator | reverse complement strand
TTTTTTTTTTTTTTTTAAATCTTGCTCCCCTAGCTCTTTCAATTTTGATGATAGGGTGTGGATTTTAGATCTTTTCTTGCTTCTCATGTGTGCATTTATTACTATGAATTTCCCTCTAGACACTGCTTTAAATGTGTCTCAGAGATTCTGGTACATTGTGCCTTTGTTTTCATTGGTTTTGAAGAACATCTTTATTTCTGCCTTCATCTCATTGTCTACTCAGTCAACATTCAAGAGGCAGTCATTCAGTTTCTATGAAGTTGTGTGGTTTTTAGCTAGTTTCTTAATCCTGAGTTATAACTTGATTGCACTATGGTCTGAGAGACTATTTGTGATGATTTCTGTACTTTTGCATTTGCTGAGGAGTGATTTACTTCCAGTTATGTGGTCAATTTTAGAGTAGGTATGCAGTGGTGCTGAGAATAATGTATAGTCTGTGGATTTGAGGTGGAAAGTTCTGTAGATGACTATTAGGTTTGCTTGGTCCAGAACTGAGTTCAAGTCCTGGATACCCTTATTGATTTTCTGTCTCATTGATCTGTCTAATATTGACAGTGGAGTGTTAAAGTCTCCCACTATTATTGTGTAGGAGTCTAAGTCTCTTTGTAGGTCGTTAAGAACTTGGTTTATGTATATGGGTGCTCCTATATTGGGTGCATATATATTTAGGATTGTTAGCTCCTCTTTTTGCATTGATCTCTTTACCATTATGTAATGCTTTTGTCTCTTTTGATCTTTGTGGGTTTAAAGACTAATTTATCAGAGATGAGAATTGCAACTCCTGCTTTTTTTTTGCTCTCCATTTGCTTGGTAAATCTTCCTCCATCCCTTTATTTTGAGCCTATGTGTATCCTTGCACATGAGATGGGTTTCCTGGATACAGCACACTGATGGGTTTTGCTTTTTATCCAATTTGCCAATCTGTGTCTTTTGATTGGGGCATTAGCCTGTTTACATTTAAGGTTATTATTGTTATGTGTGAATTTGATCCTGCCATTTTGATGCTAGCTGTCTGTTTTGCCCATTAGTTGATGCAGTTTCTTCATTGTGTCGATGCTTTTTACCATTTGGTATGTTTTTGGAGTGGCTGGTACTGCCTGATCCTTTCTATGTTTAGTGCTTCTTTCAGGAGCTCCAGTAAGGCAGGCCTGGTGGTGATGAAATCTCTGAGCAATTGCTTCTTCATAAAGGATTTTATTTCTCCTTCATTTATGAAGCTTAGTTTGGCTGGATATGAAATTCTAGGTTGAAAGTTCTTTTCTTTAAGGATGTTGACTATTTGTCCCCACTGTCTTCTGGCTTGTAAGGTTTCTGTCAAGAGATCTACTGTGAGTCTGATGGGCTTCCCTTTGTGGGTAACCAGTCTTTCTCTCTGGCTTCCCTTAGCATTTTTTCCTTAATTTCAATCCTTGTGAATCTGACGAATATGTGCCTTGGGATTGCTCTTCTTGAGGAATATATTTGTGGTGTTCTCTGTATTTCCTGGACTTGAATATTGGCCTGCCTTGCTAGGTTGGGGAAGTTCTCCTGGATAATATCCTGAAGAGTGTCTTCCAGATTGGATTCATTCTCTCCATCACATTCAGGTACACCTATCAAATATATATTAGGTCTTTTCACATAATCCCATATTTCTTAGAGGCTTTGTTAATTTCTTTTCACTCTTTTTTCTCTAATCTTGCCTTCTTGTTTTATTTCATTGAGTTGATCTTCAAC
>NW_016107441.1:5052189-5192025 GCF_001604975.1 Cebus imitator | reverse complement strand
GTCAGTTTGGCTATTGAAACTTGTGTATTCTTCAAGAAGTTCTTGTGTGGTGTTTTTCAGCTCCTTTATGTCATTTATATTCTTCTCTACATTGTTTATTCTCATTAGCATTTCTTCAAACCTTTTTTCAAGTTTCTTAGTTTCTTTGCATTGGGTTAGAACATGTTCTTTTAGCTCAGAGATGTTTGTTATTACCCACCTTCTGAAGCCTGTTTCTGTCAATTTATCAGGCTCATTCTCCATCCAGCCTTGTTCCTTTGCTGGTGAGGAGTTGTAATCCCTTCGAGGAGGAGAGACATTCTAGTTTTGGTTGTTTTAATCCTTTTTGCACTGGTTTCTTCCCACCTTTCTGGATTTATGTACCTGCGGTCTTTGTGGTTGGTGACTTTCAGATGGGGAGTCTGAGTGGACGTCCTTTTGTTGATGATGAAGTTATTTCCTTCTGTTTTTTAGTTTTCCTTGTAACAGTCTGGCCCCTCTGCTATAGGACTCCTGAAGGTCCACTCCAGACCCTGCCTGCCTGTGGATCACTTGCAGTGGCTGCAGAACTATAAGGGCTGCTGCCAATTTCTTCTTCTGTTATCTTTGTCCCAGAAGGATACCTGCCAGATGTCAGCCTGAGATCTCATTTATAAGGTATCTCCTTGGATAGATGGTGGTTGGGGAGCTCCTTGAGGAGACAGTCTGTCCCTTATGAGAGCTCAAGTGCTGAGCTGTGAGCTCTGTTGTTCCATTCTGAGCTGCTGGGCACGTATACTTACATCCACTGCAGTGGAACTCGTAACCACCTTTTTTTCACAGGTACTCTGTCCTGGGAAGGTGGGGCTTTATTTATAAGTTCCTGATGTGTTGCTGCCTTTTTTCAGAGATGCACTGTGCAGCAAGGAGGTAGCCTAGTCATAGTCTGCCATCAGAGGCATTGCTGAGCTGCAGTGGGCTCTGCCCAGCTGCTGTGTGAAGTTCCTTGTGGTTTTGTTTATAGAGGTATAGTTAGAACTGCCTCAGTAATGGTGGTCTGACTCAGTAATGGTGGACTGTCTTGGTAATGGCAGATTGCCTCAGTAATGGTGGATTCCTTGGTAATGGTGGACTGCCTCAGTAGTGGTGGACTTCCTCGGTAATGGCAGATGCCCTTCCCCGCACAGAGCTGGTCTGTCCTGGGTCCAGCTGCACTTGCTGCAAAACTCTCAATCCAGAGCATTTAAGATTGCTGGTCTTTGTGGGGGTTGGACTCTTGAGCCACATTTTCTGGGTCCCTGTTTCAGCCCTCTTTTTTTCAGTTGAATGGGCAGCTCTATCTCCCAGGGATTCCAGGTGCCAGTTGAAACGGACACCCAGATTTGTGTGAGTTTTGTGCAGAGGCCCACCGTGCCAGATGAAACAGCCATGCTGGAAACTCATGGCACTTTTCCGCCTGGCAACCTCCTGGTCTGTAAAAACTCATTTGGAAATGCTGTGATCACTCACCCTCTATGTTGTTCTCGCTGGAAACTGCACTCCAGATCTGTCCCTATTCGGCCATCTTGGATCTGCCCCCTCAAATAACACTAAGGTATTGTTTGCCTTTGTCACTGTCTTGGTGTTTGCATTGATAGTGCAAAAACAATGGTGGATACAGCTGCTGACCCCTCAGCATGAGTCCAGGCGGTGGCACCCAGCTATACTAGGAATCACTGTTTTCTTCATCAGTTAGTGCTTGTAGTGAGAGAGAAAGAAAGAGAGGCAGAGAAAAGAGATGGAGGGAGGGGAGAAGTTCATTTGTCTTGAATGAAGGAATAAAAATGATTAATCATATTACATCCTGACCTTTGAGTGTTAATCTTTTTAATATTCTCTGTGATAAAATGGTTGGTATACACAAAGCACCTCTGCTGCTCACTGAAGTATAATGGCTGCCTCAAGAAAAAGTATTTGTACAACTGTTTGAGTTGTTAGCTGAACTACTGGCCTTTTTCAAAGAGCACCAATTTTACCTGCAATAATGACTGAGATCAACTATGATTATTGCGACTTGGATATTTGGTAAACATTTTCTTGAAAATGAAAGAAGACAACCTGTCACTTCAATGACAGCAACTGACAGCATTTGTTGTCAATGATAAAATTTGATCTATTAAGTGAAAATTGGAATTTTGGGAAACTTACATCTGCCAATGTGAGCAGCTTGACAGCTTCCTAATATGTAAAGGATTTTCTGATGAGATTGGTGGTGATAGCAACACATGTGATGTTTAAAACATACATTATATAATGAAATGTGTCAGCATTTGGAGATCTGCATAAGTCAGTGAGCCAGTATTTTCCAAATCACCAATGTATAATGTTACAACCTTAGGCATGGGCAATGGATAATCAATGGATTTCAAGTTAATAGAGTTAAAAAATGAATATATCTCAGACTCTGCAACACAACTAACTTTCCAAAAACTTCCACTTTTTAGGTTTTAACTTAGTAGCAAAAGACAACATTCACAATTATCTGAAAAGGATATTAAAATTCTCCTTCCTTTTCCACTACATACCTGTATGAGGCGAGATTTTCTTCATATACTTCAATCAAAACAACTTTTTGCAATAGGTAAGTTTAAGCAGATATAAGAATCCAGAGGTTTTCCAAGTCAGTTGTTAAAGAGATTTGTGAAAAATATAAAACAATGATGCTACTGTTGCCTCATTTTAAAAATATATAAAATATAGTATGTTTATAAAATATATTTTATTTGTTAACATGTATTTTTATAAAATATACTTTATTTGTTATATATTTTATGTTATGAGTTATGGGTTAATTATTATTTTAAATGAATCAATTTTTAAAAGTGTTTAAATTATGAAAACAGCAAATATCTATCTATCTGTCTATCATCTATCTATCTATCTATTTACCTACCTATCTAACTACCTACCTACCTTCCTATCTATCACTATATATAACCCACATTAAAAAAAAAAGCTCTTTTGGGTCCTCAATAGGTTTTAAAAGTCTAAAGGATTCCTGACACCAAGAATTTTGATAATTGCTGTTATAAAGTTGTTTTGAAGGTTAAATGTGCTTCCTTATTTAAAATGCTCACCACAGATCCTGGTAGCTAGGGCGTGTTTAATGAATATCAGTTTCTTACAAGCATTTAAGCATAACTGTACTAAATGATGGGGTCATATATTTTCTAAGATACACATTTAAGCATAATCTGTACTGAAAATAAATGATCAGCTCACATATTTTCTAAACTAGAATGTGTATGCACAGGTGCAAATGTTGTTTTTGTAGTTTATCCAATGAGATTACAGTGACTTGTTCCAAAGTCCTTCTAGAATACCACCATTTAGCTGAGTATTTAGTAGGTACTTAATATTTCACATAGTAAAATCTATGTACAAATTCTATTTTTGAAAACTTCAGCTGTCAAGAGTGCAACAGTAAATCTCAAATATAGAATCATTTTCATTTAACATTAAAAATAATACTTTAAATCATTTTAATAACCTAGCCATCATGGTTTTTTTAAATTTAATTAATCCAGGTCAATACCATCTCTTGCCTAGATTATTTTTCCTATATCTTAAACAACCTCCCTGCCTCCACCGATGTCTCCCTTTGGCTCATTTTCAGTTCAGTGACCACAGCCTTCCTGATAAACACAATGAGATTATGTCTCTTCCCTGCTCAAAACTCCCCTATCTTTGTGTCTAGCTCTGAGCATAGCCAACATCCTTATCTTAACCACCATGCCTCACTCCATCACCTCTCTGAACTGACCTCCTACTGCTCTCCCTCCTGGTCTGGTCACTTTGCTTTGGCCACCTGATTTTCCATGCTATTCTGACACACTAGATATTTTGCACTTATTTTCATTGCTGGAAAACCTTTGCCCAGAAATCCTTCAGTTCTTTCAACTATTAGGAGAAAATCTTTCCCTGGAAACACATCTAATTTGCCATTATCCCTTGGGCAGCCCACATGGCCCTACAAAACACAAACAGCCTCCCACCCCTATTCCTCCTCTCCTAAGCAGTTACCACTAACTAAGGTACTTAACTATTTGATGGTTTATTTGTCCCTCCCCACTACTGAAACACAGTTTCCATGACAGTGGGGTCCTTGTCTGTTTTTTCTGTTATGTGCCTGCCACACAGCAGATTGTCAACATATATTTGTTGAATGGATTAATAAATGAATAAACAAATGAACAACTATTGAAATATTACCAATTCAGATCCCTTCTCAAGAACGTAAAGGAAAGAGATATCTTTCTGAGCAAGATCCCGGGGATACATTTATAGGGAATCCTGACCTCGATCTCCAACTATCCCATGGGGAGTACATTTCAGTATCCATGGAAAATGAAACAGTTTCAAGAAGATTGGCAATTTTCCTAGATGATAGTATAAGTTTTCTTTGTTCTGGGAATGAAGACTAACAATACCTCAGGCAGAGGACAGTAATTGACTTAGGCCATCCCAGCAGGGAAAGCAAAAGCATTTGGGGAAATAAAGATCATGACTGGTCAAAATGCAGCATCTTCCAGTTAAACCTGAAGGTAAGGAAATAATACACTTCTCTCATTGGGTTGGATACTTCATTTTACCCTGAGAACTTTTGTATTGTGGCTGAAGATCTTTAAGAAAGCACACCAGGAAATCATTTAAAAATCAACACATGCTATGAAGGCAGCAAATTTAATTCAATTTCAAGAACATATTTTCAAATAAAGAATAAAGCATAATGGGAGAACCTGCTACCTCAAACTGCAGCCAGGTGGGAAGCCAGGCTGCAGGGGCAGCCATCATTCAATAGCTCGGCGTCTAAATGGAACATCTGCGCCCTGGGCGAGTGACTCAGGCTCAAGACTGTTATAATTTACTTGGCTTCTGGCTTCTGGCTTCAGCTGCCCTGCGTTAGGTCAAGAAACAGTATCCCAAGCATCCACTCCAAGATACATGGAGCTCTCCCTAAGTTTCTTTGAAAGCTTCTCTTAAAAAAGAGATAGAATGCATTGCTTCTCTGATAACATTTCCTAAAATGGTATCCAAGGATAGCTTCCCTCTGGATTTTCTCTCTCCAACAGTGTTTAAAGCAGTCTTTGTCAGGGTTCCAACCAAAATTTTCAGGGCCCCTTAATAAACTGCTGACAACCAAAAAGATAGTGTCACATAGAGCACATGGCATGTAAATCTTCATGGCACGTAAATCTTCACTATGCCATTTAAAAGTAGGCGGACAAGTTATTTAACCTCTGAAGGCTGTGTTCAAAAGTTAGTTAATAAAGTGAAAGCTGACTGGGCACAATAGCTCACCATACCCACCACTTTGGGAGTTGAGGTTGGAGGATCGCCTGAGGCCAAGAGTTCAAGAGCAGCCTGGACAACAGGGTGAGATTCTTTCCTCAAAAAAGAAGAAAAAAAATAGTCGGGTATACTTGTGAATGCCTGTAGTCTGAGCTGCTCAGGAGGATAAGGTCGGAGGATTGCTTGAGCCCAGGTTCAAGGCTGCAGTGAGCTATGATTACATCATTGCACTCCAGCCTGGACAACTCTTTGATTATTTTTATCTTTCTATTTTTAGCAACAAAATCCTAAGTCTGATATGGCTATTCAGTGGCTAATTATAATCACTACAGGGAAATATTTAGTATAAGTAACTATAAATATTAAATATTTAGGAAAAGTAACTATAAATATTAAGTCATAAAAATTAAAAATAAAGTGAAAGCTTGCAAAGGGCAAAAACACCATTTGCATCCTAGAAATCACACACAGTTGTTCTCAGCAAGATGCTCTAACTGTGAAAGTGCCATGAGAAATGTGTCAAGTCTTCTAAGACATCTCTCTCTGGGGCCAAGATTCACTGAAAAAAGCAGCTAGCAGCATCACCCACGCTGCTTACATTCTTCTTTCTCTCTATCTCCTTTTCTTAAGAGGGGATGGGGGAGAGCAGCTAGTACATAAAATGCATGTAGGATGGGACTCTTCTTTTAAAGCAGAAGACAGCTGGTAGAAAGTGAATGTTCTGTATATGTTAGCCATTGTTATGAATTATTGTTTCTGGTTATTTAATTATCAGGCTACAGGAAGTGCCACAGAAAGATTCCAGGAATCTGTGGAGGACTAGAAGTGACTCTTGCTAGTAGGAAAACAATGAACTATAGATGTTTAGGAGGGAGGGGGGAAATAGGGCTCAATATTAAGACCTCTCCCCACACCTGGTAAAATGTTCTAGTTCTCAGATATTTTTCCCATGGAATTTCAAATAAACCAGAAAGACCCAGACACAGATAGAGAAGACGGGCAACTTCTATGCCGCAAGAACAAAACACAGAGCTCTGAACTGCTCTCTGCATAGCTCTGCCAGGGGTTGGAAGTCAAATAAGATGAAGACATTATATAACAATAATATAGTGAAACCTCATTTCTTCAGAGGGATCTTTGGCCCCAAAACTAAACTATTTCCTCAGGATAGATGCTCCTGTGTTACCAGGCACTACCCCAGTCATAATACTTATTTTAACCACTTAAGTTTTCCCCACTAAACTATAGGGCAGGCAATAAAGGGCAGGGACTAGGTTTGGCACATTGTAGGAATTCAGTGAATATTTGTTGAACAAGTGATAAATGAGCTATATATGCATGTGTGTATACATAACGAAAAATGTGTGTGTGTGCGTGCGTGCTATTCTATACCTTCAGATTCTCTGCTTTTTCCTCAAATGAAGTTTTCAGATTAAACCACTTCTAGGCTCAGAACTCATTTATTATATGCCAAAGAGTAACCTACAACTTGGAGTTTATAAAAACCTTGCATTATACTTTAGAGCTTTAGCTGCTTTGTCTGTGACAGTCATCAAATTGTTTTTGTTTCAGACTTTCCACCTCAAAAGCTATATTCCCTCGATTTTGTTTTTCTCTTTAAAAATATCTAATGCAGAAATGTTGAAAATCATAAGTGAATCTATTGAGAGCCTGCAAGTAAGTATACCAAATACAGGGGAAAGAGTGATTCCCATGAAGAACGCATCTCATCAAGAATACTTTGCAAGGTACCTGGTGAAATGAGATGCAACAGCTTGCAAAAAGACGGAATGAATTTTTCAAAGGCACAACTGAAATTCAGTACCTTAATCATTTGCAAATCCTCTTTGATTATTTTCATCCTTCTTGTTTTATTACCGAGCTCCTAGTTCTGATATGGTTGTCCAGTGGCTAATTCTAATCACTACCGGAGAATATTTAGGAAAAATAACTATAAATAAAACTTTAGTCAAACCCGACTTGAGGTTTGACTCAGTTTCCCAACTGAAATTCATGATAAAAATAAGATGCAACCTTTCTAAAATGATAAAATGTACCAATTGGTTAAAAAAGTTTAAATGTCAGGATTGTCAGTTTAAAGGAGGAAATAACCATTTGAAGTTTTCAGGTAACCTTCCAAAATAAATTCTATTAGAAATGAATCAATCCAAAATGCGTGCTGTCTGATGTTCTGAATCATTGGCCTGATCTTCCTCAGGTATCTGTACACTCAGGTAGAAGGAAGAAGAAAAGCAACTGGTTTTGTCCCCAGGCAATAACATCTAAAGACAATTAGGCAAATATTCAGCATTTCAAGTAAATTGTTCTCACCCTCCCTCCACACTTTCCTCTCCAAAGGGCACTGTGTTTACAGCAGGGAGAGGCTGTGCCTCTAGAGAGGTTCTGTCAGGAAGGGACAAGAGGATTTTCAATTTTTCAGGGAAAAGTCTGGATTGTGATGGCTCTGTGATACAGCGGATGGGCTGGTGAGCACCCTTGCCTGAAGGGTGACTATCACTTGCATTTGGAGGGTAAGAATTCAACCACTAGAATCCATGTTTCCAACTTTTTGGCCAATTTTTGAGGTAACACATGGCAGCCTCTTTACCACATAAGGTCATATGACTATTCCTAGGCTCCCTGGACACTACTAGTCTCAGGCCTGCCTTCCACCAGCAACTATAAGGCACTTCTATACGACGGAATACAGTGCATCCATAAAAGGCATGAACTGGGGATGTGACAGCATGGATGAATCTCAAAAACAAGGGTTAAGAGGAAAAAAAATGAAATACTAAGTAATTCCATTTATATGCAATTCTAGCAAGGGCCATGGATTAGAGGAAAAAAATTGACTGCAAAGGGGCCAAAGGTAACATTTCGAGGAAATAGAAATATTTTGTATCCTGGCTGTAAAAGTCATAGTTACAGGATTCTATGTATTTATCAACTCATTGTCTTGTACACATAAAATTGGTCCATTTTAATGTGTGTAAATTATACCTCAGGAAAGTCTGATATAAGCCAAGCACAGTGGCTTATGCCTGTAATCCCAGCACTTTGGGAGGCCAAGGAGTTTAAGATCAGCCTAGACAGCATAGTGAGACCTCGTCTCTACAAATAATAATAATAATAATAAATTAGCCAGGCGTGGTGGCATGTGCCTATAGTCCCAGCTACTCAGGAGACTAAGGGGGAGGGATTACCTGAGTCTGGGAGGTTAAGGCTGCAATGAGCCATGACCATGCCACTGCACTCCAGCCTGGGCAGCAGAGTAAGACCCAATGTCAAAAAAGGAAATTAAAGTAAAGAAAATAAGATATGAAAAAATAAAAATATATAACAGTAGAAGATATATAAGCAATGCCCTATTTAACTGATACTTGAAATTGAATAACTATTTCCATGAGAAGAAAAAAACTGTATTGCCTAATCACAACACATTCAATTCTCAAAGATAGTAGGCTATTCTCAAAGAAAACGTTTTCAAACTTTAATGTGCATAAGAATCACCTAGGGAACCTGATTCAGTTAATCAGTTAACCTAATTCAGTTAATAGCAAGCTGAGAGATTCTAAGAAGCTCTCAGGTGATACTGATGCTGCTGGCCTGCAGATGACACCTTGAATCAGGTTCTAATCAAGCCAGAACTTCTCCTCCAATGAGAAGCTTGGATTTTTATCATGCATCGATTGTGTTTGTTCCAACCACCATTTACACCACTTTCTTTTGCTTTCTTAATTAGATGACTTAATTATATTATATTAAACAATGTGTTTTGAGTGTGAAAAAAGTTGATTTGCTGAAAACTAAATATTTTGTAATGACCCAATAAAGATTAGTTTATAAAGCCAATATGCTTGAATTTGATATAAACAAGACAACTATAAAAATATATAAATTTAGAGGGTTTCTGCACAGATTCTTTCAAAATTATGTTTTTTAAAACAAGTTTTCTGAGAGATACTTGAAATAAACATTAGATGTTTAATCAGTACAATTCGATAAGTTTTGACATATATATGTATACATGAAACCATCACCACCATTAACATCATGAATCTATCCACCATACCCAAACAAACTTGTAGACGTGGATATTAAAATGTCAGAAATGAAAAGTATAATGAATGAGATTAATGACAGATTAAATGTTGCAGAAGAAACTATTAATATATTTGAAAATGTAGCAACACAAACTATTCAAAATGAAAGACAACAGACTGAAAGAACTGAAATAATACACACCTACATATACATGTATACATACACTGTATATACATGAACTATATATTCTAAAGCAACTACTAAAATATCATTACTACGAGTTATAGTTAATGAGCCAACATGAAATAAAATAGAATAAAAAGCATTCGACCAAAAAAATGCAGAAAAAGCAAAGAAATCACAAAGAACAGACGGCACAAATGACAAACAAATAGTAAGATGGTAAACTTAAACTCAACCATGTTAGTAATCATATTAATTGTAACCTGTCTTAAAAACTCAAAAGACATAGACTGTCAGTTTGGATTACTAAAAGTAACATCTAAGTACATGCTTCCTATTGAAAACTGCTTTAAATACACAGACACCAAAAGGACAATCAAAAAAAGAACAGAAAGGTAAATTGGACTTTAAGAAGTCCCTTTATAATCTATTTTGTGCCCCTAATTGTGCCCCTTTATAATCTATCCACCCTACCTCCCCTCCCTCACACTCCTCCCATCCCCATTTCCCAGTATCCTGTTGGTCTGTGTTCAAGTATTATTAATTGCAGTTTCTAGAATTAGTTTTTAATAAATGAAATGATCAAATATATACTGTTCTTTTTTTTTTTTTTTTGGTCTGGCTCCTTTCATTCAGCACTATTATTTCTGTACATCCATAGTTCACTCCTTTCATTGCTGCTTAGTATTTCATTTCACGGATAGATTGCATTTTGTTTATCTATTCATCTACTAATTGAGCATTTGAGTTGCTTCCAATTTTGTCTACAGAAAAGTAAGCTGCTACAGAAGTCTTTATATTGATGAGTATTTTTATTTCCTTTTAGTAAACAGGAGTTGCATGACTAAGTTACATGGCAGATGTATGTTTGCCTTTCTTTCTTTCTCTCTCTCTCTTTTTCTCTCTCCCTCCCTCCCTCCCTCCCTCTCCCTCTCATCCCTCTTTCCCTCTCTCTTTTCTCTTTTTTCTTTGACAGAGTCTTGTTCTGTCGCCTAGGATGGAGTAGAGTGGTATCATCTGGACTCACTGCAATCTTTGCTTCCTGAGTTCAAGCAATTCTACTGCCTCAGCTTCCTAAGTAGCTGGGATTACAGGTGCGCACCATGATGCCTGGCTAATTTTTTTGTATTTTTAGTAGAGATAGGGGTTTCACCATGTTGGCCAGCTTGGTCTTGAACTCCTGGCCTCAAGTAATCCACCTACGTTGGCCTCCCAGAGTACTGGGATTACAGGCTTGAGCCATTGCACCTGTCTTACATGACTTCTTTCACAGCCGCCAGGCTGTTTTCAAAGTGGTTGCACCATTTTATCTTCTCACCAGTGGAGAAGGATGTTGCTCATCCTTTTCAATAATCATTATGGTTCTTATTTTTAACTTTAGCCCCTCTAATAGATGTGCAATGGTATCTCATTGTAATTCTAATTTGCATTTCTCTAATAACTAAATTAATCATCCTTTTACGTCCTTATTTGATTTTCATATATATTTTTGTGAAGTATTTGTG
This sequence comes from Cebus imitator, assembly GCF_001604975.1. Lineage (NCBI taxonomy): Eukaryota > Metazoa > Chordata > Mammalia > Primates > Cebidae > Cebus > Cebus imitator. The sequence continues at coordinate 5,181,001 of NW_016107441.1, read as the reverse complement.
CACATCTTTTGCCTATTTTAAAATTTCAGCATTTTGTTTTCTAATTAAAATTGAAGAAATTTTTATATATTACATAAACAGGTCCTTTATCAAATCTGCAGATAAAATTTTTTTCTACTCTGTGGCTTGCTTTTACCCTTTCTTAACAGTGTCTTTCAAAGAGCAAAAGTTCTTAGAGTCCAAATTACCTTTCTCTTTTGTTTTTCGATTGTCCTTTTGGTGTCTGTATATTTAAAGCGGTTTTCAATATGTAGAATGTATTTAGATGTCACTTTCAATAATTCAAACTGAGAGTCTATATCTTTAGAGTGGTTTTTAAACAGCTTACATTTGATGTGATTACTAACATGGTTGAGTTTAAGCCTATCATCTTACTATTTGTTTGTCATTTGTGCTGTCTGTTTTTTGTTATTCTTTTTCTTTTTTGGCATTTTTTTGGGTCGAATGTTTTTTATTATTCTATTTCATCTCTTGTGCTGACTTACTAACTATAATTCATGGTAGTGATATATTAGTAGTTGCTTTAGAATGTATAGTGCATGTATATATAGTGTACGTATACATGTATGTGTGTGTTATTTCAATTCTTTCAGTCTACTGTCTGTGTTTCATTCTGAATAGTTTGTATTGCTACATCTTCAAGTATATTAATAGTTTCTTCTGCCACATGTAATCTGTCATTAATTTTGTTCATTATATTTTTCATTACTGACATTTTAATATCCATTTCTACAAGTTTGTTTGGGAAAATATTTATAAAATCTTTTCTATTTCTTAACATAATAAATTTTTCCTATTGTTTCTTAAACATATGGAATACAATTACAACTGTTTTAATGTAATTATCTGCTAAAAATCTCTGGATTATCCTTTTATCCGTTCAGCTCTCTCCTTCCCAGAACTTTACACAGCAAATTCTCCTGACTTGACCTCACTGAACTCCCAGTTCTATCCCCTCAACTCAGGAAGATGGTTGATTCCACTTGTTTTTTTCGTCTCTGAATCTCAAACCTGGAAATTCACTCCAAGTAGTAAGTAAACTGGTTAATTTTTACAACATGAGAAATACATTGTAACACATTAGCTGAAAATATGTGAACTGCTGGTCTATCACTCCATAAAAAATATAAAATTTTAAGTTTTTAGCTAATCAGTGTGGAAGTCTAGTATGGGTTCAAAATCAACCCTATATCAAGCAAGTTCTTCATCAAAGCACATTTTGGAAAGAAAACCGGCTCAGTTTGGATTCCTCCAGAAGCTGACCTTAAAGTAAGGGTTCTACGACAAGTTAATTATTCGGAAAGTGATTCAGGAAACACTGGAAGGGAGTAGCAAATGAGAGAGGAAAAGGAAGGCAGTTAATAAGGCATACTATCAAACAGATTCTCTATCATCATGGGCAAAAAGAGCTTAATGCGAGTGTAGAATCTTGCAATCCAGTATAGAACAGCCTCAGAGTTATCTTAGCTTAGGGTCGAAGGAGTTAGGGTATTTAACAAACACCCACCAGTCATTAGTTAGAGTTGCTGAGGTGGGTGCTGATTTTGTGGAACTTCTAACCTGCTCTGAGTGTGGGCAGGGCAGTCCCTAACAGGGAAACTTCCCTCAGGCAGAGATTCAGATGTTGGCAGTTAAAGGTCGGTCCAGAGTACACTTCAGAGGCGAGCGTGAGGAGATGCAACAGAGAACTGAAAGTGATGGGAAGAATCACACAGGAGTTGAAAGCAGCATCTTTAAGAGTCAGAAACCCTTGATTCAAGTCCTGGCACCCACCTTGAGTAATAGTTGACTTGGGTAGGTTACTGAACTTTTCTAAAACTTCTTTGTTCTCTCTCTATAAAATAACAATAGTTCCTGCTTCAAGGTCCTTGCAAGCATTAAGCGACTCAACTTAAGTGAAGCCTTTGTACATTACCAGGCTTCACATCAGTGTTTGATGATTATCTGCCACTGTTATAATAATTTCTATCATTTTATATTTAAAACTGTGAGAATCGTATGACATGTAATATTTCTATTAAGAGATACACTACAGGAGTTTTATTCTGGATCTCAATTCAAATATTAAATGTGCAATACAAACATTTTCACCTTCTAGAATTATTTATTGCTTTGTTCTTAATATCAGAAACATTTGGTCCAACAAGTTGAATCAGCATAATCCACCTATAATCAAGTGAACTTAAGATATAGGAAGCTGTGATACAAGGCAGATTTTCCATAGAAATTAAAATTTATTCTTTATATCTAAGAGAAAAAAGCTTCTTGGGAAAACTAGCTAAAATTTGACTACCGATGTCATAGAAACATGCCAAAGGGAAACATAAATGAGGCAAAAGAATAAAACCTGTATGAAACGATAATTTAGAGCTGTGGTTCTCAACCCCATGTAATCATTTCCCCCAGAGAACATTTGGCAAAGTCTGGAGACATTTCTAGTTGTTACAACTTGTGGAAAGAAAGATGTTACTGGCATCTAGTGAGTAAAAACCAGAGATCCTGCTACCCATTCTACAAAGCACAGAACAACCTCGACAACTGAAGTTGTGCCTTGATTAAGGAACCCTTATTTAGAGTCTCTATTATAATGCCATAAACCTCTAGGGTCTCTAAACAATAATACTTCTGCTGTGCAAGATTGTTTTTGAAAAATGAGGTTAGAGTATATTTTCTAAATGTTAAACAAAACAAAACAAAAAGTCTTCCTATGAAAGGAAGTGTATATTAAGAAGGCTTTGAATGCTGGGTAGCTATCCCTACTATAAATTTATTGTGTTTCAACCTGCCACATGAAAGCAATTTCAACAAGCCATCAGCAAAGCCAGATAATTAAAATGCTGGTATAGACGTAACCTTGGTTAATTCACCCTGACGTGTAATAGATGAAATAATGATAGAGAAGAACCTGGGGAAACTAAGGTCAGAAATGTAGCACATGGGGCCAAAAATATTCATTTTGAAATTATTCTGAGCAAAATGATGCTTTATTACAATGATATATATTGCCTTTTTGTTTTCATTAGCAATCCCTCTGGGAACTTTGACACAAGTACAAGCTAAACCTGATTACTTGGTTTATAGAACACAGAGAACATTATCAAAGAGCCAATGACAATGTCTATTCACTTAGAACTCTGAGAAACCTGGTGACTTTTAATCAACTTTTAAAGGCACAAGAGCAAAACAAAAATTGAGAATAACTGATTTACTCCTAACTATTGGAAGTTAAAAAGGCATGTCGACAATTATTCAAATAGCATCAGATCTGAGTTAGAACATGTAAACAGAGAAGCAAATACATTTTCAGTAAGGCCATTTTTTTTTTTGCTGACAAATTCTACAAAACTCAATGAGAAACTGTGATCCAAATCCATTTTTTCCACGGAAATTGCTTTCTTACAGCACAGTTGTACCAAGACTAAAGAGTCTGAAACAGATTTTCCTCTGTAACAAGCTAGATGAGATAGAAGGGTGGGTTCTGAATTTCTAATTTATTAAATATTAATCAATGCATGCTAACTATCAACTGTTATATAACAGTATTAATATTTTCATCTCAGTTATAATATAATGGAAGTTTATATCCATTATAGAAACATCCATTATATTATATTAAAATATATCTATCCATTATATTATAATGGATGTTTATATCCATTATATTATAACTGAAACTCTTCCAGTCTTAGAACTTGGACATTTAGCATATAAAAATGCAAAATGAAATAATGACTCAAGTCAGAGAAGAAGGAATTTTTAGGAGCATGCCCCAATTCACACAAAAATGTAAATGAGAGGAGTAAGAAGAAAACTGTCACTCGGAAATCAAGATTCAGACCACAGGAGCTGGCTCTTTTTCTCTACTGCTTGAACAACTCTGCCTTAAGCACTTAAAAATGCACTGAGAGGTGATTTTGCATCTGTGATGTAAGATGTCAATACATCATGGCCTGTAAACAACAACAGAAAGATGCATGCTAAAGCACATAAACCCCCCACATTAAAAGAATGAATTATGCATTTTTCTTCATTTATTTCTCCTTCACTTTTCTTTTTTCCCCAAAGTCAGTACTCATTTATTTGACCAAGGCAGGTTTCAGTGAACTCTATGTTAACTTTTCTACTACGGGAGAAACTCATATCCAAATTTGTTCCATCCTCCTACTTCTTTGACATGCAGTACTTAATAGAGGAAGAAAACAATTCTTTAAAATAATTTTATTTACTATAGAGAAATAATTATAAAAGTTAGGCTATTGTTTTCAAGAAGTCCTCATCACGAATGCGTCTGCCAAAGTACATGAAGTATATGGGTTCACACATTTTCAGCTTGTCAAAAAGACCTTATCAGCACACACCAAAAAACCATTAAGTTAGTGATAATAAGGCAATATCACCACAGTTTCAAGTCTATTAACAGCTTCCAAAGGATTGAACTACCTTAAATACTCCATTCATTCAATGACCTGGACAACATACTATAGCACATTTGAAAAAAATTACAAGAAAAAGGCAGCTTGGAAAGTGATAGGGTTATTTTTTAGGTGGAAGGAGACATTGTTCTCTAACTTCAGATGAAAACTTCTTTTATATCAATGTTTATGGGAGTACAGATAGAACAGGGAAAATGTCATGCCAGTGTTCCACAGCAAGTCCTGTCATTATTCACGACGGGGGTTCCTTCATTTAATCCTATGAGTTCCTACCATGTTCTAGGCTCTGGGCTGACAGCTGAAGTGGTCCACATGGAAATGACAATTAGAGGAGCTCCCATGGAGCTCAGTCAATTGAGGACAGATACAGGAAGATCAATACAAAGAACAGAGTATATCCAATACTGATGATGAGTCTGTGTACTGGATTCAAACCCAGGAAGTCTGGCTCTAGGCACTATCCAGTTCAACACTATATGCGCTGTTTCCCACAGATTCAGCTTGAGAGAGAACAGGCTCTCCAAAATATCAAGATGATGGTACAGGAAGAAGGAATAGATTCTAAGCAGGTGAAAGTCCATGAGGACAGGGTGATGTGTGTATTTAGAAAAAGTGGAGAAGGGCCTTCCAGGCATAGAGAGAGCCTTTATTATGAACTGTGTCTGTGGAACAGTAGCATTGGGGCCAATTTTCACTGACACTCAGGTAGACTGCTAGCACCAGAAACTCAGAACTTTTGGCAGTCACCACTGCCCATAAGCACTGATCACAAACATTGTATTCCTCTACTGGCTGGTGTGTCTAGGTACATAAAAGGCCAAAAGCACTGATGGCTCCTCTGATGATGAATTGCTCGAGGCAGCCAGAAAATAAAGCAAAACCAAAAAACCACCAAGATGTCAGCTCACCATAGAAAGTGCCTTTGTTTTATCCCTACAACAACCCCTTTCTCTTTCATCCAAGGACAAAACAAACTCCCCAGGCCCTCTTGAGCTCCTCCAGAAAGCTGAAAGTCATCTTTTCATCAACTCAGATCCTTCAATTGATGTGGATCTTGAAAATATTAAAGATTAATCCCGAAGAACACATTGCATTTCGCCATATTCATGTCAGATTTGTAAGTCAGAATCTTAAGTTGATATCTGTGACTAAGACAGGCAAAAACAGGAATGTAGATTAAATTTCTCAGAAAGAGAAAGATACCATCCACTAGGAACTGTAATTAGTAAAGCTTTTAATTAACTGGCACTCTCAAAATAGAGGAAATCAGATATAATAGACGCCCTTTGACAGTAATAAAATTTTCATCTCATTAATTAATGTAAGTAGACTTCCCCCAACCCCATTGATTTCCTGCAATTTTATCAGAATCTGTTTGCAAGCAAAACAGAAAACACAGGTAAACGTTCCCCATTCTACTTCCATCAGATTCAGACTTCTCTGAGGGCAGGATTTAGGTCTCATGCAACTTTGTATCAACTGACACAGTTCTGTCTTTGTGAAAAGAAAGAGAAAGTCAAGGGCAAGGGAAAAGTCAAAAGGAAAGACAAGGAGGAAAGCAAGAGAGAGAATCCAGTGAATGTTATGGCTGCATCTACCACATCAATTACTACAATTTCTACATAATCACTCAGCAAACGTTTGTGCAGCTGTTCCCCAGTGGATGGTGAATTCCATGACTGATCGGCAGTACAGTCTCTTTTGATATTTCTAAGTTGGCCCACAATGTCACTTTTGATCATTTTTTCAATTCACCATCCTTTCATCAGCCAAAGCAGAACCAGCCTACTCTCATTCTCTTATTTTGGCACAGACTTCCATTTGAGTGATTTGTTCTCTCTCTCTTTCTCTCTCTCTCTCTCTTTCTCTCTCTGTCTCTCTCTCCCTTTTTATTTTGAGGTCACTGCAAAAAAATTTCCTGTTTCTTCCTGCCTGCAGGACTCTGATCCCTCTCTGAGCCTTTTTTGGATCTAGGCAGGTTTCAGCAATCTCACCAGACCAGTAAGGGTCCTTGGATAAAAGAGCTGTCTGCCTAAGCTCCTCAATTTATTAGAGCCTTCAGACATGAAAAAGTAAACCAATTCCTAGTCAGCAAAGTTGCATTACAGAAAAAAGCAAATAAAACCATCAAACAGATTACATACAAGCCTTGAATCCGAAATTAAAGAATATGGAGAAGCAAGGTACTTAATCAATTAGAATGAGCCCAGTGTTCCCTTTACAGCCAGAAACCAACCAATTAAACAAGCAGCAAATAACAAACGAGCTTTCAATTCCTGATATTTATATAGCAAATGATATGGTCATTCATTCCAATGTACCAGTTTAAAGTCTCTGACTTAATTCTTCAAATGTATTGAATTAGAATAATTAATTTCCTTAACTGTGTCAACTCATTCAAAGTCTTTTTCTTCCATTCAATCAGGAAATAGTTTTGTCCCTTTACTAACATTTGTACTTCTGCCAGTTACAATGTTTAAAAGGGAGAGGTAACATTTGGGGTGTCTATTAATACATCTAAACAATTTAGTACTGTCTGACATAATAGTATGATATAAACAGAATCCATTGTCATTTTAATGCAAAGACAACATATCTGATACTTTTTTTTACATATTCTACATCTCACACTATGTAATCAAAATTGCTACTGAAACAAGAACGGCATAGTTATAATGCCATTATATTCTAATTAATCAATATCTTTCCAGAAACTTACATGAGAAAGTTTTAAGTTTAGCTACCAGTAAAGAGTTCACAGGTATGCACGGGGGAAATGTATTTTTGCAAATTATTTATTTGGATTATAGCAAAACAGTTAAAGTGTGTGTGTGTGTGTGTGTGTGTGTGTGTGTGTGTGTGGTTGTGTGTGTGTGTGTCTGTCTGAAGCGGGGGTGGGTGTATGTGCCTATATCACACTAAGGCATCTTACTGCATAACTTGTTTTCTGGATTTAAATTGCGCAATTTCAGCATTAAAAATTAGCATTTTTAGCTCATTAGTATTTCAGCTGGTGAACTTAAATAGTTATAGGTTATGTTCTTACAGAGAAAGAGAGAGAATGGACACTAGTGTCTAAAAATTCCTAAGTTACTTTCCAGAAGCAGCTTTCACATTGTGAGAATCTGGTTCCCATTAAAACATTAGTTTAATTAAATGTATAGAACTTGAGGACATGCTCTGGTGACTAATTTTTACAATACCAGGAAATTTGATTCCTTATGTACATTGCAAAAAGTATGAGGCCCAGATCGTCAATGAGGACTACTCAACTATTTGAAAAAATATATATTTGCCTTTGGGAATTTGATAGGGGAGATTTTTTGATGAAAATTAACCTTTGATCAAAAATACTGAAAACAATAACAAGTTAGCCATGAATTAATTCATTCATATATTCATTCATTCATTCATCAACTATTTACTGAATATAGTTTTTGTGCCAGGTCTCTCTTAAGCAAATAAAGTTAAGGAGGCAAGGCCCTTTCCTTCCTTTCTTTCCTCTGTTTCTTGTTTTGAACATGCATGTAATAAGCATCTTCTACTGCAAAACACTGTACTAAAAGCTATAGTGGGGATGATGGGAAGACACAGATCCCATACCTTCATTTATTTCACAAATAGCTGGGGGAAAACTATATAACAGCTTTTATATTAGAGAGGATGGGCAAGCGTTTGAGAAAAGTGCTATTAAAACAAAGATCTGTAACACAGTAGAGGAAGACATTTATCTGTCTGAGAAGGGAGCCTTTTAACTTGACAAGAAAATGATGAGAGGGCTTGCAGTTGTAAAGAACATTCCACACAAAGGGAACTATTCTTGTAAGGCTTTGGAAGAGTGAGAGAATGCAATGTATTTTGAGGGTGGTTTTTGTTGAGTGATATCCTAACCAATGCTGCTTCTGCCCACACTTTTTGTCCGGGCACCAACCTCTTTTCAGGCCTGAGATATGATGCAGCCATCACAAAACTCAGGGGTATATGGACATAGAGAACACAGATGCCAGATTCTTGGCCTTTAAGCATGAAAGTAAAAGTCCAGGTGGCATGCAGGTACTTAAAGTCTCACTCAATTCCCTCTTCAGTCTCTGCAAAAATGTCCTCTTACTATGCCCTATTTTCCAATCAGTACTCACCACCTCCTGAGAATGTTTCTTTATGTCTTTATTACCTGTCTCCCCGTGACTCCATCTGAAACAAAAGCTCCATGAGACTAGTGTGCTTGTCTTCCCAGTAGCTTTATTCCACTCATTCATTTATTCATTCAATCAACTAAAATTAATTGAGCTCCAATGACACAAATACTAGAAATGTCAAGATGAATGAGACATCATCTCTGTTTTCAAAGAATACACAACTCACAAATGTGGACGTTTTGGTTATCTCCTCCTCAGTAACAAGCAACTCCAATACTTAATGGCTTGACACAACAATTTAGTATCATTATATTCCATGATTCTACTAGTCAAGAATTAGACAATCTGTAGTAAGAATAAGCTAGTTTCTGCTCATTGAAGTCTGTGGCCTGAGCTAATATGGCTGGAACAGCTGGAGGGCTAGAACGACTGAGGACTGGAACAGGTGGGACTAGCCGGGCGGCCTTCTCTATCTATATATGGCTTTTCTAAGTGGCTGGTTTAAGCTTCCTCTCAGTAGGGTAGTCCCAGGGTATGTGTGCTTTGTACACACTGGCTCGAAGTTCCTAGAGATCAAAGTGGAAGCTGCCAGTCCCTTTAAGGGCAAGGCTCAGAATGCCCTGCCATTATTTACATTATATTTTATTATCAAAGTAGTCACAGGTAAGTCCAGAGTATAGGAAAGGGGAAATAGAACCCACCTCTCGATGGGAAGACTGTCAAAGAATTTATAGCGTCTTTAATCTGCTACAGTGAGCAAAACTTATTCCCAAATAACTGTGCCACAAGGCAAAAAGGAAAGTACCAGTAAGGGAGAAATGCTGGCATCAAAAGCAAGACTTGGGTATCTACCTAACGTAATTTTGAGTTCTGCTGCTTACAGGTATGTGATTTTGGGGAAATTACTTAATCGCTCTGAATTTTTTTGTCCTCATCTATAAAAGAAGGTAATGAGTATACCCAAAATTCATAGAGCTGTTTTAAGAACTACATGAGATTTCATTCATGCACATGCACTTCAAAATACACATGCACACATAGCCACATATGTGTATGCACAAACAGAGCACACACATAGCCCAGGCATTGGGACATGGTAAGGAGTCGAGGAATATTAGCTTCAGCTCTCATTAATAATGGTACAAATGAGGTATTATGAATTTTTCCACATCTTGATAATCATATCCTTCATATTTTTTAACCCATGCTTTTGAAGTAATCACATCTACAAAGATTATTGAGAACAATGAAAATTCTTGTTGAGCAATGAATCAAACTCAGTTACCAGCAGCTCATGAAGGAGAGGCTGAATAGAAAACAAAGAAGAAAATAAGAGGCAGGAAATAATTACTAGCCAATATAATAGGGTCTTAGAAGAAATGAAATAGATCTAAGCAGGCAGCAGCATTAGAAGCAGAATATTATTTTCATTATTTCTTTGTATTATACAGAGAATTGTAAGCAAATATATTTAGACATGAAGAAATTTATAATTAGATGGCAGTAGGGGGTTTATAGGCTAAGTGAATACAAACTCTTAGAACAAAAGAGAAATATGGTGAGTCGAACCAATGACTTTTAGAAATCATCTTTAGGTTTTATAGGGAATCAGAATATAACAGAATGTGAAGGGAAGTCCTTCACTAACCCTGAGTTATGAAAATGAGTTAAAAAAGTCCCACTCAACCACGAAGTCCATCTTTTCAGCATCAGCAAATACATATAACTCAGAGTGAGGAATAAAAAGTACCTGTCCTTTGAGAATTTAATAATTGTTCAACATCTATATTCCTGAAAACCTAAAGGAAGCAACTGCAAAGTGGCCAATATCTGACTTTTTAAATTACTCCAGCTATGTGGGCAGCAAGTCAAGAGGGATGTAATTTGTACTCTGATTTTAAAATTATAATAAAATTAACATTCACAAATTTTTATGTTTGTGAAAAATGCTACAATAAAAGTGAATACTCTAAGGTTTCCTAAAGTTACTAAAAGTTATCATCAGTAAAATTCTTAACAGAGATAAGAAGGTTCTAGACATTTTTTGATGCTGGAAATGACCTCCAGAATGCTGGTTTCATCCATAGCCATAATCCCCCATGGATAGCTACGAGCTGACTGCTTTGCCAAACTCCCAAGTTTCTTTCTTCTCAGGTTTATATGTGAAGTTAAAAAGAGCAAACCATGCAGACCAAAGCACATGGGCAAATGGCCCAGAAAAATGAGCACGTGTCACAGAATATCAAAGATTAAGAGAGAGACAGCAGTGCCCTGAAGAGACAGCATAATTCAGATAGCATTCTATCCTGGTCCTCTGTGAGGCCGAGCTTGGCATGAAAAACAGGTTTACAGATAATGAATTAGCTTTGCCAGAGACTCCCAGCCTCCACCTCCCAGGAGGTGTTATGAAATATGAAGAGCCATTTGATGTCTTCCTAAAAGTCTCCCACCTATCACCACTGTGGTTACAACCGTGAAATATCTCCAAGCTCTATTTCCAGCTGATAGTTAAGTGGGGTGGGAAGATTACACACTTTTGGAGAAAGAGAGTTGTGTTAAAATTGTTCATTGTCATAATTTCATTTGGACAAGAAGAAAATGAAAGAAAAGGTAATTTGAAAACGAGTTGTGGGCCTCATAATTTGGCTCCTTCACTTTTCTAACAAACCATTGAGAAGAAGGCAGATATCTCACTCCTTCCTACTGTCATCATCAAATGACCAAGCCACATAGATGACATGGAAGGCAGCAGGTACCTGGAATTGGTCGATTAAAACCTGGTAGTAATTATTATAAATGGACAAATGGCTGTGCCACGTGCTTCGTGTGCATCTGCACATGGAAGTGAAGGTAGGAAACCCCATTTTAAAAATAAGATGATTGAAGCACAGAGAAGTAAAATAACTAATGTCATCCAGTCATTACATGGCATGCATCGGATGACTCAGAACTGGCCACTGTGCTATGCTGCTTCATATGCTACTCCTTTTAACTAAGCCTGTGACCTTAGGTGAATCACTCACAGCCTTTCATCTCCATATGTGGTATTCCTTTCTATGGCCAGCATTTATAACATGAGCAGGGCAGCACCACGCTTCCTCAATTAAGTTTCGGTGGAAAGCAATTTAAAAGTGACTAAAAAACACCTGATGTAAAGTTCAGTTCTTTCTTTTGTTTACCATCCAATCTTTTCTTTCTTTCCATCATTGTAAGAATGCTATCACTAAATTATACTTCTTTCTAATATCTCTGAGTCACAACTTTCTTCCAGCATGTGATAAACTGCCTTGTTTATAAAAATAAAACCACACACTAAGCCTTAGCAACACCCTCTGGCAATTAACAAACTTCCTCAGGATTAGTTTTCACTCTCTAAGTGTAAGAAGAACTTCATTAAGGAAAATGGAAAATTTACAATGAAGCGGGGAAAAACAGCACAAATACAAGTTTTATTTTTGAAAAATTCAAAATTTTAGGATTAGAGAAAGCCAGAAAGCAGGAAGCTGCCCCAGCCAATCAAAGAGGTGCAGCTCTGAGCAGCAAAGACACGCTAAGTCAGGAGAAACAACGCAAACTTCAGATAAGCGAGAGGCTTTCACAAGCTGATTGTGATTTTTTTTTTCCCTCTGAATACTGACATTGTTTTCTAAATTTTGAAGTAATTAAATTTTCAGTTTCAAAGTATCAGTTTTACTAGAAGATACTCATACCATTATAAAAATAACTGGATGTGTTTGTTCAGAGTATAGTACTGTATTAATCCAGATCTTTTGGATGTAGCAGAAACCCATTCCAAGTTAGCTTGAGCCATAGTCTGTGGGGAAAGGGTGCAAGATTTATTAGAAAAATATACAGGTGTCCAGTGAAAAGTCAAGGAAAGAAATGCTTCTGTGCTTTTCAAAGTGCTGGGACCAAGAACTAGGCAATCACTGGAGGCTCGAGGTACAGGCCCAGCCTTGAGTCTGCATCACGTCCTAGCTGGAGCGCCCCCTGACTATTCCATGTTCAGCTTTTTATTTCCAGCTCTACATTTACAGGAAACAGAATCAGATTATCTTGCCTTGAGCCAGAAGTCACTTCTCCTGTTCTATATTTCTCTTGCCATTTCTCTTCCTGTGCATGTAAGGGTTGAGCCTACAACTGTACATACATTGCAGAAAGACATACATAATCTTTAGAGTGAGGACAATTCAACCTGCTGATCTACTCAGTGAGAATAAGACCTGGTGTATGTATAAACTGGAAGATATAAATGTGCTGTTACCTCCCTTCACCTAGGTGTAGCACTGTGTGTGTGTCTGAGTGTAAGTGAGAGTCATTCTAGTATTTAAAACTATGTATTTTTTCTACACAATACTCCCTAGACCCAAGTGAAGTATTTTAACTAGGAAATAGGCCACCTGATTTAAAACTGAGGAAAACATTGGCTATCCTCAATGATGGACAATTATTCATTTTACAAAAAAAAAAAAAAAAAAAGGAAACTTCCTATGAGTTTTTCAAGGACAATTTTCAGAAGATACAGTTTTTACCTTACACCTAGACTTTCTAACATAATCCTCACATAAGATATCATTGCTTTGTACAAACGTATCTCTTTACTAGAACACGTTCCTGAGGATGGAAATTGATTATTTGAGAAATGGAGCATGGAATAAAGACGCAGTTTCCAAGGTGTCTTTGAAGAATATGGCTTCAGATAAACTGAAAACTTACATGGAGTTGATAGTCTCGTAATCAAGCTGGAGAAAAGAGTCAAAAAGCAACTGATCAGACACCATTACAGTCAACGTCTTACAGAAATAGAATACAGATGATGCCCTGATATCAACAATTAAGTAATTTTAAGAAGAGTCAAATATTCTGAAGATTTTTTTTATTTTCAGTTACCCCAAAAGTGAATTAATGAAAAACACATTAAGACACTTTAATGCATTAATTATATGAAGAACTTTTTGTGATACTGTGCTAATTTATTAAAATTCTATTTTGTGAGTTTGTTTTCATAATACAGCTACTCATCAGAGCTGATATATCCCTCACCATTAGACACCAACAAGCATCTTTTGAGCTCAAGTAACTTTATTGTAGTCAGTTACCTTTTTTGTTTGGCTATTAGAAAACAACAACAACAAAAACTCAAATGAGTTTAAGAAAAAGCTAAGAATTTTTCTGGCTCATATGATCAAGCAGTCCACAGAGAGGCATACACAGCTAGATCCACAGGTTCAAATATGGCCTTTAGGCATCTTTCTCTCTTTTTTCCCCTTTTCCTCTCTTCCTTTCTAGATATTAGCTTCATTGTCAAGCTGACTCTTTTAAAGCAACAGTTGACATTTCTTCCTATAGCCCAAGCTCACAGTGGTAAAGTTAAAGTGGCCTTTCTCTACGCATCTATTTCACTTCTTTCACTTAGCACAAAAGGATTTCTGTTGATCTAGTTGGGCCATGCCCCACCTATCATCAGAAAAATCACTGTGTCTGAGGCAGAAAATACTTGCACCTGGATAATCCTATAGTAGTACACACACACACACACACACACACACACACACACACACAACAACACAAAAATCCACTTTGAGGGACTGTGTCAAGGGACACAGGAGCCAACTGAAAGAACGCCCAACAGCCAAAGTTGAAAAAATTTGAGCAACAAAATATATAAAACAGTATTGGATTATAAACCTAAGCACTGTTAAGTAAAATTAAAAAAAAAAGAAAGAAAAGTGACACAAAAGTCGAAGGAAATAGCATTTATTTGGTAAACCAACAAATGCAATTCAGGCACATTGAATCAGGGCAGCCTTGAGTTGTGTTCTATACAGCAAGAGCAGAAGAGGTTTTTTCACCAGGGATTTCCACGAAAAATGTTTTCAAAGACAGTTCATTGCTGGACAGAAATCCGGAATCGTTAACCTATTCTGATTGGTCAGCTAACCAGGGTACTTCCAGCTGAGAGATGCTGAAGGCTGGCAGATGCTGACTTCAGCTGTTTATTCAAGTCTATTGGGATATTCTGTGGTTTGACCCTGAGCAGGTGTGAGTGAAATCCTCTCACAATCCCCAAACTCCAATTTTAGAAAGCCTTAGCCTTAGTCACTTCATTTCCTCTCATAGTATGAAATAAATAAATGAGTAAATCCAAATATAAATAAATAATTGAATAAATTAAATGGGGTAGAAGAGAATATGTTAAATATTTATTTACTAATTCATTTTAAAATAACAAAGAAATGAATCCATTATATATTGTAAAGAAAAATAAAAATCTCAGCACCCCAAAACTCCTTATGTCAAAGTGAAAGTTAAGCCTGGAGGCTGAGTCGCAAACACCCTCCTCCAAAGGGGTAGCTGTTACTAGCATTATACATTAGCCAGACCCCTAGAAAAGGTAAAAGACCTCAGCATCTCCAAATGACTGCCCCCACAAATTATTCATAGGCAATTATTTTGCTGGCCTCCCAAAAACAAGGACATGCCAATTCTAACATTAGGTCTTCAATCTAAGTCTAGCTGCTAAAACTATAATCTGTTTGATTCCACACTGATGATACCATTACAATCTTATCTTTCCAGGTGCAGAAACAGATATCAGATCAATCATTCCTCTACCTACACAGAAATATATGCATAATTAGTTCTTCTATTATTCTTTTTTCTTTACCCTTCAAATATTCACCTTAATTTTATGTGAAATGTAGATTTGCTGGGCAATAACTAAAGTCTCACAAAAATGTAACCATTTGCTCCTACCCACCTCTTTCCCTACACGTCTGTTCCCCTTTAGGAAAATGTATAAATATCAACCTTCTGAAAACTTATTCCGAAAAACAGCAACAGATGCCTCTGTGGTTTGCATTTTTCTGGCTGTGCCCTAAAGCTGGCTTAAAAACTCAGATTGATTGAGAAGCCGACCTCAGTCACTCACTTTGGTTATCAATGTTCACATAAATAGCATACTTTATGAAAAATAGCTCTATTTCCCCCAAAAAATTAATAAGTAGATTGGATTTTTTTTTTTTGCAAATCTCTTTAATATATGGCTTAATGAAAGAGAGTTTGATTTTTATAACCACACTACATTCAATCTGTTGGGATACCACATGTCAAATTGATTCTGGAAAACTCCACTGTACACCTATAACAGAATGAGATTTTAAAAAAGCAATTACATTTTAGTATCATTGTGAAACTAGTCTTGATCTTGTGGATTCCTTGAAAGTGTCTCAGAAACCCCCATGCATCCCCAGAACACAGTTTGAGAACTGCTGCTCTAACCTAACTTCCAATTTGCAAGATACAGAGAGGAGCATATTAAACGACACGGGGGCAAAATATATCATCAGCAAAATATAGAATGTGAGAAACTCTGTGGAACAATGATCTAATTTCTTCAACAAATAAATTATGAGAAAGCAGAGCAGGGAGAAAACTATAGACTGAAAGGAACTTAACAGACTTGTCTACCAAGTGCAGTGTAAGGACCTTGTTTCAATCCTAATTTTAACAAATTATTTAAAAATAAATTTACAGGACAACTGGTGAAATTTAACCACTGATTAATATTAATATTTGTTAATATTAAATACTTGTTAAAATCTTTCAAGTAAGAGAACGACATTATGTTCACGTTTATTAAAAGTGCTTATCTTTTAGAGATACTTGCTGAAATAGTTACAGATAAAACAATACGATACTCAGGATGTGCTTCAAAATAGTCTGTTGGAAGGGATGAGGGAGCATAGGTAGGAGTCGAGGCTGTGTGATGGGTTCACAAAGTTCATTAGGCTGTTTCCTCAATCGTAAACCCATTCTGAAGCTAACCAGGGTATTCCCAGCTGAGAGATGTTAAAGGCTGGCAGATACTGACTTCAGCTGTTTATTCAAGTCCATTGAACTATTCTATGCTTTCACCCTGAACAGGTGTGAGTGAAATCCTCTCACAATCTCCCAACTCCAATTTTAGAAAGCCTTAGCCTTAGTCACTTCATTTCCTTTCACAGTATAAAATAAATAAATGAGTAAATAGATATAAATAGATAACTGAATAAATTAAATGGGGGAGAAAGGGATACGTTAAATATTTATTTACTAATTTATTTCCGAATTTTGCCAGGATTCCATTTCTTCATAATAAAAAAAAAAAGGAAGAAAAGAGAAGTCTCCAGATATGTCCACTGAAACTTGGCGCTCAGCAGGCCAAATGCCTTTTTGAGGTCCCCGAATGCAATCTGAATGAAAGCTCATTAAAAGGCAGCCTCAACACCCCCACAGGATAGATTGTGCTTTTCAACTCAGAATGACTATTCCGGGAGCTGAGTAAAAAGGGTTTTTGCTGATCTCTACATAAGGAAAGCAGACTGCATTACATTAGAGCTTTGTTCTGATTGTTTTTATGACAATAGGCTTTCTAAACATTTCTGCTCTATGCTACAATACAAGAGTTGGGACCCAAAGGGGCTTTTGCATGTGAGAGGAACAGGGAAGAAAGGAGGGCTACTGGATGCCATGACTTATGTCCCTCTTTGTGTAAATCTGGGGAAACACTGGCTTACAGAAATGTTTTATGGTGCCCCTGACAAACAACAGTATGTATCCTTAAAAATTCTACATGGTGAAAATTGTCTTAAATAATTTTTTAAGGCCAGGTGCAGTGGCTAATGCCTGTAATCCCAGCACTTTGGGAGGCTGAGTCAGGCTGATCACCTGAGGTCAGGAGTTCTAGACCAGCCTGGCCAACATGGTGATATCCCATCTCTATTAAAAATACAAAAATTAGCCAGGCATAGTGGTGAGTACTGTAGTCCCAGATACTCAGGAGGCTGAGGCAGGACAATCACTTGAACCTGGGAGACGGAGGTTGCAGTGAGCCAAGATGGCACCACTGCATTCCAGCCTGGTCAACCCAACGAGATTGTCTCAAAAATAAATAAATAATAAAAATTAAAAATCCTAGTAGCAATTAAAATATGTTCACCACACATCGCTAAGGAAAAAAATAACATGCCACAAACAATATGTGAAGTATGATCCCATTTATGCAAAGAGCAAGCAGAAGCAAAACAATACAACCGCAATATAAGTGTGCACATGCGCATTTGTGGACATAGATGATCCTGAGAGTAGTGAGTGAGTATGTTTTCACCCAAAGTCCTTTTTACCCTGTAACACTAACTTGGCTACTCCACTGCCCTTAAGGTAAAGATGTCACACTAGAATCGGAGAAAGAAAAAGACATCCAATGCTGGACACTTCTGTTTTCAAAAGCTGAGATCCACTTGTAAAATGCTTGAAAACCATGTTTTGTTTTTCTATGCCAGAAGGAGAAGAAAAATACCTCTCCCTGGGTATGAGAATAAGGAAAAAGAAAACAAGCAGTACAAACTAGTCATATATCTGAAAAGAGGCCATGTACTCTGCACTATCCTAGAGGGTTAATGTCAAGTGGATGAGGGAA
Organism: Cebus imitator; assembly: GCF_001604975.1. Lineage (NCBI taxonomy): Eukaryota > Metazoa > Chordata > Mammalia > Primates > Cebidae > Cebus > Cebus imitator. The sequence goes on along the minus strand of NW_016107441.1, from coordinate 5,162,972 downwards.
GTAGAACTCTCAGATCAGTACAGGGCTTGAGAGCAGAGCTGCCCATGCCGGCTTTCCCTCTGAACCCTGACAGCAAACTCTTCTGAAGGAGCTTTTCACCCTGTCAAGGTATGAGAAAACTTGAAAAGAGATGGCTGGATTGAGTGGGGGTATCAGAGGTAGACAAGTTCCAAGGTAGCCCCATAACTTTCCTATATCCTTGAAGAATCATTTTTCATTTGCAGAATAAAAAAAAGAAACTACATACCTGACAGGCTCTTGGATACATCAGCAGATGGTGGCATAATCAGTATGGCCAAGAACCAAGCAGAACTGCCAAACCTCACTGGATGCCTAGATAGGGCTCTACGGCTGGAACAGGGTGGAATGATGTACATCCTAGCAAATTCAATGATGGACAGACCCTATGGAGGTTCAGCTATCTCCTCAGAACAGAAACCATGACACTATTAAAATTTCCAGCATTTAAATACGTCCCAGAGAAGGATGAGCAAGGGAAACTGAAATAGGACTGAAACTTGAAATAATTTTGCTAGGATTGAATATATGATAGATCCCCATTATCCAGGATACATTTCAAGATCCCCAGTGGATGCCTGAAACCACAGATAGTACTGAACCCTATGTATACCATATGTTTTCCTAGACAGTACAGGGTGGGTAGCATGTAAGAGTGGATACCCTGGGCAAAGGAATGATTCACATCCTGAGCAAAATGGAAAGGGATGACAAAGGATTTCATCACATTACTCTAAATGGCATGCAATGTAAAACTTAGGAATTGTTTACTCCTGGAATGTTCCATTATAATATTTTTGGACAGGGGGTAAAAGAAACCATGAAAAGTGGCACTGCTAATAAAGCGTTTTCTGTCATTAGGCGAGATGGGAAATCAAAATAATGATTATCAAGAAAAAAATGGCAAAAATTCCCACATGCAATACCTTTTGCTAAAAGAATAGATTTTAGGTGTTCTTGCTGCACACACACACACACACACACACACACACACACACTAGCAACTATGTGAGATAATGGATATGTGGATATGTTAATATGTTTGAGTACAGTAACCATCTCACTATGCATATGTACATCAAAAGTCATACTGTATACCCTACACACACATATTGTTAAATGAATAGAGACAGTAGTTCTCTGGGGGAGCAGAGTAGGATTTAGAGAATGTGTGAAAGAAGAATCTCACTTTCCACACCATTTATACTTCTGTAAATTGTTTACACTTTTCACATTGAGACACGTTACTTTGTGACAAAGATTTTTATTTCAAAAACAATGATTACAAGGCTGGGCGCAGTTGCTCACACCTTTAATCCCAGCACTTTGGAAAGCTGAGGCGGGTGGATCACCTGAGGCCAGGAGTTCGAGACAAGCCTGGCCAACATAACAAAACCCCATCTTTACTAAAAATACAATTAGCTGGCGTAGTGGCAGGCACCTGTAATCCCAGCTACTCAGGAGGCTGAGGCAGGGAGAATTGCTTGAACCAGGGAGGCAAAGATTGCATTGAGCTGAGAACATGCCACTGTACTCTAGCCTAGGTGATGGAGTGAGACTCCATCTCAAAAAAAAAAAAAAAAAATTAGCTGGGCATGGTGGTACATGCCTTTAATCCCAACTACTCAGGAGGCAGAGGAAGGAAAATTGTTTGAGCCTGGAAAGCAGAGGTTGCAATAAACCAAGACTGCACCATTGCACTCCAGCCTAGGCAACAGAGTGACTCTGTCTCAAGAAAAAAAAAGATTATATCCAAGGTTTCTTACAAATGGTTTCCCAGTTGTCTGGGACTCTTTGCCACAGTGCATTTACCACAAGGTACCACGTCTTCACCAGATGGTTGGTGTAGGAAAGAAATACAAGGAAGGACTGGGTGACTGTTCTTGCCATGAAAAGATTAAACTGTGAAAAGCATGAAAGAACTGTCAAACATACATGACATAAGCTATACAACATATGATATGTGGCAAGCACCACTTGTGCAACCACCTAAATACTAATTTATCATGAAAATGGAAAATATATTATTAATAACAAGTAAAATCCTTGAGTACAATCACATGACAAAGTCTACAAAACACCATCTCCTAAATTGGAACACCACCCCTATGCCCACCACAAAAAGAGTCATATTTCACCTACCATTTTCTTTTTATCCTCTCAATTGTTATGAACATATATAGCCAGCTGTACTTCTACAGAGCTCATAAAGCTGTGGTTGTTTAGTTATTCTGAGTTCAATATTTATATGCAGTACAGTTCTCAGAAACCCTCATTTCAAATCCATTAAGGTTCATTGGGCACTTTATATGTGCAGGCTCTTGGTACTGAGGGGTGCAAGGAGAATCAGGACACAGTTCCTGCTTTGCAGTATTTACAGTCTTACAGGAGGGACACATAGGTAAGCAACTAATAATTACACAAGACAAATAAAGCAAGTGCCATCAATAATAACCAGAGCAGAAGAGTATGTGGTTACTCTTCTGAGTATTCTTCTTAAATACTCAGAAGAATGAGTATTTAATTCTGTGAGGTCATTTGGGCCGCCCTTTAAAGGATGGTAAGAATTTAAAAGGCAGAGAAACAGCAAGGGCCATAGCCACACCATGAGCAAAACAAAGCAAGTGTAAAAGGAAAGCCGATGTCCTTCAACAACTCAGTGTAGGGTCTCTAAGAAAACAAATTACCTAGACCTTTTACCGAATCTATTAATCATGTTGCATTCTGTATTCACTGTTCTCATGTAGCCAGAGGCCAAGTAGGATGACCTGATCTAAAATTATTAGAAAGAGAAAGTGAAATAGAAATGCACTCAGCAAATGTGGGTTCCTTGAGAAGCACAGGTACTCATACATCATGCAGGGGCAACATGGGAGACTCTAAAACACAGCTCTGCTAGATGAACTACCATTTCTGCTACTTACCTGAGAAGTGCTGAAACATTGCATGTAATAAGACTTAAGTTCACAAAATGAACAGATAGACTTTCCCCCCCTTGGTTTCAAATTCTTCAAACTGGGCTACAGGTGAACATAAATCGTAATTCCAAGTAGCCATCTGTGATGCACTTAGAACAATTCTTTTGATGTCTTCATCTGTTGGGATCCCTTATAGCTTGTGGAGTGGCAGTAGCCTCTATTAAAAAGGAGGTCTCTTGAAGGCCCATCGTTACCAGAAAAACCTTTCCAATTTGCAAATAAAAGGGATAGTTGCTTCCCTGTGATTCATAACCACTTACCAAATGGTGAAGAGATTTTCCTATCCATTGTATTTAATGTAACAAATGCAAAATATTTTGACTATAGAAATAAGCACTGCACAGTGATTATTTCCTTATACTGAACTTTAGAAGATACCAGTACCTTCTGACTCTTTTTTTTTTTTTTTTTGAGACAGAGTCTTGCAGTGTTGCCCAGGCTGGTCTGGCCTCAAGCCGTCTGTGTGTGTGTGTGTGTGTGTGTGTGTGTGTAAAAGACAGAGTCTTGCAGTGTTGCCCAGACTGGACAAGAGTGCACTGGCGTGATCTCGGCTTACTGCAACCTCTGCCTCCTGGGTTCAAGTGATTCTCCTGCATCAGACTCCCAAGTAACCAGGACTACAGGCACCCGCCACCATGCCCTGTTAGTTTTTCTTTTCTTTTCTTTTTTTTTTTTTTTGCATTTTTAGTAGAGATGGGATTTTACTATGTTGGCCAGGCTGGTCTTGAACTCCTGACCTCATGGTCTGCCCACCTTGGCCTCTCAAAGTGCTGTGCTGAGATTATAGGCATGAGCCACTGCACCCAGTCCTGACTTTCTTAAAAGCCAAGATACATGTTCACTGACAACAGTGCATGAAAAGTATGCAAGATTCCTTGAATGAATATGGCTGAAAAGGTATGTATAAGAGAAAACTAAGTACCATGATGCTTATTTATTAAAATTTGAAATGCTATTCAAAATATTTTTTAAATCTATAATTCTCTACAAAAAAGTAATCAAACACTATTTTGTTTCACTCACTCCTTCAGCAATATTTTTTGCATGTCTCTTATATCTTCAATGTGTGATTTAATCAATGAATATGACATTGTCATTGAGCTCACATCAGGGGGAAGTTATAACACAGGTGACAAGTAGGCATCAGGAGCAGACTAGAACCCCTAACTCAGTCCTAAAGAAGGGGCTTCGTATAGAGAGAGGCAGTAATGCTTGTATTGTATCCTGAAAAATAGCTTGGAGCCAACCATGCAGAAGACCAGAGAGAAGTTTCCCAGATTTAGGGAAGAGGGGGTACGAAGACATAGAGACATAAAAGAGACTGAGGTATTAAGAGACCACCAAGTTCATAAATGTTACAGAGGTATGGGCTGCTACCATATGGAGAACAGAAAGAGGTGAGGGAGAAGATCATTCATCTCAGGATTAGAAAGGACATTAGAGGTCCTCCAGTCTGGATTCCTGAATATCTCCAGTGACCTGCCACTCGCCACTCATAAAGCTACAATGAATCTCATTTGCACCATGGGGTCTCTTAATGCAAAACTGATCTCTTTCATTTGTGGAACTAAACTCAACTTTTTTGAGATGTAATTGAAGAACTGAAGAATTGACTAAATCTTAAGATTTTTCACTAATAAAGATAGTCAGAACTAAGCTGGCATTGAGCTAGAGTACCCACAGTTAATACGCTTTCCTTTGCAGCATCTGTGAGTGATAACAACTAACCACATCTTTGAATTTATCCTGATTCCAAAAAGGACACTTCCAGCATCAGGGTCCTTAATGGCTTTGGTAAACACCACAAGACTTCTGAATGCAAGTAAAGAGGGACAGCTCTCTGTAATCCCCAAGATCATTGCCCAAAGCTCCCTTGTGCTCCCTGGAGAACCTCCATTCTCCTCATCAGGCAGAGCACCACTCATAGCCGCTCTCCCTACAGACTCTGTGGAAGCAATTACTAAGTGAGATCATGATTCTACTAATCAGACCCAATTGCAGTACAAGGGAACAAAATCAACCATGTTAATTTCAGCTGAGCAAGTGGGGGCTTGTGAGGGAGGGTGCCTGGCACTTGCCAAATAGAGAAATCACAGCTCCTCAGAGAAAGCAATTCAATTTGCAAGCTCTAATTGTAAACTGAAATTAAAAATAATGGAAGGCACAAAGCAATTGCATATAAAGCCCAGGTAATGTCAGCGAAAACAAAAAGCATGCTTCAATAAGCAAGTGCACTTCTCAACCTGTTTTCTCCTAAAAACCTGACAATTATTTCTACATTTGCCACTACTTAATCAGCAAAATGTTAAAAAGAGGCAATGCAATTACACTTAAGAGTAAAACAGAGGTAAATCTTCCTCTTTTCATATTGTCTGCACTGTACAAGATGAAATGAAGTAGGAGAGGGAGGTGCGGAGAAATGGAGAGGACCAGGTATCAAGGAGAGGCAGTCAACAGGAGCAAAATTCAAAACCACAAGAGAAGGTGGAGGAATATATTATACAATCTGCAAGAGCACAAGTAACAGCTCATCCCAAGAGCTTAAGGACTAAGGATGCAGCTTTTGAAATAAGAGACAGCTGAAGTCATATACAAGCTCCACCCCTTCTGGCTGATAGATCTTGAGCAAATTATTTAACCACAGAAAGGTTTAATTTCCCTATCTGAACAGCCTTATAGGCTTATTGAAAGGCTAAATCAGAGTCAATGAATGTATGGCCTTCAGAGAACATCTGACATGTAACAAGCATTTAATGAATTTAAGCTTGAAAAGAATGCCTGGTGCACATCAAATAAACAATAATTATTTTCTGGATAAAGTAGTAAAGAAGCAAAAAGAAAAAGTGCATTATTTTGTGTTTTTAAAAAAAGAGGGCCAATAATACCAATGGAAAATGATAATATCAGAGGGAAGAACTTATGTGACCCCCCAGAAGAAATCTATGCCTACGCACCTTCACAACAGGCTGAGAATGAACTTATTTTAATTTTATACAAATAGTGACAATTTATTAATAAATTATAGAGCATTAACTTCATAATTATAGTTAAGAGACTTTAGCAGAAGTCTTTAAAACCTAAATGATCAATTTTCTTTGTTTTAGATCCGTGAGAGATACAAGGCCAGAGAAGTTATAACTTTAACCAAAGTCCTCCTGTCAAAGCAAAAGCTGAATACACTGGTTCAATTTGTTGGCTCTTGTTATGGATTGAACAGTCTTCCCACAAAGTTCATATGTTAAATCCCTACCCCATAAAGTGATTGCATTTAAAGATAGAGGCTTTAGGGAGGAAATGAAGGATACATGAGGTAATAAGCATGTGGCCCTAATCCAATAGAACCGGAATCATTACAAGAAGAAGAGACACCACGAGTATACACACACGGAGAAAGACCTTGTGAGGACACACCAAAAAAAGGAATATTCTGCAAAACAAGGAGAAAGGCCTCAGGAGAAACCCACCCTGCTGACACTTGGATCTTGAAATTCCAGACTCCAACACAATTACAGTGTATTAGAAATCTAATACATGTCATTCCCTGGAAAACAGAAACGGGTCCAAATCCAATCTTAACCATTTGCCATGAAGTGACTTGGGGCAAGTTACTAAGAGACTTTGGGCCTTCATTCCCTCATCTGTGAAACAGAAATGATGCCATTGTCTACTACATATTATTACTTTGGTTATTTGGGTAATTAAATGAGGGATTTCTAATTAGAGATCTTAGCACAATGTCAGACATACAGTAAGCCCTTGATAAGCATTCACTTTAATTATAATTGTATGATCCTTGATTGCTAATACAACCTGAGACTTTTCACTTCCTGGTTTTCCCACTCAATCCTCATACTTTTGTAAGAAGCCATACCCACAAAGGTTACATGTCATTTACATTTTTTTTTTCCAAACCAAGGAAGTTTAAAACAGGGAACACAATGATCAATGGAAACTTAAAGGTATTGTTACTTTGGCTTCTTGAGTCTATTCTATTTCCTGCAAAGAGGATTTTCAAACAGGCTAAGTGTTATCTTACCAAAACCAGTTGTCTTGCATTTGTTTCCCAGCAGCCTCCTTTGAGGCCCGAGGATGTGAATATTCTCCCTGCTTTCTTCTCATTTATTCTTCCCAGGAAATAAATACAGCCATTACTCTCTGCACAGGAGCTCATTGTGTCTGGGGGAAATTTTCTTGTAAAGGCTTTGAGATGAGAGAGCAGCGTAGTGCACCTTACAGGAATTGGCTTTTTTCAAGGCATTATTAATGAGACTGGGGGCTTTAGCAAATTTTGCAAAAAAAGGTATTTTAAAACTTCACAGGTTTTCAAAACAACTCAACACACTTCTACATGGAGCAATGTGGGAACTGTTTTCTGGGCTCTGGGCTCATGAAGACATGAACGCCAAAGGAAAGAGCTGCTACATAGAATATTTATTGCCAAATGTCAAGAAAGGTGTATAGCTCATCCTGCCTCCGGGACTGGGAAATTTTCATCTCCTTAGAACAACTCATGGGAGACTTTTTTTCACCTCTTGATTACTTTTAGAGGGAAGAATGAGAAATGACTTCAAAACTGCCTTCTGGTGGCATTTAAAAATATCATGGCCAGGCCATCTAGCTCTCCATCAGGGCAGAACCAAACAAAGACAAAATAGAATAATAGAATAATAGCAATAGAAGTGATTTGACGCCTGTAACCCTAGCACTTTGGGAGACAAGGCAGGCAGATCACCTGAGATCGGGAGTTTGAGACCAGCCTGACCAACATGGTGAAACCTCGACTCTACTAAAATTATAAAAATTAGCTGGGTATGCTGGCACGTGCCTGTCGTACCAGCTACTTGGGAGGCTGAGCTTGCAGTGAGCTAAGATCGGGCTACTGTTCTCCAGCCTGGGCAACAGAATGAGGCTTTTTCTCAAAAATAAAATAAAATAAAAATTTAAAATAAAGAAGTTATTTGAGTCAGACTAGTAAGATAATTTCCTGAAAAAGAGAGTTCTTCAACATCAGAAGCTGGGAAGGAGAAGGGGTGTTCTTCAGAGTCAGCTGGCTTCAAGGTGACCTCAAATCATTTCCTACACACAAGTACCATAGATATTTTGTTGTTCTTCTTGTTAAATGCAAAACTATTTTCTCTACAGAATCATTGCTTTAGTTTATTTCAAAAATTTGCAGATCAAGCAGTTTCTGTATATTTTCTCATTGAATCTTGATAGCCAATGAGGTAGAAAGTAAAGTGTAATAGAAAGAATGAGTATTGCGCCAAACTGCTCTGGGTTTAAATTCTGGCTTTACCACCAGTAGCCAAGCCTCACACTTCTCATCTAAACAAGGATAATTCCCCACCCTTTGCGGAATTATTGTGAGGGTGACCATCATGTATATAAAATGCCTAACAAATAGCAGAACCCAATAGATAGGTAGCTATTGCTATTATTCTTGTTTTCATAACCATAATGCAGATTTTAAAATAGGCACAGAGAAATGAAACAACCTCATAAGTTCACTAAGTTAATAAGCAGTGAATTTAGATGTGGCAGAAGAAGCTATGTAGTGTCCAATACTCACCACCCCATCTCTCTTTCTTAGTAACAGAACTTCTTAATAAGAATTATTCAGAGAGGGGGCAATGTGCCTGGTTGAAATATTATCTCGTATTATCCAATCTCTCCTTTACTCACAGAGAGCTTGTGAAATGCAAACAGATTTTAAATTAAACAGCCTCCTTAAGAGAAAAAAAAAAAAAAACAGCTGGCAAATGCTTTTCTGCCCCTCTTTACTCCCCAGGTGTCTGCCTGTAATGTATATGTCATGGCTGAAGGAGCTACAGCAGCCACATTGGAGCATGAGGCTACTCTGAGGATGAGTCATACACTAAGGATAGTGGACGCCATACAAGAAACCTGGGTCACTGATGACCTTTCACATAAAGTAAAGCGAGTTCAGAAGTGGATGCACCACGGTTGCCATATATCCCTGATATGCCCACTTCTGAACTCATTTTACATGAAACAATAAACTCTTATGGTTTAAATACCATTATTTCTGACTTCTGTTATGACCAGCTAAATATAATCCCTAACCAATCCATTAGATATTTCCGGCTCTAAAACTGGGGAAGGTATGTAGGGTGACCCACTAGTCTCACGTCCCCAGAAAACCCCTCAGCCCAAGGCAAACTGGGATGGATGGACAACTAAAAAGCATGCTTTCTCTCAGAAGAGTATTATCAAAACATAGTTTTAAATTTCTTCTTATACAGGGAATACTTCTCACTGAACAGAAAAATAAATGTTTTGGTTGAATCAAATTCAATGGATATTTCCTTAGCATGTATAGAGCAGTATCATGGAAACCAGCACAAAGCCCAGTTCTGACCAGAAGATCCTGCAGACTGGTTGTAGTCCTTTCATGGAAACCAGCAGTCTAAGTTGTATTACTCATTCATTCAGCTAAGATTCTTGTGTGCCTTCTGAACACCAGGCATAGAGCAACAGCAAAAAATGAACATCATCCTTGCTCTCATAGAACCTGCATTATAGTTGAGGGAGAGACAGCTAAACAAGTAAATAAATGAATAACATAACTTAATTTAGGGTTCTTCAAATAAAGTTCCTTACGCAGGATGAAAGGGAAGATCTAGCTGAAGAAGTAATACTTGGACTAAGACTTTTATGACAATAAAGCTCTAGTCATTCAGACAGAGGGAACAGCCAGTGCAAATATGTGAGCCAGAAGAAAGTCTGGCTGACATTGGAAATATGGCGAGGGAGAGTGGACAATATGGAGCCACCGTGGGAAAGGTAAGAGATTCAGTCATAGAGAGAAGTGTCAGATTCCATCAGGTCTTGTAGCCCATGACAGTAAATTTGAATTTATTATAAGTATAGTAAGCAAAATTGGAAACTATAGGAAGATGCAAAAGCAGGGAAGTAAGATCCTCTCATTTGTTTTTAAAAGATAACTCTGTTTACTGAGTAGAAAATGGATTATGACCGTGAAGGAGTGGCAACAGGGAGACCAGCTGGGAGCCCAATGCTGTAATCAACATGAGAAACACATGTGACTGACATAGGATAGCAGCCCTGAATTTGGGAAGCAATAGACAGATTTGGGTGTATTTTAGAGCTAGAAATGCTTAACTTACTAATGGTTTGCACTTTACACCAGCAATAGGAGTCACCTTTTCAGTGGAGTTTCCTTTTGTGTTATTTAAAATCAACTAGGCTGGGTGTGGTGGCCCATGCCTGTAATCTCAGCACTTTGGGAGGCCAAGGTAGGCAGATCACTTGAGATCAGGAGTCCAAGACTAGCCTGGCCAACATGATGAAACCCCCGTCTCTACTAAAACTACAAAAATTAGCAGGGTGTGGTGGCAGGCATCTGTAATCCCAGCTATTTGGGCAGATGAGACATGAGAGCTGCTTGAACTTGGGGGTCAGAGGTTGCAGTGAGCCAAGATTGTGCCACTTCACTCCAGCCTGGGTGATAGAGTGAGACTCTGTCTCAAACAAACAAACAACAACAACAAAAACAAACAATAAAGTCAACCATCTAAGAAACATCAATCGCTTGCATTCCTCGATCCAGGAGTAATCGTAAAATTAGCAGGGTACAAAATAATCCCAGCTGTATGAACAGGCAAAATTCTCACACCTCTCTGACATGCTTCTAGCAACTTCATCATTCTACTACATTTTTGTAGCATTTCACCTTAAAATCCTAGAGCTATATGAAAATGAAGTACTAGGAGCACACAGTCTAATCCAAAGATTCCCCTAAACCAAGCACTTGCTTCACAATCAAAATGTTAATACTGAATAATTAGAAAACCTCACCAGGGTGGTATAACACAGCGTGCCATTTACCCACTGAACACATTTTCTCGTCTTTCCTCTCTTTTTATGTCTAGAACACCTAGTTCACAGGAGCAAAGGAATGAAGTCATTGTTCGGGACCCTTTCGCGTTGCTGTTTAGCTGCTAATGAAGTCTATATGTTCTCTAAGTCTAGAGGAAGTCTGCTTTTCTTTTTCTACTCTTTATTACCTTCCTTCTAGTCCTGGTCTCTTCTTTTTCATGAAAGTATATTAATCATCATGAATGGCTGGAAAATGCAATCACGGATTACAGGAGATCTTGGAGCTACTAGAATCAAACTCTAACATCATCTCTGATTGATGAAAACACTGATCTAGTAAAAAATGATAGTTTGATACTATCTGTGGTACATTATCAATAATAAATGAAGGAAGAGACTGCTACTGCCTTTTCATTAACTACCATGGACGAATGGAGCTGGGATACCTCCATCTCTGTATGGGATCTGATTCTTTTAAATTTGTACAGCAAGTAGAGAGAAGGCATTATTACCCTCTAATTTTTACATATATAGAATCTAAGATTCCAGAAAATCAGAGGCAATTGCTCACTTAGGCAAATGACCTAAGTAAGTGATAGTGGTACAATCAAATCAAGATTCTAACAACAACGAAGACTGTGTACTTTTACAACCTCAGGCTCCTTCCTCTCAGTTTAACAGCTATGGTAATTCATCTGGGGTCTGAAGACATGGGTTCAAGTCTTAACCACACGCCAATCAGGAACCTTGGATTAAATAACCAATTTCCCAGCGTCTCAGCTACATAATTCTTATGGGGCTTGGAGGAAGAAATGCTTGTGAAGGTACTCTAAAAACTATAAATTGTATGATAAACCATTATCAATATTAAAAAATAAAATTTGAACAAGTTATGGTGCACGTAAAATAAATTGAATTTATTTTCCCAATAAGTGATTTGTCTCTTAAGAATAAGAATTTTCTCAATTATTTAATAATATAAAGACTAATAAAGGGAGATACGACAATGAATACATCTGCCAATACCTGCCAACTTTTATCTGTTATAATAATGACAATATTAGTGTCTCACACTTATTGAGGGCTTAACCCTTGTAAGATTCTGTTTTGTTAATATTCTACAAAAAGCCCTAGAAGGTAGATGCTCTTATAGTCCCCATTTTTCTGATGACGCAACTTGTCAAGTGAAATGTTAGGATGTGAATCCAAACAGCCTTGCTCCCCGGTCCACATTTAATTACTATTCAGAACTATAGCCCATACTGAAAATCAATCCTCACATAATTCATTATTCTTTTTACAGAAACATATCATTTCTTGAAGATGGGATGCCTATCTCTGGTAAATGTTAAAATACTTCCAGGCAATGTTAGTGGAGTGGAAATATTCAAGATTAATATTCGAGGGCATTTCTCTGGCTTTCCATAGCAGCTTAAGCCTTGCTAATCTGACTTTTCATCAGGTCCTGGTGTCTCAAGACAGGCTAATGATTTCTTTCCCCCTATGAGTTTCTCTCTTTCAGTCTGTTCCAGCTGTCATCATGTGGTAATCTGGGATTAGAACAAGAACATCAAATATGAATTTGCAGCTGAACAGTTCTGAACTCCCTGGAGGAAAAGTATTAGGTACAAGCAAACTAGTAATAATGACATGGTAAGGAATAAACAGCCAGGCAATGTTTTGTCTAACAAACTGAAGCTAAAGTTTATAGCCACTGCTTACTACTTAAACTCATAGCAAGAGAGTGAATGTGCAACTAGTCACCAGAAGCTATTCTCCCTCTCTTGGGGACATCTGACAGTTTTGTCCAGAACCCTCTGCTAACACACATTGTGTTCTGCAGAGCTCCATCACACGCCATTTGACTCATGGGCTCAAAGATTCCCAACTTTGAAGAGACAAATAACCATGATGTTTAATTTTATGTGTCCATTTGACTAGGTCATGGGGTGCCCAGATTAAATGTTATATCTGGGAGGTATGTGTAAGGGTGTTTTCCTATGAAATTAGCATTGAATCAGTAGGCTCAGTAAAGTTGATTTTCCTCCTAAATGTGGGTGGCCATTACCAAATCCACTGACAGCCTGAATAGAACTAAAGGTAGAGGGTAAAGAAATCCATCCCCCGTAACAACTTTTGTGTGTGTGTGTGCTTCACTGATTGACTGGACATCTCGTCTTGTCCTGCTGTAGGACTGAATTACACCATGACTACCCTACACATGAGAAGGCAGAATGTGGAAAATCTCAGCCTCTGTCATCACAGGAACATATTCCTTATAATAAATCTTATTTGAGATAGATACAGAGATATAGAAATATATATATATATGTATATATATATATATATATATATATATATATATATATGTATATATATATGGAGAGAGATATAGACAGAGACAAGGATATGTAGATAACCTGTATTGGTTCTTTGTCTCCAGAGAACTCTGCCTAATCCAATGGCTATGGGTTTGGAAGTAATAACTGATCGAGTACCTCAGTGAGGAAAACAGGAAATGGGAGGGAAGCACTATTCAGTAACTTTTCAAAGCACAATGTGTCTGTGGATATGAGGAAACAAGATGAATACGTGGATTAATTTATATTTAGTAAACATCCAATATGTGTGAATCCCTGGGGTCAATGCTTTTCCTTATATTATACAATGCTCAAAAAACAAAACTGTCAATGTGTATTCAACTTACGACACTTACTATTAAAATATAATAGAGACAACTCTGCAGTTAAACAGAAACACTTTAGAATTCTCTGTACATTTCCCATACAACACTAGGGATTATCCAGACAACTGCCTATAGATTTTTCTTTTGTTCCATCACTTAATCTAGTTCAGTATTTCTCAAACCTCTATGTGCAAAATAATTATTGTTCAAGGTTATGGACACCAAACATATTTACTCTGCTTCACAGTCAATTTCAGGACATGTCAAGGATATTTTCAGGGCCTCTGTGAACAGGGGAGCAGGCTGCACCCAGCATGAATAAGCCAGGCTAAGAGGGCAGTAGGGCCTGAAACCCAGTCTGTAGCCTACTGTGTAGCTGATTCGGATGGGGTAAGAAGTACCTTTCTATAATTCATTCTTACAGAGAGGGGCCACCTTTTTAAAATTCACAAAAAGGTGCCTATAAAGGCTGTGCACCTGATTATTTCGATGACATGTGTTTCCTGTCTTAAGAGCATGGTTCTACCTGAATCCACCATTCCTGTTTATTGATCTACCTCTCTGCTCACTGGATTGTGAACATCATATGCTCAGTGTCCCCAATTAATCATTTCTGTATCCCCAGCATCTTGCTCAGTTCCTGTAAAATAAAAGATTCTCATTAGTGTATAATGAAGTTTAAGTAAAATTTAGAAAATAAGTTAAATTTAGCCAACATGCAATGACAAAGCTAATGTGTATATGTCAGGCATGTAGTAAGCATCATATAATCTTCACAAAATTCCTCTAAGATAGGCATTATTATTATTAATCTCCACTTTTAGCTAAGGAAATCTATTTAGTTTATACATTTTATAAACGTTAGTGTATTTAATAGTATTAAAACAATAATATAATCTTGCCTTTTCTCTGAAATATTAAATAGTAAATATTGTTCCTTGTCATTACATATTTTTCTGAATCATATTTTATAATCTGCAAAATAAATATCTCATTATAAAAATATTACACTCTATTAAATCACTCTCCTATGAATGGATGTGTAGATTCTTTCTAATTGTCAGTGTTTAAAATAACTCTTCAATGACTATTCTTGTATATAAGCCTTTACCTTAATTCCTGACAATTAGCTTAGAATAGAATCCTAGATGTGAAATAACTCGGTCAAAGAGAATGAGCTTCTAAAGAGTTGGGATACACAATTGCTTTCTTAAAATTTCCCTTTTAATTTCAGATTAGATTTCAGGTATATGTTGGGCAATTAGAGCTGTTCTACTGCTTTTTCTGGCTCTTGCTTTAGAATGGTGCTTCTATGGCTATCACTACCACTACCATTAAAAGTTAAGATTTATTGAGTACTCTCTGTGGGGCTGGACTTGGCAATTTACATGTACTACCCCGTCCAAGCCCCAGAATAAGCTTATGGGGTGTCAATCCCATGCCCTCTGTGATCTATGACCTACAGAACCTTAAGAATGGAAACCCTGGTCTGTTTGCTGTCAAAAGCTGTGATCTTGACTGCTCAACCAGCTTCCTTCCAACAAAGGAATTTCTCAGGTGGTTGTCACTTGGCATATAAATGTTCAGGCCATATATCTACAACCCTTGTATCTGTAGGTCAGCTTATAAGTCACAAAGCACAGCCATGTACAGTATTTTACTATTATTTTTATTTTTGAAACAGAGTTTCAATCTGTCACCCAGGCTGGAGTGTGGAGCCACAATCACAGGTCACTGCTGCCTTGGCCTCCTGGGTTCAGCCATCCTCCCATCTCAGCCTCCCAAGAAGCTGGGACTGCAGGCATGCACCACCATATGACACTTTATTTATTTATTTATTTATTATTTTTACTTTTTATTTTTGGTAGATACAGGGTTTCACCATGTTTCTCAGGCTAGTCTCGAATTCCTGAGCTCAAGCAATTCACCCCTCTTGGCCTCTCAAATTGCTGGAATTACAGGCATGAGTCACTGCGCCTGGACAGTATATATACAGTATTTTAATTGATCACCTAATCACCTCAATAAATTGAAGACAAGACCTTTCTTTCCAACTCTGCATGTCTGCTAGGTTGAGGAACCAAACTCAGAGAAAACAAAAATTAGTTTTTCTAAGGGATTCTATGAGAAAACTATTTCTCAAAGAAAACTGGCAAAAAAAAAAAAAAAAAAATCTAAGACTTTGATGAAAGCTTGATCTTTCAAAGACCAGAGCTGAGAAATGCATAAAGGGGCACTGGTCCCTCAACATGACCCAACAACTAGAAAACCCAACTGGTTTTCCCTATTCTCACAGCTGCACTGCTTGGACATTCTGGTTTTGCAATATACTAAGAGCTCCAAATAACAACTACATCTATCCACCTGCAAATTCCTCTAACTGAAATCAGTGCATGCCAAAGTGGTATAATTCTACATTTTAAAACACAGTTCACATAAAAGGAAAGGCTAATATTTTTTGATCAGTTATAATGATACTTCTGATCATGACATTCCTGAGAAAAATGCTGAGGTCACAAGAGTGTTACTGGCACATTTGTATCTTCCATTCCTAAACCTCTACTCATGTCCCGTGGAGACTGAGATCTTTGCGTTTGTATAGACATAATCCAGTTTTACAGATGTTACTCTCTGCAGACCCTTGAGGAAAAGCACTGTGTGATAATTAAACACACAGATACTCAGTCAGACTTCCTGGGTTCAAATTCTGACTCTGCCACTAATGAGCTGTGTGCCCTTGGGGAAGTAATTATATATCTATACCTCAGCATTCTCATCTGTAAAGTGGTGATTATAATACAGTAGAACTGATTTTATAAGGTTGTGAGGAAGATTATGTGATTTAATCCACCTAAGAGTACATGGTAAGTGCTACGTACGTGGTTTGTATTATCATTACCATTATTAATTATTCCCTCTTGTCAACTGTCACTTTTCACATGACACATTCCTACTCCTCTAGCTATCAAGTGAGAGGAGGTTAATACAATTAAGTCCTGCTGGATTCACAACACCCCACTGATTTGCCATATTACCTTTGGGTTATTCTCATTTGGAAAGAGATTTACTGATGATTTAAAAGCTAAAATACAAAGAAATAACTCACTCAAGATAGAATTTCAAGTTTATAAAGAAGATATATAGGTTTTGAGAAAATGAATCTTTAATGTATCTCAAAATGTATTTGGGATTTCAGAATGTTCGAACTGGAAGAAACTTTGGAAATAGCCAGCTCATTCACATTTGACATATGGGGAAGCCGAGTCTCAAAGAGACAGATTTACTCACCCCAAATAACCCAGTATGCTGTGACTATAATCCAGTTTCATGATGTTCAGTCTAGTTTTCTCTCTACTAAAATGTGTTATTCTTTCTCATGTCTATGAACAATTTACAGAAAATTCTTGCAAAAAAATGTGTAAGGATGGAAACTGCAAAAGAGAAATTCATTACTTTTACTTGTTTATGTGAAAAAAAAAAAACAGTTGGAAGTGGAGTAAAGGTAGTTTTAATCCTCTCACTCTCCTTCTTAAGCATCTCTATTCCCAGCCAAGCATGATGGCTCACACCTGTAATCCCAGTATGTTGGGAGGCCAAGGTGGGAGGATCTCTTGAGGCCGGGAGTTCAAGACCAGCCTGGGTAGCATAGGGAGGCCCCATCTCTATAACATATTTAAAAACTAGCCAAATTTGGTGGCACGTGCTTGAGGGCTCAACTGCTTGGGTGGCCCATGTGGGAGGATCACTTGGGCCCAGGAGGTTGAGGCTGCAAGAAGCCATGATCGTGTCACTGCACCCCAGCCTGGTACCAAAGTAAGACTCTATATCAAAAAAAAATAAAGTATCTCCATTCCCAAAACAAGGAGTCTAAAATTCCTATGCCACACCTCTGAAGTCTGCATCCCTCTCCCGTCCCACAATGGTTCCAGCCTTACCCCTCTCACCTGAGGCATGTCCAGCCAAATCAGAACTCTGCTCATTCCTTCCATCTCTTCTCCACATACCTGTTGCTCTGACCTGTCTCTTGCTGCCTTTTCTTTTTGGAATACCCTCCTTCCAACCCTGAACACTACCTATTAGAATCTCCTGTCAAGACTTTGAAATGAATCCTGTTTGTCCCCCACCCCAATAAAGTAATTCTCTTTTTCCTCTGTATGTAACAAAATCTATTTACTCTCCAGTTAGAGAATGTTCTCATAATCCCATATCTTGTTGCTATTTGTATATGTACCTTATCTCCTCTTTTATATTGAAAGCTTTCTAAATCATAACCTAGTTCACTTTTGTATTCTCAGCAGTCAGTATGTTGTTTGATAGTTTACTAAACTGAATAAGGAAAAAATATATTCTGCATGCCTGAGACTTTAAAAAATCTACAGTGAAACTTCCTTTATAGTGCTATTATTCTAAAACAGCTTTGCTTTATTTTAACTTACAATTTGAACATCAGCCATAGACTATTTTTCAAGTGTATGTATTGCTACTCTAAAACAATGTTAATGTTCATTCTGCAGAGCTGTTTCAGCAGCCAGGAAAGTAAAGAGCCCCCGTAAGTGGACCCCCTACCTGCCATTTCAACCACAGACAGTAGCAGCACATTTACTTATTTTTTATATACTAAGATATGCTCAGGCTTCACAGGGGAAGAACAAAAAAAATCTCCTGGTTTCTCCTTGAGTGAATATTTTCCATTGGTCCTACATAAATCTCATGCCCTTGAAATAATTCTTATTATTTGGAAAAGAAAAGAGTTTTCATTTTAGCTAAAAAGGCAAACGAGAGTAACATATAATTTATATGAATGGAAATATAAAAACGAAGCAAATTAAGAAAACAATCATCCACGCAAGAAAATAAGAAACCCTAATTAAACCTACCTTAAAATAACATTTTAAAGGCCGGGCACGGTGGCTCAAGCCTGTAATCCTAGCACTTTGGGAGGCTGAGGCGGGTAGATCACGAGGTCAAGAGATCGAGACCATCCTGGTCAACATGGTGAAAACCCGTCTCTACTAAAATCACAAAAAATTAGCTGGGCATGGTGGTGCATGCCTGTAATCCCAGCTACTCAGGAGGCTGAGGCAGGAGAATTGCCTGAACCCAGGAGGCGGAGGTTGCGGTGAGCTGAGATCGCGCCATTGCACTCCAGCCTGGGTAACATGAGTGAAACTCCGTCTCAAAAAATAAATAAATAAATAAATAAATAACATTTTAAGCTTATAAAATTAACAAAAAAAAATTCTAGTAATTAAATCTATTGTTGGCATACATAGGTGAAAAGCAGCTCCCAGATACCTTGCTGGTGGCCAAGTAAAACTTGTAGGATCCTAATATCAGAAAGGCAAAACGGCAAGAATTATAAAAATGTTCTAACCCATACATTCAATAAATCTATTTTTGTGAATTTGTACTCTAAAATAATTGGACAGAAGGAAAAAAATAGTATAGGTACAGCAGTATTTATTGCAGCATTACCAAGAATAAAATAAACCAGGAAGCAATCTAAATATGCAACAAGAAGGCAATGATTTAGTAAATTGCAGCATGATAAAATTTATACTATTAAAGCTATTGTAACCATATAGAAAGGTAGGAAATGTTTATGATGTACAGTTAAATAAGAAATGCAAACTACAAAATGCAGTATATGCTATGATTGCAACAACATAAAATATGCATACGTAGTGAAGGCTTGGAGAGCACTATATAAAAATGAAAACTGTTGTGCAGTAGTTGCATTTAGGCATGAGGCTAATAAAGAATCTACTTTTTAATGTATAAGGTCTTCAAAAGATCATTAAAATTAGTAATTTTTAATTATCCAAGCTACTTTTATAGCAGCTGTTTAGTCCCCAACTGACATAGTTTCTAATTGTTTTAATGCTATTATTGGGACCTGCATGGGACTTACTCATTCCAATGAAACCAAGTTGAAGTCATGACCCTGCCTTGTCCCCACAAATCTGTAAGCTTTCACATGTTCAACTTTCTGCTCCAAACTCACCCTCTCTAGGAAGCTCTCCTTCAGTGCTGCTCACGGCATTATTTATTCACTATCACGATACTCAAAACTAATTACCGTTGACCTTTGAAAAATGCAGGATTGAACTTCATGGATCCACTTATATGTAGAGTTTCTTCTGCTTCTTCCACTCCTGAGACCACAAGATGAACTGCTCTTCTTCTGCCTCCTCCTCAGCCTACTCAACTTGAAGTCAATAAGGATGAAGATCTTAAGATGATCCACTTTCACTTAATGAATAGTAAATTTATTTTCTTTTCCTTATAATTTTCTTAATAACATTTTATTTTCCCTAGCTCGCTTTATTATACTATAGTATATACTATACAGTATATAAAATATGTGAATTGGCTATCTATATTATCAGTAAGACTTCCAGGCAACCGTTGGCTATTTATAGTTAAGTTTTGAGGGAGTCAAAAGTTATACGAGGATGGTCATCTGTGAGGGGGTTGGCACCTCTAACTTGCAGTTATAGTTAAAGAGCACTGTAACTGATGTAGTTTTATGAGTTCATATGTCATATTCAAAGCATTATTCAGTTGTTAGATTATATTGAGTTTTATCCTTCTGAACAAATTTCAAATTCTTAAAAGACCAAATCTTGTCTCACCGCCCCTACTATTTTCAAGTGAGCCCAGTACAATGGTTTCCATGTAGGGAAACGTCAGCAGTATATTTGCTCATTAGACTGAACTCTAAATTTTCTAAGTTCAAAATATCTAGTCAGGCTACTTGTAAATACAACCACCAGTAAATGTTTTCCAATGCGTATATTTGGCTTTGTTTTGGTGCCTCTTTCTTTCCTTTCTTTCTTTTCTTCTTTCTTTCTTTTTTTTTTTTTTTTNTCAGTCTTTACATTTGATATGGTTTGAGAGTCTGGGTCCCCACCCAAATCTCATGTAGAATTGTAATCCCCAGTGTTGGAAGAGGGGCCTGGGGGAGGTGACTGGATCATGGGGGTAGTCTTCCCCCTTGCTGTTCTTATGACAGTGTGTGAGTTCTCCTAACATCTGGTTGTTTGAAAGTGTGTAGCACCTTTTCTGCTCTCTCTTCCTCCTACTCCAGCCATATAGGATGTATCTGCTTCCCTTTTGCTTCCTCCATGATTGTAAGTTTCCTGAAGGTCTCCCTAGTCATGCTTCCTGTACAGCAAGTGGAACCACGAGCCAATTAAACCTCTTTTCTTTATAAATTACCCAGCCTCAGGTAGTTCTTTATAGCAATGTGAGAACAGACTAACATAACACTTTACTGCCAATTTTTGTTAATAATTGACATATATGTGATAAACTAGGATAATGGCTCAAATGGATTTGGTTTTACTATGCATCATGTATATGCCTTCACACATTATCCAACCAATATTCCAGAGAGATCTTTTGAATTTTAGCTTTATGTTGAGAGTAGTAATTAGGCAAACTTTATAGATTTTGAATATAATTTTCTCAATGAACTATCTTAAGAATATACAGTGAATAGAAATTCCATTTGACCCAACCATCCCATTACTAAGTATATGTCCAAAGGATTATAAATCGTTCTAAGGACACGTGCACACGAATGTTCATTGCAGCGCTGTTTACAATAGCAAAGACTTGGAACCAACCCAAATGCCCATCAATGATAGACTGGACAGGGAAAATGTGTCACATATACACCGTGGAATACTGTGCAGCCATAAAAAACGATGAGTTCATGTCCTTTGTAGGGACATAGATGAACCTGGAATGCATTCTCAGTAAACTGACACAGGAACAGAAAATCAAACACCACATGTTCTCACTCATAGGTGGGTGTTGAACAATGAGAACACATGGAAACAGGGAGAGGCGCATCACACACTGGGGCCTGTGGCGGGGGAACTAGAGGAAGGACAGCAGGAAGTGGGGAGTTGGGGAGGGATAAAATGGGGAGAAATGCCAAATATAGGTGATGGGGAGGAAGGCAGCAAACCACACTGTCATGTATATACCTATGCAACAATCTTGCATGTTCCTCACATGTACCCCAAAACTTAAAATGCAATTATATATATATATACATATATATATATATATATGTATATATATATAATTGAGCCACCACATCCAGCTGGTACACATTTTAAAAAATATTTGAATGAATAAATGGCAGGTGGTGAGTGCAACAGTTGAATATGCATGGAGACACAGGTGAGCATAGCATAGGGTGATATATATATATATGAACAAAAATGACTAAGGTCATTATCAATTTAGATGGTGAGAAAATACAACACCCTTAAAGGTATACTCTAGTTAGAATATGATTTGAGCTGGTATACAACAACACTGGTATGTCTGAAATAAAATTAAGTGGGGTAATTCATAGCGATATACTAATAAAAATTGAGGCTAAATGAAGCAAATAATCATGTTAATCTTTAAGAAATGTGTTGAAGTTATTAAACCAGATATGGAATGTTTACACAGAAAGGGCTATATATAAATTGATCAAACATAGAAATAGCCATTTTTAACTCTATAGAAACATGTCCACTAATTGAAAATGTGTTTGTTTTCTTATAGTTAAGATTTATATTAGATATTATTTTGTTTTGAATTTTGTTGAAACTCTTCCTAAATACAGTCATCAGGGTTTAGTTTGTGGTTGATGAGTTAGAATCTTAAAAAGATACAGGGCATTATTTTGAGTACTAAGTAGATACTGGTTTAAAGTACTAGTATCCCTGATCCCTCCAAATTGAGTTTGCTATGCTCACCTGTGTCTCCATGCATATTCAACTGTTGCACTCACCACCTGCCATTTATTCATTCAAATATTTTTTAAAATGTGTACCAGCTGGACGTGGTGGCTCATGCCTGTAATCCCAGCACTTTGGGAGGCCAAGGCAGGCAGATCATGAGGTCAAGAGATTGAGACCATCCTGGCCAACACGGTGAAACCCCATCTCTAATGAAAATACGAAAAAAAATTAGCTGGGCATGGTGGTACACACCTGTAGTCCCAACCACTCGGGAGGCTGAGGCAGGAGAATCACTTGAACCTGGGAGGTGGAGTTTGCAGTGAGCCAAGATTGTGCCACTGCACTCCAGCCTGGGTGACAGAGGGAGACTTCATCTCAAACAAAACAAAACAAAACAAAACAAAACAAAACAAAAAAACAAAAAACAAACCATGTGTACCGTGTGCCATTTATATTCTGGTCAGCATGCCAAAGTTACCACAGTGAATGCTGCCACGCCCCATACTCCCATGAAGCTTAGAGTCTAGAACAGGAAGTAGAAATTAAGCAAAAATTATGAAAATGTTCAATTATCTTATTGATAAGTGCTATGAAAGAAAAACGGAGCGACGAGAATACATAGCAAGAGGTGAAAATCCAGTGTTGGAGAATAAAGAAAGCATCCTCAGAGAAGTGACAGTTTAAAGTAAACTCTGAAGAATGATGGAGGCTAACCAGACAAATGGGAAATAGGAGAACATTCTTGGATACAGAAAGAGCAAGCAAGAAGACTCTGAAGTGGAGAGGACCTTGGCATATGCAAGCTAATGTTAGAAACAAGAGCCAATGTGGCTGGTGCCCCTAATGTGAAAGGAGTGGAACAAAATGTGCCTGGAAACTACACAGGGACTAGAAGGCCTGAGGCCCTAAGACTAGATGAGGGATTTGTGATTTTATCCGAAGAGCAATGGCAACCAGTAATTAGCCAGGTAGGTACCCATTCCTCCATATTTGACGGAAAATTCTTGTTTCGTAGTCTCACGGTGCCAATATCTCAGATAGTACCTGACATATAGCAGGCATTCAATGTTTACTGGAGGACTGAAAGAACGAATTAATTGTCCTTCACCCTCCCCATCAAAAGAAGAGTTACTGAGGACTCTGATTTAATGGTGGCGGGAGAAGGAAGATTTCAGTCACTACCATTTTATCATCTATCCTTTTATAGTGGCATTATATTGCAACTAACATTCAAAGGAATACATGAAGAGGCTACCAGAAAAATGGATCCCTCTATAATCAAAGCAAAAGTCTAGCCAAGGCAGAATCCAGTGCAGTCTCCCTGAAAAACTATCAAGTCCTAAGCAAATATTCTGAGGTTACAGGGTCAACCTATGTAAACCTTCAGAAAAATCCCAAGCAGGATGCCAAACTCAACAACACAAAAAATATATAGAAGAGAAACACTGTCTTCCAACAGTGACCTGTGAATATGATCACTTCTCAGTGATCATATTTAGGGCTTTGATTAAAATCTGCTCACAGGGTGTTTTTTTGATCAGTAGGTATTTTGTTTTTATTCTCTAGCTAGCAACTGGCCCTTTGCTCTTCGTTGAATTCAGGCATGCACAGGCCTTTTCTTTTCATGCATGCAAGTGAAAATCTCTTGCAGTTTTAAACATACTGCTCTCTCCACTGTAGTCCACTTGATAGTTGGCCTTCCTTTCTTTACTTTTTCAAAACATGCTTTGATCATCTGATTCCTTCCTCCACCTTCACTGACTTACTTTTGCCTACAGAGTAGAATTGAAAATTCTAAGCTTGCTATGTAGCATCCCATACCTCCCACCTATCCAACATGTTTATCTAACCTCCTCCCGCTTCCCCTCCACATATTCACTGTGATCAAGCCTTTGTTTTGCTTGCTAGATGGAATGACAAAGAAAACTAGCTTCCTGTATTATTTTTCCTTCCTTTCTTCCTTTTTTTAAAAAAAAAAAAATCCTATCATCAGATAATTAGCCCTACAAATAAAAATAAGATGCCCAAAGATATAATAGGAAATATGCAAGTCTAAAACAAACATTCCAGATGTCCAATTTAAAGCATCACTTTCCTGCACAAAGCCCAACTGCAATGATGCCTAGTTTGTTCCCTGAATGGTTGCCCAATAAAACCATGGTTAAGAATACTTCATATGGAAGGTTATTTAATTTTATCTAGTTGAAGACTTTCTAGGAGAATAAGTTGAAAAAGTGAATTTCTGTGCATGCCCCCAAATATTGAGTGTAAAAAGGCTGTTGCGGCCTGGAAATCTGCATTGGTGATTGGACTCATACATGGTTTTTATTCAAATGGCCCATCAAAGATACTTTGAGAAACACTGATTTCTGAAAGTGTTGAGGTGAACTTGCAATGTTTCAAATAGCCTGTTCTCCTGATTAATTATATTTCCCTATTGACATGCTGAAGGCAGAATTCAGCTGCATACCTATTTTTGGTGACTAGAATTTTTTTCTTTTGAAGAAACTAAGAACTGACAGTAACTTTCTAGTGTGAATGTATGGTGGCTTATTTTTGGTTTTTCGTATTCTAAGGATGCTTGTCCCCAGCTTAATGCCTTCAATACAAAATTATCACAGTGAGATCAGACTGACATTGGCTTGGAGCACTGTTCTGAACAATGGACCATAAATGAGTGCCTCTTTTTTGGCCAGATTTATTCTCTAAGAAACATGTCTCTTCATAAGAATCCGGGTTTATTCTACAAATCCCTTTTAAGTGTATGCCAATTCCCAGGCATGGAATTCGGTGCTAGTTTCAAAGACCACCATTTGTTGTTAATGTTGTTGTTCTGGGGAACAGATGGCCTATGCCACAGTTTTACGCATGATATCCAGTATCGGTTGGGGGACAAGCAGGAAAGAACATTTTTGGAAAACATAATAATTTATTGGTAGTTCCTTGGGACCTGCAATCTAGCACCGAATGTAATTTATTAGTTAAAAGCAGACACTAAAGGAGGGTTACTCGGAGAAAACCCTTCTCCTCTGCAAAATCACGATGGATATTTTTGAACCAGATCATTTTTATTTACTCTTAACTGCAAAAGTTTTCAGATATCTACTTTTCATCAAGTGAATGTTTTCTCATAAAATATTTTGGATGAATTTTATCAACATTTACTTCTTCATTTTATCTTCAATTTAGGAAGGTTAATCGTAACTATATTAAAGACAACTAGCAAAAATGATGCGACCAGGCAAAAGGAGCTGTCCAGCCAATTACTAAATAAATAAATAAAAATGCTAACTACTGTCCTTTAAATGCTCTGAAAATAATTTGATTAGAAGAAGGGTAAAAACATTGAAATAACATACACAGCCTTCTAGAGGCAAAATGTCTTTCAAAGCTTTTGCTTTATTTTAGAAGAGCAAGAAAGAATCTCAAATTATTAAAAGATGATTTGACTTCTGCATAGACATAAATGAACATCAATAAAGACAAGAAATCTTTTCTTTCAGAAAAACCATCTGACAAGAAAATAAAATGAAAAAACACATATTTCGTTAACTTAAAGCAACAAAATTACAAAGTATAATGGCTTATTTTATTGGTGCTTGAACAACCTGTCAGTTAATAACCCCATTACCTACAGAGAAAATAAAAATATCAAAGCATGTGTTTTTTTGTTAATTACATGTAATTAAAGTAATAACCCTATATCAATTATGGTTATAGCAATAAATGACCAATCTTTAAGCCAACAGGAAAGGAGCAGATGAGGTGATAATCTTAGCACTAATAGAAAAGGCTCATTTACTGTACTTTTCATTTAGCACAAGAGACAACTGCGTTCACTGACTTGCCAGGATCACCCAGTTCAGTATATCTTGCATCAGATGATGATTACAGAGCTGTCTTCATTTATTAGTCTTTTTGTATTACAAAGATGCTTTTATGAAGTAATCATAAACAACTGTTGCCAGGTTTAGGCATATTTGATGTTCATTCAGGGCCAGTGTTTTTATTCACTTCTTTAACCTTTTGTTTATTTTCCACACGATGCTCATCTTTCCTAGATACGTTTGGCCCTTTTCTCTACCTGCCTCCCTCCTCTCTTTTTACTTTTTTTCTACCTGTCTTCACTTCCCTATTGCTACTCACCCCTCTTGTTTTCCTTTCTTTCCTTCTCTCTGTTTGTCAATCTAGAACTCATGATCACACATTCAGGTATTAGGAAGGTGAGAAAGTTAGTAAGATTGCTTATTCCAACAATCATTGATAGAAGACCCTGGTTGAAAAAAGCTGGTGACATTATTCTTTAAGAATGTTTAGCAAGATATGTCTTGCTGAAATTTAAGAGTTTAATCATAAGGAAACTAGTTTCCTTATTAACCCACAACATTGGTCATCTCTTGGTTCATCTCAATAATTTTAAATACACAATGAGGATCAGTTCTGTCCTTGCCCTATCGGCAGTAATATGGATAAAAATGCTTTAAGGTGCTATTCTTATTCCCTGAGTGACCACTCAATTCCCAAAAATGCGTCACATTGCTTCCAGTGCCAGTCTGTGAATTTGTTGAGAATGACTGAAACTATTCACCTTGAGCTTCTGATATTGTGCTTGGTCTTCTCCAGGTCAGCCTGACTTTCAGAAACAGTTCAGGGACTTGAAGGGAATTGGCTAATTATCAGCTATAGACTGGCGTGTCTACAGCTGCATAACTGAGTTCTCTTACAAGGCACTTAATATGTTCACCTCATGTAAGACGTTGACTGGCAGCAGCTACTGCAATAAAAACATGTAATAATCTACTATATAAAGAAGTCTAGAAGTAGAGGGTCTCAGGGTTGGTAAAGGTGGCTCTACCATGTCATTAGGAACCTAGATCTGTCTCTTTGTAACTACATGACTTAGCACATACATCATTTCTTTTTTTTTTTTTTTTTGAGACGGAGTTTCACTCTTGTTACCCAGACTGGAGTGCAATGGCGCGATCTCGGCTCACCCAACCTCCGCCTCCTGGGTTCAGGCAATTCTCCGGCCCCAACCTCCTCAGTAGCTGGGATTACAGGCACGCGCCACCATGCCCAGCTAATGTTTTGTATTTTTAGTAGAGACGGGGTTTCACCATGTTGACCAGGATGGTCTCGATCTCTTGACCTCGTGATCCACCCGCCTCGGCCTCCCAAAATGCTGGGATTACAGGCTTGAGCCACCGTGCCCAGCCCACATACATCATTTCTCCCATCCAACTGCTTACATGAACAGTGACATGAGAAACACGTAATAAATTTTTCCTCATCATCATCGTTTTAAACACTGCTATTTTGTGAAAGATTTTACTTGCTCAAGAGTTCTGCTAAAGCCAGAATAATAATCCACTGGCTAGAAAATACCTAATATTTCTTTCATCTTTATGTAGATGGCTCTGTTGTTTTAATATTTGGTTTTAATATTTGGATTTTTTAGGTCCATTTCTCAGACGAGATAGCTTGCCCAATGCTATCCAAACTTCATTGGATTTACCAGAAGACGGAAAATATATGGGACAGAGAAGTTACTAGGTATCCCATAAGAAGGCTACAGATTCTTCATAACAGCAGAGAGAGCAAGTGTCTCTGCCTCTCATTGTGTCTCCTCTCCCACTCTACTAACGAGGTGAGTGCAAAATTTTTAATGAGAAAAAAATGCATCCGGATTGATTTACTGTCCAGCACCCGCTTACTACACTATACAAGCACATTTAAAAATAGCATCCTGGTGGGTGTTGCTTTCCAATGGTCAGAAATAATAACATTTAGGAACAAATGAAGGTTTTTTAAAATGCCAAAAGCAAAGCAAAAAAATGGATAAATCACAAAATCAAGACAGCCAACTGTTTGTTCTCACTCCAAGTGGAAACAATGAGGCCCACAGGGCATGTGGCCTGACTATAAACAAGTTAGAGAGATGAAATCATAAAGGCAAAGCAGAACCCTCAGAACTCCTACAGGGGTCTTCAGTGCCAAAGGCAGGTTCATTTCATGCAAGGCTTATTTTTTGCATAAGGTTGCAGATATAGCAGTTCCAGTTACCACGTATCCAGAGAGCCAATTTATTACTACCACTAGGTGCTATTTCATCTCTAATAATAAATGCAGATTCCTTTTCTAATTATTTCTCTTTGTAGCATATGATCCTCCTCCATCCTACTCCAAGACAAGCTGAAGAGACAGAAATCTACTCTCTCTCCATAAAAGCAGCAAACTGACACAAGAACAGAAAATCAAACACCGCATGTTCTCACAAGTGGATGATGAACAATGAGAACACATGGTCACAGGGAGGGGAGCATCACACACTGGGGTCTGTCAGGGGAAATAAGGGAGGGGCAGCAGGGGCTGGGGAGTTGGGGAGAGATAGCATGGGGAGAAATGCCAGATAAAGATATAGGTGATGGGGAGGAAGGCAGCAAATCACACTGCCATGTGTGTACCTATGCAACAATCTTGCATGTTCTTCACATGTACCTCAAAACCTAAAATGCAATTAAAAAAAAAAAAAAAAAAAAAAAAAAAAAAAAAAAAAAAAAAAAAACAAAAAAAAACAAAAAAGAAAAAAAAAGAGTCTTTCTTGGAGTGTTATGTGGTATACCAAAGGTTCTGAAGTAACTTCTTTCACTATAAGCAAACAAATAAACATACACGCACCAGTTTCCCACAAGAATACACCAGATGGTTTGTATCATAAAACAATAAAAACTCTTTAGAACAAAAATATCTGAAATGATCAGGAAATATTTCTTGGGCTACACTTGGCAAACTTATCTAAGAAAGTTTGCAAAGAGTGTTTTATGGGATTTATGGACTTATCAAGCAATGGATCACAGTTCTACCGTAAGAAACACAATTCACTCCCAGGTTGGCATTTTGGGCTTGTTTTAATTTTTAAACATACAGTTTACTGGCTGGCCCAAACTTCAACCATATTAACCACAAGTCAGAGCATCAGAGGAATTAAAACACAAGTGAATCCCAGTTACTTTTCTACAAATCTCACAGAGACACCAGAGGTGGCCCCTGCCTTCAAAGAGCTTCCTCACTTATTGTAGAAGGGAAAAACAACCAAAAGAAATGATGATCCCAAGCACAATTTATTGTGTGCTATTATTCACAGTACCTGGTTTACTTTCGCAAGGATTTAAATGCACAAGAGAGAATAAAATTAAGAGCTAAACCACCAGAACTAGTAGGCAAGTGATAAAGATTCAGTCAAAGAAGGCTGCTCTCCATTTCAATCAGCCTATAAATCTTGGTAAAAAAAAGAAAGATCCTTGTAGATATGTCCAAGGATTTTTTTAACACTTAAGCTAAGAAGGCAAGCAATTTGTATGTGTGTATATGATAAATGCATCTATGTATTATGTACATATGTTATTATTTATCCATCCATTTGCTCATTCACAGCTATTGTCTCAGTGTTGACATAGTATATGCCCTAGAGGTCAATGTAACTCTGAATATTCATAACTTCAACTTATAAACTCTTCTGAGACTACTGTTTTCTGTTCTGAATTACAGTAGCTTAACAAATTCGTTAGATCACTTATAAGTGAAATTAATGCAACCACAAAATGTTATCTAAAAGAAACAATGGCCTAAAAACCACAGGATTTCTATTATTTCATTGCTGTCTTTTCTGATTCAAAGTATTTATATCAAGTAATTATAATGATTACTCCTGAATACTCAAACTGTTCTTGAGAATAACATTTTTCTTACTCTACAGGTATGTTACATAAATATATTCATTTTCATCATAATATATAACAAGAAGATTAAAATTATATTCTTATCTTCTCTGTCCCAAGATAGCATTAAAAATAAAGTAGGAAAAGAATATTTTCTGACACTGTTGATTCAACAAATCTGCACATAACATCACTCTACAGAAGAGCTGCATTTTCATTGAAAATTGTAAAGTCCAGAATACAGTTTATTTTAAAAATCATATGAATGTCTTCAAAATCTGTCATTCTAAGAATGTCTTTATCAGTTTGAACACAGTCAAAAAACATCAGTAGAAGGACCTAATTCATTTAAATGCTACTGGCTAGGCATGCTGACCTCCTCCCCATCTTGGTGCTACTGCCAGTTAAGCGCAGGACACCGGCCCCAGTATGGTCTGCTTCTAATTGCTTCCCAGCTTAGTTTGTTTCCCACCTAGCATAACACGCTGGAGAACATCTTACTTCAGGTTTGCCTTGCAAAACAACAACATGAGTCCTGTGGTTGTCCTAGTAGAAACAACTCCACCAGTTTCTGTTGCTTATAGAATCATTTGCACAGCAGACGCCTGAAACTGTTTGGTATCTGGCCCTGCACTCACCCGCCTCCTCTCCGCTGGCACCATCCTCCCAAATGTCACACCTGTAGCTTTCGTGCAACACTTCCTCTACAGCAGAGGTTCTCAACCAGAGGCTATTTTGTTCTCCAAAGACTATGTCACAATGAGTGGAGACATTTTTGGTTTTCACAAATGGAGGCGGTGGTGCTAGTGGCATCTGTGGTTAGGGGCCAGGAATGCTGCTAAACACACTCCAATGCATAGGACAGACCTTAGAGAAAATATTCCAGCCCAGAATACTTATTATTAAAATATTATCTAGCCCAAAGTAGTGCCCAGATTGAGAAACATTGCCCTACCAGAAATGCTGCCTCTCTGCCTAGGCAATTCCTTTACTTCTCAAAGCTCAACTGAAATGGTTCCTCTTCCTTAAAACTATCCCTAATTTTCCAGACTGCCAGTCACTACCTCACTTTCTACCTAGCACATTTGCTGGAGATTCTACTTCAAACCATGCTTACAATGAATATATATAGAAGTGTTTGTATCCTCCCTAGAGTGTGAACTCCAATATGCTAAGTCTTACTCCTCTATCCCTTGATTAGCCCATTGCAGACACTGTAAATGTTAAACGTATATCTTTCACCATAATTTCCTATTTTCTCTGTACACCCATATTTTCAAATATAGTGGCTACTAATCATGTGTGTATTTAAATTTAAATTAAATCAAATTTAAAATTTGGTCCTTCAATTTCATTGGCCATACCGCAAGAGCTCAGAAGCCACATGTGGCTACTGGCAATTGTGTTGGACACTGAAGCAAGTTCTACTAGGTAGCACAGCATCTAGACTATAAGCCCATAAGAATTATAGGCAACACCTATGTTCATCATTCACATGTGTGGCACACAGTTAGTGTTTTACCAGTATTTGTGTAAATGAATGGTCTAGATCCGAGGTGTGCTAACTTCTGTTTACTCTATTTGTGTGAGGAATAAAAGCACAACCAAGATAGGCACTTTCTGGAAATTCCTGTTTCACGGTTGGTGCATGCAGAGAGCTCTTGGTCATGAGTAGGAAGGTATGGTCAGATTGAGTACTGAATAAACTGGCAGGCATCAGGAGAAACAGCAGGGTCACATGGTAGGAAGTTAACATTTCGGAGGCCATGTGATGGTTGCACAACCTGAGTGGCTTCCTGACTGGCTTCCTGGAGTAGCTGGGGCCTAAACACGAGCATCCACAGCAGGAAAGGCACAGAGAGGATACAATCATACGGTAAAACACAGATATGAAGGGGAAGATTCAAAACCCAGAGGTGTGGTGACATTAAAACTGGAATAAGGAAGCCGGGCATGATGGCTCATGCCTGTAATCCCAGCACTTCAGGAGGCCGAGGCTGCCGGATCACCTGAGGTCAGGAGTTCAAGATCAGCCTGGCCAACAAGGTGAAACCCTGTCTCTACAAAAATATAAAAATTAGCCAGGTATGATGGTGGGTGCCTGTAATCCTAGCTGCTCAGGAGGCTGATGCAGGAGAATTGCTTGAACTGGAAAGTGGAGGTTGCAGCAAGCCAAGATCACACCATTGCACTCCAAAGAGCTAGACTTGGTCTCAAACAAACCCCAAAACTTGGAATAAGGAAGTTTCAGAGCATAGTGTCTAAGGATATGGGTTAGGAGTTAAATCATTTTGGTTCAAGTTCCTCCCCTATCACTTTCCAACAGGGTAATGTGGACAAGTCAGTTTGCCCTTTTGAGTCTCACTTTCCTTATATGCAAAATGTGGGTAATAGTTATTATCCTTTGTACTGCTTTATCACAGGAAATAAATGAGATACTGTGTGTATGCACCGAACACAGAGAATGGTACAGAACAGGCCCCAAATAAATATTGCTATTTTCATAATTATCAAAAAGGTTATTAGAAAATCTTTAGGATGTGAGAAACAGAGGTGAAGTCCAACTCTAAGCCTCTTCTGTTCTCACTACCCGAGTTTCTAATCCTCTCTACAATGTCTCCACCAATGATGGTCCAGGTAGAAATCTTTAAATGACCATAAACTTACTGGTTTTTGAGATACTGCTTTCTATTTCAGATGACTGTATAACATAAAATCACCATGTTTCTCAATGGGTCACTAATGGCATTTCAATACAGCAGTTCTTTACTGTGCTGGGTTGCCCCGTGCATTATAGAACATTAAACATCTATATCTCACCCTCCAGATCCCAGGGGCACACCCTATGGCCCATCACTGAAGGAACAAAAACTTGCCCTTACATACATATATGTATATTTCCCAAGTCCCCCAGAAAGGAAGTACCACCACCTGCTAAAAACTTTTGCCCAAGCCAAAATCTGCCTCCTGGATTTGACGTTGAGAAAGTATAATAGAAACAGTCAAACAACTGAAATTTCAAGAATGAGATAAACTATCTAATAGAATTTGCCTGCTTGCCCTCAGTAATACCTGCTTCCTTCCCTCTGCTCTGCTCTGCTCTGCTCAGCATCTTAGACAGTTACATCTTCCAGGCTCCTTTACCCACTGCTTCTAGGTAGGCTCATCCAGTGAGAGGGTCTACAGTGTAGGAGAGGTCAGAGCATTTATTTCCCCTCTTACTCTGCCTTGCGTAGTGTCTCTTCTCTAGCAGAGGCAGCATCTCCTTCATCATCTAGCTCGTTCTCAAGAGGCCTTCTCTCCAAGGTCTCAACTCCTGCCATGGTAGCCCTGACCATATTCTCATTCTCGTCTGATGACTCTGTCATCTTGGCTTTGGTGCTGTTTCTCTAATCCCCACAGCCTCATGCTGCTGGCTGCTCTCAGCTTTTCCATTGTCTATGTAATGAATTATCTGTATCATTAAATTCCCTCTCATAATACATAGGGTGGTTTGTGTTTTCTTGATTGGATGCTCATAGACACAAACTGGGAGATGATGTTTTTTCCTATCTACAGCTTGAAAGAATTCTTGAACAGAGTAGCTAGAAAAAGGGATTGTATCTGGATATTTTTCCCATTGCTTGTGTGGCTTTCAAATAGTAAATTTTAAGAAAATGTTTATTTTGTGATGTCTTCTGTCCAAGAATGTAAGTTTTCATGAAACTGTCAAAGCAGCAACTACTTTTTTCTCCATGGATTGGCTTTCCTTTATGGAAAAAGTCATCATTCTCCCAAAGGAGACTGATTCCTCAGACAAAAAATATCCATATGAAATAGAAAGTGGAAGCTGAACTTCAAAGGGCCAGCATGTTGGCCCCCTTTGCCATCTCTTCTCCAACTCTAAAACTACCAGAGAAAGAGAAAATAGTTTAATTCCAAAATGTGACCAATATCCAATGCAATTAGTTTGCTAAAAAAAAAAGCTCCAATTTCTCAATGAAATTACTTAGACACAAGACTAACAATTTTGGTTTAAAGTGTCAGAGCTGTTAAAATATCAAAGTAGAACACTCCAAATTATAGATACATAAGCATATAATTTTGCCAGTAAAGCAATAAGAACTGTGTCTGTTGATTGTGTTTTCTTTTCCAAGACATTTTTTCATGATCATTTTCTATGTGTATTCATTTTGCCAGGATGAAGATAAGTGCCTTAGGAATCCAGCAATCTCAAGCAACAGAAACTCACCCAAACTAACCTAAGTATATAGAACATAGGTAGAATTCAACACTATGTAGAAGCAAGCTTATGAATCCCAGGAAGAAAAAATTTTATCAAGCCTATGGAGGAAGACTGGAGCCAAGAACTAGAAGACCATCAGGAGCCAAGGAACTTCTCTGACTATGTCACTCTCTCTAATCTGGGATTTACATGGTCTTATCTCTGTGCCAATGGGCTCTCTGTCTTCTTTTCGGATATGGCTGAGATGGCTGGCTGCTTCACAGCAGTCTCCTTAGCACCTATGTTAGCCTGCCCTCAGTTCAAGTGGCCTCCTGAGACTGACAAGGATCTCTAAACTTGCCATTCTGGGAAAAGCCCTTCATCTGACCCAGCTTGGGTCAGGTGTTCACGTATGATCCTATGAGCTACAGCTGGGGAAATAAGGTCATATAGTATACGCAGGACTACATAGACCACCCCAGTTGGCAAAGCAATTCTAAAAGATGGTGGGGAAAGGAAGAGGGTAATGGGTGACATAGATGAACCTACAGTATCTAAACTCCAACAAGGAATTATGACTACGATTATCCTGATCTTCCAGACAAGTAACAGGCACAAAAGAGTTAAACCACCTATCCCATGTTACACAGTTGATTAATGTGAGTCAGTACTTGAATCAATCTCTAGAATTCTTTCTCCTCAATTCCAAGTTACTGTCTATGTCACAGAATCTGTGACAGGCAGACTGTGGTAACTTACAGCTATTAATTATTAGATATTATAGTTATGACTATTATTATTATTCCTAAGGAACTCAGCAAGTTTTCTAAAACATGGCCATCTACACCACGTGTTCTCCTTCACTGGCTCAGCTTTCTGCCTTTCTAAGGAGAGCAGCTACTACCACTTTTCCAGTAGAACTCAGAATCTATTGAAGTCCCTGAGGAGAGAAGTTGAAACAAATTCTAGGCAAGGGCCAGAGAGCTTCAGAGTCCTATATAAAGTATGATAATTGCAGATCTATAAAACCCAGCAAAGCTGGACAAGAGAAGCTCAACATTAACCCTTTTGAGAATACTGAGTCTCCCTGAGCTCTAAACAGCCAAGAGAGAGTAAAATGAATGAGCTCTGTCTACTCTCAGGGCTTGGGGAGTGAAAGACCACATGCAGAGTGGTAGAAGGAGAGGTTTAACAGCCTGTCCATAAGTCTTACACTCACAAGACAAAACATGTATTTTTTTTAACCAGATACAACACTTCTGCAATTAAGGATATTCCAACAACTAAACTTGAGTCCTATTGAGTCATCAGAGAAAAATGCCTGCTCTCCTTGGAATGCCAAGAAGCCAGAGAGGTGGATCAGGCTCCAATCTTCCTCCATAGGTGTGATTTCACTCCAGGAAGAGATGTGCACCAGAATGACAAAATAATAAAGGCACACATTATAAAGGTGATTCAAGTGCAAAAGAATCTCTGGACCCTAAATGCTTGAACCAAGAAAATCAGTGAAAGAATTAAAGATGGGTATGTGGTAAACACCAATTAGTGGCCTGGGAGGTCAAGCACAAGAAATATCTCAAAGCACAAAACAAAAAGAAAAAATACGGAAATCACAAAGGAAACCACAGAGGACAGACTGTAAAGATAATGTAAATGAAGGAAAGAGAATAAATGGAGAAAAGGCAGTAATAAGAATTATTGCCAGTACTAGGGGAACAAAAAAATTCCCAAAACTGAGCAAAGATCTGCAGCTGAAAACTGAAAGGGCTTGGGAGTTCTGGGCAGGACTGATGAAAAAAGACATACCTTCAGCCACCTTCTGGTAAATCTCTGAAGTTTTAAGATGAAAAAAAAAAAATGTTATAAGCATCCAGGCAAAAGAGCAAGTTTACCTTCAAAGAAAACAAAAGTCAGATAAATATCGGACTTCTCATCTCCAACACTGAAAGCCAAAGCACCTTCCAACTAAATACAGAATGGCACAGTAGCTCAAGAGCCTTCTACCAGCTAAGATAAAACTCACCAGTGAGGATGAAAAAAAGGCAATCTAGGATCTGCAGTAACTGAAAGAGTATATCAAACACATGCCTAACATGAAAGAAACACTTGGAAAAAATACTCCAAACCAGTAATAAATATGTACAAACTGAGTTTTAGGAGAATATAAAGATGAATAAAAGAGGATACAGCATTAAGCAATGAAACAACCAGTCTCCCAGGGAATGGGTATTATGAGTGCTAACGAAGAACTTATGAAGCAAAACAGGCAACTGTAAAGAAGACTCATGCTATTAAACTATCCCAGAAAAAAAAAGGGGAGGGGAATAAGGGCCAGGCATGGTAGCTCATGCCTGTAATCTTAGCACTTTGGGAGGCCAAGGTGTATCACCTGAGGTCAGTAATTCAAGACCAACCTGGCCAACATGGTGAAACCCTATCTCTACTAATAATACAAAAAAAATATCCAAGAGTAGTGGTGCATGCCTATAGTCCTACCTACTTGGGAGGCTGAGGTAGGAAGATTGCTTGAACTTAGGAGACAGAGATTGCAGTGAGCCAAGATCACACCAGTGCACTCCAGCCTGGGTGACAGANAAAAAAAAAAAAAAAAAAAAAAAGGAATAGGAAGTAGAAATTAGGAGAAGATAAAAGCATTTGAAAAATGTTACATTGCGAGTATGGAAGACAGAAAAAAAATGAGGAATTAAAAGTAATTCTAAAGCCATTATTCTTTTCTTTTTAATTTTACTAAAATTATGGTGTTTATTTACTTTTCTCTGCACCTTTCCATCCTTAGAATTGCCGATTTCTTTTTCTTTTTAATTTTTTAACTTCGTTTTTGTTTTATTTTAAAAATAGAGACAGGGTCTCACTATGTTACCTAGGCTGAACTCCTGAGCTCAAGTGATCATCCCGTCTCAGTCTCACAAAGTGCTAGGATTACAAGGGTGAGCCACCATACCCAGCCAGATGTGACCATTTTTAACGATTCAATTTCTATCCTGCTACACCTTTCATTATAAAATACAGACATTATTTTTGTTAACCAAATTGTATAATAACACATTATTCTGCAACTTGCTTTTTTATTCAGTAACATATCACAGATATGCTTCCACTACTTGTACATCGACTTTATTATTTTAGAAGTGTGAATTATATTCTAACGAATGTGCCACAATTTATTTAATCAGTC
Organism: Cebus imitator; assembly: GCF_001604975.1. Taxonomy (NCBI): domain Eukaryota; kingdom Metazoa; phylum Chordata; class Mammalia; order Primates; family Cebidae; genus Cebus; species Cebus imitator. Next base: position 5,125,562 of record NW_016107441.1, on the reverse strand, counting down.
CCCAAGTGATTTACTTTAAATTTGTTCCAATTCTTTATAATTTCAACACTGCTGTTTAGAATATTCTCAAACATATGGCTAGGTGCAGTGGCTCATGCCTGTAATCCCAGCACTTTGGAGGCTGAGTTGGGCAGATCACTCAAAGTCAGGAGTTCAAGACCAGCCTGGCCAACATTGTGAAACCTGTCTTTACTAAAAATACAAAAAAATTAGCGTGGCATGGTGGCACACCTGTAATCCTATATATTCAGGAAGATGAGGTGAGATGAGGTGGGAGGATTGCTTAAATACTGGAGACAAAGTTTGCAGTGAGCCGAGATCACAACAATGCACTCCACCCTGGGTGACAGAGAAAGACTCCATCTCAAAACATAAATAAATAAACAAATAAAGTCATTGTTCTTTGAAGGAAATAAAAGGAAACAATGCATTTTGGTTGTGGTTCTATTTTGCTACCGTATAACAGTAGCAACCTATTTTACTAAAGTAGCCAGAAAAAGATTAGTGATTATTATCGGGATAAAAAATAAAATTAAACTTCTGCATGAAGAAAACAATTGTTCAGATCTCAATTTCAATCCTCTGTATAAAAATGCATATTCAACAGATATGTGAATCATTTGTTACTCATTTAATATGTAAGCAAAAAAGGGTACCAACTGGTATTTGGACAAAGAGAGAGGCCTTTGTCCCTTGGAAAATAATGAGGCATAAACTGCAATGATACCTTGTCCACCATATAACTATAAGAAATGCTTTAATTATAACAGGAATAGAGGCAATCTCTAAAAACTACTCAGGAAATTATCTGGAAAACAAGAGCAACTAATATTTAAACACTTGAATAAAGTTCTTCCCTAGGTTTCCTCTCCAAATCACTTTATATGCAACTGGAATGAACCTATGTATCATAGTAATGGTTTATAAGCCACAGTTAACAGTATGTTTTCCCCTAGAAATACCAAGCAGGGCTCACAGGAGGCAGACACAGAACACAGCCAGATTATTTTACCAAAATCTTTTTTTCTGTTGTTTTAAATGTACTCCTTCAAAAGCATCTTTGACACTGCTGTTTTTGGCATTCCCATGTCTATCACCCGCCACAAACAGAGGCTGAAATCATTGATTTAAAAAGTGTAGCTAACAGGTTCCATTAGAAGAGAAAATTTGCCTAAGGAGGGCAATTTAGTAATATGTACTCTAATTATGGAAAAGCCCCTAGTGTAATCTGGTAAAAAATAGTTACGACATATACCATACAATTACTACTGTTTTAAAAGAGTGACATTAAAATTCATGCAAATTCTTCTATAGAAATAGTGTGATGGATGGTATTAATCAGAAGGTAAATCTATTGTACTAAAGCTAAAAAAGCATGAAGTTAGTCTGTTCAATCTTTCTTTGTTTAGTGGTTTCATAAAGAAAAATGTATAACCACTTGGCTATGATACATTTGAAAATATCTGGTGTCTCTTCATTCAAAACAAAGTAACCTAAATCAGTAGAACTGGGTGAACATTAGTCAGAACCTGTGTCTGGCAGCAAGTTACTTGGAGATACCAGCATCATAAAAATAATGAGATTCAGTAATTTTAACATTCTTATGATAAGAAGTAAAAAAGAACAAGTGTAGGGAATCTGTGTGGTTTATAGTCAGGAAAAAATTACTTAGAACCTGTGGAGAGGGGTTCCAGCAAACAGGTGGTGGCCTGCGATTGTGACCTAGAGAATGTGGTGTTTTGGGTGTCTGTTTTCCCAGTGACTGAGGAACAACTTAGTAAATCAAGAGTTTGTGAAATTGCACTTTTTCTCCAGGTCACCTGTCAACATTATTGCACAGAAAAAATGATCAGGAATCTCACTGGTATAATGGCTTTTTGAGTTCTGTTGGGTTGCTAATTCGGACAACTCAATGCCTGGAATAATCTCTTCAAATCTTGCCACTTACAAAGGTGGTTTATCCTCTCTCAAGGAGGTAAAATGGAAAGAAACACAGATGTCATCTTGTTTAACAGGGGTCTTAAAGAGTTTCCAGCCCAACTCTCTCATTGCACAGATGAGGAAATAAAACCTCTAAGACAATGGGGATTTTTGTCTAGAGTAATAGTAGTTTGAGCCAAAATTAAAACCTGGGTCTTCTGCATCCCAAATGAATATACTTTCCACTGGTATACATTTATCATTGAAGGATCTTTAACTAGCGGAAAGTGATTGAAATGCAACCCTATACTTCTGTATATTCATATAAAAATTTACTAAAATTCAATAACAATTCTATTGGCCATTTTTTTCCTACAAATCAGTCTTGAATACTACGAATATATACTTAAAATGTGTATAATGAAATAGTTTTTATTATTTTAATAAATATTTTTATAATGGTTAGGACTCCTTTTAAATTATTTTATAACTCAGGATAATACCTAGGTTCTCAGCTTTAGCAAAGTTCTTAGAGTCTTTGCAACATATTTTGATGGCTATAAACAAGATAGAGAGTATTCCGCTTGCCATTTATCCAAAATAGATTGTGAGGATTCATTATTTCTACCTTATATGTTTGAAAAATATCATTGGTGAAATTATGTAGGCCTGTCGTTTTCTGTATGGGAAGATTTAAATAAAAGATTCTGTCTTTCTATTCTCCTTCTGCTAGTTTTGGTAGGTTATGTTTTTCAAGGAATTATACTTTTAAGTTTTCATTTTAAAATTGAATAATGAAATATCTTTTTACTGTCTTTTGAATGTGTAGTGTTGTCCTCTTTTAGTATTTGTGTTTTTCCTTGATTAGTTTTGCTATTAAATGTATTAATCTTTATTTAAAAAAAAAAAACTTCTAGTTTTACTTTTTTCTATTATACATTTGATTTCTTTTTAGTTAATTCCAGCTCCTATTTTCATCATTTCCTTTTGTCTACGCTTTGTAGTTTGCTTTTCTTTTTCTAGTGTCTTGAGATGGAAGCTCGAATCACTGATTTTTAAGTGTTTTTTTCTTATATGTGAACTTAAGGCTATAAATTATCATCTATTCACTGCTTTAGCTGCATTCCAAAAGTTTTGATAACTCATCTCTTCATCAGACTTAGATGAAAAGATTTTAAATTACCAATGTGATGTCTTCTTTGACACACAGGTTATTTAGGGTGTAAGGTTTAATTTCCAAGAAATTTCTTTTTTCTACCAACCTTTGGTTTTTTATTTTGCCTCAATTTTTGTAACCAGATTATATAATCTGAGTAAACTGTAAGTCTTTTGGTATGTGATAAGGCTTGGTTTAAAAGCCACTATATGATCAGTTTGGGTAATGATTTGTACATACTTGAAAAAATATAATTTCTGTCATGATTGTATGTAGTGCCCTGTATCTGTTAATCAGGTCATTGTTCAGACCTTCAATATTCTCATTGATTTGGGGATGTCTGTTCTATCAGTTGTAGAGAAAATGTGTTCAAGCCACTCACTATGATTATGTTTTGGTCTGTTTTAGTTTTCTTTTGTAATTTATTGCTTTACGTATTTTAAAATAATGGTACTGAGTGCATTCAAATTTAGGCTGTGATACCTTCTGTAAAAATATGTATGATTCTTCCTTATACATCTTGCTTTAGAATCTACTTTTCTAGAACTAAAAAACTTCAGCAGCTGTCTTTTGCTGACAGTGTAGATGGCACCTTTCATTCTTCTTTAAAATTTCTGTCTGTATATTTAAAGTAGGTCTCCCATAAGCAGTACATACTTACAATTATCTATAATAGTAAGACAATTTTAGTCTTTTAATTATTCTTTAATTGGAAATGATGCATTTTCTATGAGATTATTGACCTATTGTTGTTAACATACACTATTTTATCATTAACTTCTCATTGTACTCAATTGTTCATATTTCTTCTCTTTTGGATTAATAAAATATTTTTTTAATTTTATTACTCCTCCAGCAAATTATTAGTAAAAGTTTACTAGTTTGTTAGTGGTTACTCAAAAATATGCAATCTTCAATAATTATAGTCAAAGACATTACTTTTCTATTTTCTGATAGTGCTAGAACATAAAACATTAATTTGAATTATATTCATCCAAGAATGTATCTGCATTATTGTGGCTATGGCATTATTGATTTTAATCTATATGAACTCCTAATCTATTTAACTCCATAAGACATCATCATTGCTTTGTATAATCAATATTTCATTATATCCACCCATGTATTTCTCATTCTACTTTATTTCTCCCTGCATGACTGTTCTTCCTTCTCCTTGAGGAAAAAATTATACTGTATATTTAATAAAGGCGCAAGTGATACATTATTTCATTTTTGGTCTAAAATGTTTACATTTTACCTCCATTTTTACTCTGAGTAAAAATTTAGACTTTGGCAGTTGTTTTACTTCTTCACTTTTAAGATATAATTCCATTATCTTCTGATTTCCATTGTTGTTGCTAGCATGTCAGCTGTCAGTATTATTGTTGCACTTTTAAAAATAACATTTTCTAGGTCCTTGAGGAATTGCCACACTGTCTTCCACAATGGTTGAACTAATTTACACTCCCACCAACAGTGTAAAAGTGTTCCTGTTTCTCCACACACTCTCCAGCATCTGTTGTCTCCAGATTCTTTAATGATCACCATTAGAACTGGGGTGAGATGGTATCTCAATATTGTTTTGATTTGCATTTCTCCGATGACCAGTGATGATGAGCATTTTTTCATATGTTTGTTGGCTTCATGTATGTCTTCTTATGTAAAGTGCCTGTTCATATCCTTTGCCCACTTTTGAATGGGCTTGTTAGTTTTTTCCTTGTAAATCTGTTTTAGTTCTTTGTAAATTCTGGATACCAGCCCTTTGTCAGATGGGTAAGCTGAAAAAAATTTTTCCCATTCTGTTGGTTGCCGATTCACTCTAATGACTATTTCCTGAGTTTGTGTCCTTTGTAGGGACATGGATGAACCTGGAAACCATCATTCTCAGCAAACTGACAGAAGAGCAGAAGATCAAACACCGCATGTTCTCACTCATAAGTGGGTGTTGAACAATGAGAACACATGAACACAGGGAGGGGAGCACTACACACTGGGGTCAGTTGGGGGGAAATAGGGGAGGGACGGTGGGGGGTGGGGAGCTGGGGAGAGGTAGCAAGGGGAGAGATGCCAGATGTAGGTGATGGGGAGGAAGGCAGCAAATCACACTGCCACGTGTGTACCTATGCAACAATCTTGCATGTTCTTCACATGTACCCCAAAACCTAAAATGCAATAAAATAAATAAATGGGAAAAAAAATAACATTTTATTTTTCATGGCTACTTTTCCCCATTCCACCTCCTAGCTGCTTTTAAGATTTTCTTCTTATTGGTTGTCATCAGTTTTACTATGATGTGCTTAGTTTTATTTTCTTTCCATTTTTTCTACTTGTGATTCATGGAGCTTCTAGAATTTGTGAGTAAATTTTTTTTTAAATCATAATTGGATCATCCATAGCCATTATTCCTTTGAATATTGATTCTGCCACAAATTCTCTTTTTTTCCCAATTAATTGTATTCCAATTAATTGTACATTAGACACTTACTTAATATTCCATATCTCTTATCATCTTTTTCTATTTGAGATTTTCTTAGATGCTCTCTGTGCTGCAGGTGGATAAGTTCTACAAAGCTCTCTACCGTTTTTTGATTGTTTTTATCTACTGCTGTACTTAATTTTATGCTGCACTCATTTACTGAATAATTAATTTGTTATATTATTTAATTCTACAATGTTCATTTGATTCCTTTTATAGATTTTACTTCTCTGAAGAAATCTATGTTTTTATCCATTTTTACATGGTTCCTCCATTGTCTTGAATGCAGAAATCATAGTCATTTCAAAAACTTTGTCAAATGACACCATTTTCTTGATCTCCTGTGAATATATTATACTATATTGACAGGATTTCTTTTATCTTTTTGGGGGGTCAGTAATACTTAATTTAATGTCAAATATTTTATTAAAAATTGTAGAGGCTCTAGAATATGTTATCTTCCTTCAGTCAGATTTGCCCTCGTATTAGGCAAAAAGAATTCAAGGAGATCGCCTTAATTCAACCACAGACTGATCTGCTTTGAGGCTGGACTGAACTTGTAGTAATGCTCATGTTCAGTTTACCTCCATAAGGCGTACTCCTCCTACAGCATAGTCTTGCAGCTTTCAACTGAACATCTACTCTGTTCACCATGCTCATTATCCCAGCATGTCTTGAGCACTGATTTTTGTTTCCTCAACACTCCTTCACAGATAGGCTTTTAGCTTAGTTTTATTCTTTCTCTCTTTTTTTTGGCGTTGTTTTGTTTTCATTTTTGCCTCCCATCTTATTCAACTTCAGAATTCAGCAAATGTGTTGAGGGGAAAACAGGCAAACAGGTTTTATTTTTTTCCTCTTTAAAAACTGACATTTTATTATATAATCAGAATGCCATTAATATAACTAACAAAACTAAAAATAATTGCTTAATATTATAATCTACTACCTAGTCCATCTTCTTTTAAAATTTTTTATTTTGGATTTTTTATGATTATGATTATTATTCTCATTTCAGGAGGTATATTTGCAGGTTTGTTACATGGGCATATTGCATAGTGCTGAAATTTGGAGTATGGTTGGTCTTGTCACCCAGATAGTGAGCATGATATCCAGCAGGTAGCTTTTCAATCATGACTCCTCTGTTCCTAGTAGTCCCCAGCATCTATTGTTCCCATTTTTATGTCCATGCATATTCAATATTTAGCTCACACTTATAAGTGAGAACATGCAGTATTTTGTTTTCTGTTGCTGCATTAATTTGCTTGGGATAATTGCCTCCAGCTGCATTCCTGTTGTTGCAAAGGATAGACTTTCATTCTTTTTCATGGCTGCATATTATTCCATGGTGTATATGTACCACATTTTCTTTACCAGTTCCACCACTGACAGACACCTAGGTTGATTCCGTGTCTTTGCTATTGTGAATACCTCTGCAATAAACATGCAAGTGCATGTTTCTTTTTGGTAGAATGATTTATTTTCCTTTTGGCATATGCCCACTGATGGGATTGTTGGATCAAATGGAAGTTGACTTAAAGTTCTTTACGTTCTTTAAGAAATCTCCAAACTGCTTTCCACAGTGGCTGAACTAATTTGCATTCCCACCAATAATGTACACACATTTCCTTTTCTCCACAGCCTCACCAGCCTCTGTTATTTTTTTACTTTTTAAAGTAGCCATTTTAACTGGTGTGAGATGATATCTCATTGTGGTTTTGATTTGCATTTCTCTGATTAAACGTTTTTTCATATGTTTGTTGGTGCCCTGCATGTCTTCTTTTGAGAAGTGTCTGTTCATGTCCTTTGCCCATTTTTTAGTTCAATTATTTGTTTTTTGCTGTTCATTTGTTTAAGTTTCTCATAGATTCTGGATATTAGACTGTTATTGGATTCATACTTTGTAAGTAGTTTCTCCCATTATGTAGCCTGTTTATTCTGTTGTTGTGTTGTTGTTGCTATGTAGAAACTCTTTAATTATGTCCCACTTGTCAGTTTTTGGGTTTTGTTTCCACTGCTTTTGGGGACTTAGCCATAAATTATTTGCCAAAGCTGATGTCGAGATGGGCTATTTCCTAGGTTTTCTTTCAGAATTTTTATTGTTTGAAGTCTTGCATTTAAATCTTTAATCTGCCTTAAATTAATTTTTGTATATGGTGAAAGGTAGGGGTCCAGTTTCATTCTTCTGCATATAGCTAGCTGGTTACCCCAGCACCATTTATTGAATAGGAAGTCGTTTTCCCATTGCTTGTTTTTGTCAACTTTGTTGAAGATCTGATAGTTGTAGGTGTGTGGCTTTGTTTCTGGGCCCTCTGCTCTGTTTCATTGGTTTATGGGTCTAGTTTTGTACCAGCATCATGCTGTTTTGGTTACTATAGCCTTATAGAATAGTTTGCAGTGGGGTAACATGATATTTCTGGCCTTATTATTTTTGCTGAGGACTGTTTGGTTATCTGTGCCCTTTTTGGATTCATATGAATTTTAGAATAGATTTTTTTTTAATTCCATGAAAAATGACATTGGCATTTTGATAGAGATAGCATTGAATCTATAAAATACTTTACACAATATGGCCATTTTATTAATATTGATTCTTCCAATTCATGAGCATGGAATATTTTTCCCTTTACTTGTGTGATCTCTGATTTATTTCAATAGTGTTTTGTAGTTCTCCTTGTACATATCTCTCATCTTCTTAGTTAAATGTATTCCTAGGTATTTCATTTGTATGTGTGTGGCTATTATAAACGGAACTGTTTTCTTGATTTGGCTCTCAGCTAGAATGCTATTGTTGTACAGAAATGCTACTGATTTTTGTACATTGATTTTGTATTCTGAAATGTTACTGAAGTCATGTATCAGTTCTAGGAGGCTTTTGGTACAATGTTTAGGGTTTTCTAAGTTACCCTCCCTTCCAGTCTGAGTCTGTTCCACGAGACCACCTTAAGTTCGGCAGGCTTTCTTTCGCATAACTGTAGCCCTCTGCCCAGCTGTTTACATCCAGAAATAGCAAATATCCCCAGGAAAAAAAGTAGAGAATCATCAGCTCAACTTTCCTTGGTTTTCTTGTCTCTGAAATTGTAGCCATTCCAATCATCATGATTTCAACACCTATTTGATATATTTAAGCAGAATTTAGAAAATGATTATCCACATTTTCTAGGTGTTTACCGAAGAAGCATTCTACCACATATTATTCCATCCGATTCAGAACCCTCATTCTATTTTCGTTTATTGTAGCCTATAATAAAGTCCATCAATTCTTTCAAAGGGTGTCATGAAAGACAGATAGGTAGGAAATTCTTATACTAAGTACTGAAAAGAAGTTTGCACAGTGCAAAGGAATCTACAATACTACTTAGAGTACCATAAAATCATTGTCTTGCAGCCTAAGACTAATGCAGCAGGGAGCATGCATGTCACAGGCTTTTATATAAAAGACACAGAGGAACAATGAAGCATATCTGTTATTTCCAGCAATAAATCTTGATGCATAGACCTGAAGGAAGAAGTCTTTTATAACAATTCTATAACTTAATGAAGAAACGATACAGTCAAGTTCCACACTGCTCATGCTCTTTGGATTTAGAGTTTCTTTTTAAAACCTATGTATTTAGAAGGGAGACACTTAGTAAAAATGATATTTTTACTAAAACATGGTAAATCACTTTGATGTAGATATGTCACACTTATAAAATCTTAATAATGTACCATTTTAGGAGTTTGCTTTTATGCCTTATTACTTAACCTTGCAATAATAGATCTGGTCATTGTCTTCCTGCTCATATTTAAACAAAGAATCAAAAATTATTCCAATTCTCTGGAAGTTCAACTTTTCCACATGTTTCCATAAAAGCAGTCAAGGAAGAGTAAGAATGTAAACTTGTCTCTTTCTTTCTTTGGTATATTCTTAACAAACATGCTATCTTGGGTGACTTTCTAACTTTTCTAAACCTACAGTCTTCTTGATGTAATTAAGTATTCCCATCTTAATAATAACTGAAGACCTATGGTAATATCTAATAAAACTAGAAATTTTCCCCTTAATTCTAAAAACACGAGAGTAAAGCTTTGTTTCAGCATTTGAATTTTATGGGTTTGTTTCAATTTATTGAGGTAATCATAAGGTCAACATCATACACATGTTGCTTTCAGATAAAATAATCAAGGTAATTTGATCTTTATTGTTCTCTGCATTTATACAAAGTATGAAATACATGTGCTAATGGTCATCTATACTCCAGCTAACATGAAAAAGAGGAAATACTAAGAAAATTAATAGTATACGCTAGGATACAAAACAAATGCATTAAATTTTTAATATAGAGGCATTAAAAACTAGGGACCTAGCTTCCAACCTGGTTTCATCAGTTACTAATTTTGTGATGTGTGGTAAATCATTTAACTTTTATAAACCTCATCTATGAAAAGAGCCTAAAAACTTCTAACATCCTTTGTGAAGTCATTGTAAGGACCAAATAAGAAGGTGTTTTTAAAAGTATTATGCTTTAAAAACTGAGAAATCACTATGTAAATGCAAGAATCACTATTCGTATGATTTTTTTTTTTTTTAGATGGATTCTCGCTGTGTTCCAGGCTGGAGTGTAGTGGTGTGAACTTGGCTCATTGAAACCTCTGCCTCCTAGGTTCAAGAGATTCTCCTGCCTCAGCCTCCCAGGTACCTGGGACAACAGGCGCATGCCACCATGCCTGGCTAATTTATGTATTTGTAGCAGAGACAGCATTTCACCATGTTGGCCAGGATGATCTCAATCTCCTGACCTTGTGATCCACCTGACTCAGCCTCCCAAAGTTCTGGGATTACAGGCTTGAGCCACTGCGCCTAGCTCACGTATACCTTTAAGAGGCATTTTTACCCTATTTCAGTAAACAGACTATCTTCAGGCACTTGGAAACCTTGTCAGCTTTCATTTGCATAAAATTATTATTCTAATTACAAATTATTTTCATGTATCATTAAAGCAGGTTCATCAGGGTGTCTATTAGGCAATTCTTTATTAGCTTAATTCAAATTATGTATATGAAAGTAATAAATCTGTGTTTCTCTTTCAATAATAATTTCAGAGGGTCTCCATTAATCCAGCTAACTGAAGTATTAGTCTAAATTTTATGCTATCTGCATGTGAGAGAGAAAAGCCTAAAACTGCAAAATTAGTTCAATGCAAATGTCAATAAACAGTTAATAACACTCTTCAATTATAATATCTAAATATTGTGAACATATCTGATAGTTTATTTTGCTATTGCTATTTCACACTTAAGAAACAAAGCTTACATTCAAAAAAAAAGAAAGAAACATTAAGCAAGCAACATGATCATATATCATCAAGTAACATGAAGAGATCAGAACCCATACTCCCTGGTCTCCTGCTAATTTTACAATCTTGATCATCCCTAGTTGCCTACCTGAAATATCAACAGTAACAGAAACAGGTAGAAAGATATTTGTCCCCTTATATAACTTTATGGCAAATTTTAAAAGCTCCTCTCTCTTTACATTCTATGATCTTGTTTGTTTTTCTCCTTCCGAACTTTCTCCAGTCACACTAGCATTCCTTGACCATGCCAGGTACTTTAACTGTTTTATGTCTTTGCTGTTCTCTTGGCCTAAACTAACATTCTGCCCATTAAAATCCTCCTTGATCTTCAGTCTGTGAAACCCGACTTTCCTGTGATCTCACAGGATGCTCTGCCTAGTGATAGGTAAACTGTTCACTTATCTGCCTCTTCAGCTAAAGTCTAAGTCCCTTGAAGGCCAATACAATGCCATATTTGTCTTTTTATTGTCCACACACCGTACTGCTTGGCATATGCTTAAAAGGCAATAATTTAATTGCACATTTAAATGAAAGAATAGATGAATGAATTAATGGATAGTTGCTAAAGAAGACCTAGTGAAGGACATAGTATTTTTAAGTGATACAGGCTGATCCCTATAAATTAGCACACATATAGAATACATAAAATTCAGATTATAAGAATTCTACCTAACATAAATGTATCTTGATGTAGAAATAATATGTTCAATCTTAATCTGGTGTGAAAAACCTGGATATTATCACATAAAACTTGATTCAGTTATTCACATAAAACTACCCTGGACATAAAAAACTAAAAAGATGTGTGTTCCATCAATATTCTGTCATTCTTCATGTCTTTCCAAGACATTTTTAACTCTTAGAATTCTTCAGTAGCTTGACCTTTGGGAAAAGGAACTAGCAATAAAACACAATAGAATACATAAACTGCTCAAGAGACATTATTTTGAAGTAGAAAGTTATTAAAAATCATGCTTTTGAGAAAATGTTTTGTGTAAAGAAATCTTCCCAATAAGTGTACTAATTGAAAAAATAGAATGTTCTTTATTTTTCAGGGTAAATAGTCACACCTATGTATTTTTTATATGTGTAGATAAGTGACTGACATTAAAAGTGGATATTTTTGGTTGGTGAGAAGGTAGGCAAATTTTCTAAAATTTACCTTATTTTTCAAATTTTCCAAATATTCCAAAAGAGGATTTTTTGGCCATTATTATCAGGACAAAATACCTATAAAATATTGCAATATTAATGAGAAACAAATCTATAAAAGTTTTAGGCAAAAGACAGAATAGGCTTGATTATCCATGAAGGAGAATCCGGTGGGCCCCTAGTTTACTATGTGAATCTAAGCAAGCCACTTAATGCTTACAACCTCCATTTCTTTATTTTTAAAAGGAAGTGCTGCAGTCAATGAGTGTTACAGTGCCATGTAGCTATAAAATCCCTGGGATTCTAAGCAAAAAGCAAATAGCTTTCAAGAGCCTTGGAAATCTATTTCCTCCGTTACAATAGACAGTACATAAACATGGGCCAAGAAAATAAGAAAAGTAAAATAGCAGCTGCAAGAAGTTCAACACTCCCCTCAAGACCAAATACTATCCTGTTGAAACACCTTCGCCCACATTCCTTCCATTCGCAGAGTGGCCCAGGGTCCCTTGAGCTGATTCCCTTGAAAGCTAATTAATTGTGTGCTGCATGGGGCATCCTCACGATGCTAAGGAGTCATTCAAAAAGGGAACATAAAAGTGATACTAAACAATAATATGCGATTTATAGTCTGGATGTGGCACATGCTGTATTGGCTTACTTTTATTTCACAGTTAATCTCCCAGCTCACAAAAGTTTTATTGGATTGGAGCATGTGCAGTATTCCCTTTATAAAATTTTATAGTCCCTTGCTATTTTCAGGGGTTTGTTTTATAGGCACAATTTGCTGCTTTAATCTCACCCAATTGTCATGTTCTAAATCATGGTGAATAAAAATGTCCTAAAAGAAGAGATGTGCTGAGGGTAGTACTTAATTACACTTAGCTCCTGATTTAAATGTGACCTGGCCATTGCCAAATGCAGGACACAGAGTAACCAGCCACACAAGTCTGCATAAACTGATGTAAGTCATTACTGGGCTTTTAATAGCAGAGCCCACTTGCACTCTGGTGGTACTTTGCAGGCACTCTGATGAAAGTGGGTCCTCCTGTCTTCCATCAGCATCTGTGAAAATTAAGGCAGCTAATGAATGAGCGCCAATCGCTAATGTTCTCACAGCGGGCAAGCACAGGTTTTGTCTTTAAGCCTATCATTGAACAAGGCAATTTCTGGGATGTCTCTTAGAGGACGTTCCCTAATTCTCATTCAGCCAAATGCTACTGATGATAAATATTAGCATGGAAAGGGTCATTCATTTCTAGAAGTCAATTATGCTTTATTAAAGTTAAGGAATGCCTAAGCACAAAATATTCATAACCTGTTTATTATGTTCTCTCTTTAGGTGTGTGGAGGAGGAAGATCACAGGAAGAGAAGCGATGGTGGTCCCTGACAGCCACAGTTTTTTGTTGCCATCATACTTTCCCTGGAGCTGATTCCTGACAACATGCTCCTCTTTCCCTTTAGTAGAATGTTCCTCCTTTGTTCATCCTGATCCCTGTCCCAAACTTTCTATCTAGCCAAGCTTAAATACCCCAACTAATCTCTACACCACCATTGCTGTTTCACGAATGGATCTGTGACCCAAAGTAAGCCAATTTCAAGTCTGCCCCGGACATTTCTAAAGAAAAGAAGGCCACTAGCTGCTTAGGTGGCTAAGCTGGGCATATGTGAACCTGGGACTGTTTCTCCCTGGGACTGGTGACAAACAGGGAGACAGGTATTCTAAGCATGTAAAAGCATCTGTGTCTAGCGATGGCTAACATATCACTTGAGTTCCATGAGGCAATAAATCCTCATTTTGTCTTAAACTTGTGGGAATTTGGTTTCTGTCACTCGCAACAGAATGAGCTCTGGCTAAAAAGAGATATTATTGCAAATTGAGCATGGCATTTTGTTCCAAAAAGCAACACTATTCACACTCTTTTTTCTTTATTGAACATTTCCTAAGCAGCACAGTTAGAGAGAAAATATGATCACATATTCCAAACAGATGTTGTCATGAATGACAAATATTGCTTTCACATACCCCAACATAACATTAGCAAAATCCCTAGGGACAGTCCACCACATAAATAGGAAAAGTATATGGTAAACAGTAAATGACTGGAAAGTAGCAACAGTCATAGTAATATCTGGACCACACAGGTTATTTATACTGAAAAAGTCTTCATTTATAGCTCTATCGACCTTCTGATAGAACTTATCTTGCTATTTATACATAAATATACTAAAGTGCTAGCAGGGTACTTTTAAAGAGACTGGTGACAAAGTTGGCCTGAGTTATTCTCACATATGTGTTTGTACTTTTGCCACATAAGTGTGTGTGCATATGTAATAAAGTATATTGGTTTGTATTTTTAAAATTTACCTTCACAGTGTATTCTTTTGAGACTTCACTTTTTTCTTGAATTTGTGTGTTTAGAACTTCGTCCATAGAAAGGGATGGGGAAGGGGAGGATAAGGAGAGCATGGCCAGGGGGTACAAGTTTACAATTACAAAGAAAGAAGTTCGGGCGTCCTATTGCACAGCATGGTGTCTATAGTCAACAATAAGATATTGCAAATCTTAAAACAGCTAGAAGAGAGACTTTTCTATGTTTCTACCACAAAGAAATACTAAATTTTTGAGGTGATGGATAGGCTAATTACCCTTATTTAATCATTTAGCAACATATACATGTATTGAAACATCACATCGTACCCTATAATGTATATACAATTATGTGTCTGTTAAAAATATAAAAATAAAATTAAAAAGTAAAATTTGTCCATGGAGAGATACAGATTGATGGATCTCATTCATTTCAAGATTTCTTTAGTATTTCATTGTGTGGATAAATCATGATTTATTTATGAATTTCCTTATTATGGCCTGTTAGATATTTTCTATGCATCATTCATTCATTACCACAAAGAGTTTTGCTGTGAACACCGTGCTATTATACATAACTCTTATGTAAAGTGTGTGAGAATTTCTCTTGGGTACGTGCTCAGAGATAGATATAGGAGTCATGGGATATATGGAACTCCAAATTCACTATGAATTCATAATAAATTGGTTTCCAAAATGGATGAGTCCATTTACATTCCCATCAGCAAATTTAAAACCTTAAATATTAATGAGAAAAAATAGAATTGTAATAAATTTAAAAAATTAAGTCATTAAAAAAAATCTCACAATGGCGAAAGAATGAGGAATACTTATCTAGCTTAAAACTAATATGTATAATCTGACCAATTTCATCCTTTTGTCCTTACTAATAGCTGATATTTATGTGCATCTTCACAACTTTTAAAACACTTTTAATATATATTCATTGTGTGGGTACTGCAAACAAGGATTCGGGGAAAAGGATGCAAAAACATGAAAAAAAAAAAAAGGGAGCCCTTACAGCCAATTGTACAGGCAGAACCAACATAGCCCCAGGGAAACACCGCCACATCATGTCCCTCGCCAACCCTACCACAATCATCCTTTAAATGGTCTATTCCAGGTGCAACCCAAGTGATCCTGCTAAAATCTATGTTGACTGTAACTCTCCCCTGCTTAAAATATCTCAGGGACGCCTCAGTCAAATCCAAACCCACATGGCACTACTGACACCCCTGGCCCACTGTGCTTACCTTCCTAGCTTCATGGCTTCCTGCTCACCCTGAAATCCTCTACGCTTCAATATTACTCAGTAGTTCTTAATTTTGCTCCCCTGTGTTTTTAACCCCAGGTCTTCAGATATGCCTTGTCTATTTCCAACCCACCACTTGCTTGGACTAACTCCTATTGCATCTTGCGGGTAAGAGGTTAGATGTGAGTCCCTCTTGGAAGCACTGTAACCCTTGAGGCCTGGAGGGGTGCCAGGCTCCCAGAGCACCCCAGGCTTCTGCCAGCCCAGATCACAGTCCCTGCATGGCACATGGCCTCTTCTTTGTTTCTTCTTACTGGACTAGGAGGCCCTTTCCGAGCAGAGACCAATGCCTGTTTACTGACTACAGCAGCTTGTACTCACCATCAGCAAATATCCTAAAGATGTAAGCTGTGTTGTGGCATGGCCTGGAGCCATACTGTGAACATCATGAGGAGGGAAGACCAAGAAATAATGCTAGACCCATTCCTTGTCTCCTTGTTCAACCTTTCTTGTTTCCTCTGGCATACATGCAGCTGTAGATTGTCCCTGAAGCGTTGTTACTACCACACCTTGTGTTCAAAATACATACTCGTTTCCACACAGGGGAGAGAATGCTTTAGGCATGCTTCTACTTTCCTGGAATTTGAGGTCTAGAGAGGGAAGTGTTTGCTGGTGCTGCAATGTTATTTTCAGAATGAACTAATTCTAAACTGAACAAGTGTTATTATTATTAATCTAGGAAAATTAATCTCTCTTATCCTAGGTTACTTAGTTTCATTGTGTTCCATTAATTCTCACTATGACAAATGCAGAATACTTTCAGTGACTATGCTTTCAGAGTCTATAAAAAAAAAAAATTCCTTTTTAGATCCTCACTCTTAAGGATACGGGAATTTCGTACTAGGCCAAATCAGTCATTGGCAGCTAGATTACCTGTCATCAAGAGAAGCCCTGTAGTTCACAGAAGCCTGAAATTTTAGTGTGATTCTTGTTCCACTTAATCATGAGACATCCATGAATTCAAGTAAACCACCATTTATATTTTAGGTGTGTATCACTTCCAACTTTAAAAAATCCTTTAAATTCTGTTGACATGTATTTCATTCATCCTTCTTTACAAAACACTGCCAAGCTTTAGTAGCACGTGGAGTAGAACACTAAATTTTCCACCAAGGGCACTCACAATTATGGAGTTATTTTCTGTACATATGGCATATACATGCATAATTTACATTTACTGTGTCATTTAATCTTCAAGTTGCCTCAGAAAAATACTCATTTCCCAATTTTCAGATGGCAGAAGTAAAGCTCGGACAGGTAATAAGCTCTCCCTCTCCCTCCACCAAGCCGTTCTAGCTCCAGATGAATCCGCTGATTTTAGACAATTCTTTTTGAGTGGAGCTGAAACCTAACTTTTTGTGCACCATTTTTTTCCAAAAGGTGAGGCTTAAGGTTTTAGTTGTATCTCTTAGAACAGCGGTCTCCAACCTTTTCAGCGCCAGGGACTGGTTTCATGGAAGACAATTTTTCCACCGAACAGGGTGATGAGAGGGGTTGTTTTGGGATGAAACGGTTCCACCTCAGATCATCAGGCATTAGACTCTCATAAGGAGCACATAACCTAGATCCCTCACACGCACAGTTCACAGAGGGTTTGTGCTGCTATGAGAATCTAATACCGCTGCTGATCTGACAGGAGGTGGAACTGAGATAATAATCCTCACTTGCCCACTGCTCACCTCCTGCTGTGTATCCCAATTCATAACAGGCCACTCCACAGTCTGGGTTTTACAGATCCCTGCCTTAGAACATGTAGGGAAAAAAACTCCTTTTCAGTATAAGAGCTCTCACCATGTAAAAGGTCTGCTCTCACCCCACTGAGACAGTTACTGCAATAACTGCTAATAAGGAACTAGTCTATATTTCTTTAACTTATCTTCCTTCTAAATGAGTTTTAGGAGTGGTTTAGAAGTGTTTTTTTCAAACTTTTTGTAGCAGCCAAATTCTTTTTAAAATGGAATCTTTCAGGAAAGCCAAATGTATATTAAGAAAAATAAAAATGAGACCGAGTACAATGGCTCACACCTGTAATCCTAGCATTTTGGGATGCCAAGGTGAGTGGGTCAGCTGAGGCCAGGGGTTCGAGATCAGCCTGGCCAACATGGCAAAACCCTGTCTCTACTAAAATTACAAAAATTAGCCAGGCATGGTGGTGGGTGCCTATAATCCCAGCTACTCAGGAGGCTGAGGCAGGACAATCACTTGAACCCAGGAGGCAGAGGTTGCAGTGAGTTGTTTTTGTGCCACTGCAACCCAGCCTGGGAAACAGAGCAGGACTCTGTCCCAGAAAAAAAAAGAAGAAAAGAAAAAGAAAAATGAAAAAGTGTGGCACTCACTGAAATGAATGTGGAAAACCTGTAGTTACTCCATCCACTCTGCTCTTCCCTCCATAAGACCCATATTTCAAAACAAACCATAAGGAATCTCTGCACTTCATGGGATGCAAGGATGGCCATTAACTATTTCTCTCTTAGCCTTTCTTTTCCTAGGGTGATGTCCTGGACTGATCTTAATGATCAAGTAGTCTGAAGAATACAAAGACTTAGAAAAACTGAAAAGAGGTCAGACACCAAGTGGCTCATGCCTATAACCCTAGCACTTTGGGAGGCCAAGGTAGGCTAATCACTTAAGCCTGGGAGTTTAGGGTCAGCCTGGGCAACATAGCAAAACTCCATCTCTACAAAAAATATTAAAAAAAAAAAAAAAAAAAAGAAGAAGAAGAAAAAATTAGTCAGGCATGGTAGTGCATACCTACAGTCCCAGCTACTCAGGAAGCTGACATGGGGGAGGATCACTGGTACCCAGGAGGTCAAGGGTGCATTGGGCCATGGTCATGCCACTGCACTCCAGCCAGAGTGACAGAGTAAGACCTTGCCTCAAAAAAGAGTAATTGATAATGCCTATTAAGTTATAATACAGATTGTAAAATATCAAGACCAGGAATCATACCAAAGATTCCATTCTTCCCATGTCCTTCAATGTAAAGTTTTGCAAGGTATGATGGGAATTCCTGTGTCCTTCCATGCAAGGGTTTGTGAGGTGTGATGGGAATCCCCAAAGCACCCAAAGTCAGGAGATCCATATGGGTCCATGTCTTATTTACAAAAAAATATTTAACAAAACCAAAGCAAGGAGATATTTCTCTTCTGATAATTTCCTACCATTTAAGAAACTGACTGGGACTTCTGCCAAAATGGCCAAATAGGAACAGCTCCAGAGTTCAGTTCCCAGCAAGAGAGGCAGAAGGTGAGTGATCTCTGCTTTTGCAACTGAGATACCAGGTTCATCTCAAAGGGAGTGGTTGGACAGTGGGTGTAGCCCGAGGAGGGCAAACTGGGGCATGGTGCGGTGCTACTTCACCCAGGAAGTGCAACGGGCCAGAGGGCCCTTCCTCCTACCCAATGGAGGCCATAGCTCCATTCAGATGCTGCACTTCTGCGGTCTTTGCAGCCCACAGACCAGGAGAATCCCACCTGCCAACAGGTGCCACAGGTTCCAGGGCAAATCTGGGCGGCTGATTCAGCCAGTGCCCTAGGTTCCCAGCAAAAATCTGAGCAGCCCTTTGGACTGGCACCTGGAGTGCCTGCGAGACAGAGTCACCCATACCCCTGAGAGAAAGGGGGCTAAAAGTGGGGAGCAAGGTGATCTGGCTCCACAGGTCCCACCCCCACAGAGGCCAGCAAACTGAATCCCACTGGCTTGGGATTTTTGTAGCCAGCACAGCAGTTTGAGCTCGACCCTGGACAGTTGAGCTCAGTGGTGGCAGGGTGTCCACCATTACTGAGGCAGCTCTAACCTTACCTGCATAAACAAAAGCACAAAGAAGTTTACACAGCAGCTGCAGGGGAGCCCATGGGAGCTCAACAATGCCTCTGCAGGCAGAGTATGACTGGGCTCTCTCTTTGCTGGGCAGGGCACCTCTGAAAAAAGGCAGCAGCCTGTGAGGGACTTACAAATAAAGCCACACCTTCCCAGGACAGAGCATCAGAGAAAAGGAGCCATTGTGAGTTCTTCTGCAGCAGACTTAAATGTCCCCGCACACCAGCTCTGAAGGAAGCAACAGAGCTCCCAGCAGAGCACTTGAGCTCTGATAAGGGACAGACTGCCTCTTCAAGTGGCTCCCTGACCCCCATTTATGCTAAGAGACATCTCATACAGGACTCGCAGGTACCCTTCTGGGATAAAGCTACAAGAAGAAGGAACTGGCAGCAATCCTTGCTTTTCTGCAGCCCCCATGGGTGATTCTTAGGCAAGCACAGTCTGAAGTGGACCTCCAGCAGTCCTGCAGCAGAAGGGTCTGAAGGTTAGAAGGAAAACTAAATAACAGAAAGAAATAGCCTCAATATCAATAAAAAGAACATCCACTCAGAGACCCCATCCAAAAGTCACCAACTTTAATGACCACAGGTAGATAAATCCATAAAAATGGGAAGACACCAGGGTAAAAAGGATAAAAACACCAAAGACCAGAACACCTTTCCTCCTCCAAGGGATCACAACTCCTCATCAGCAAGGGAACAAAATAGGATGGGGAATGAGTTTGATGAAGTGACAGGAGCAGGCTTCAGAAGGCGGGTAATAACAAACTTCTCTGATCTAAAGGAACATGTTCTAACCCAATGCAAAGAAACTAAGAACCTTGAAAAAAGGTTAGATGAAATGTTAACTAAAATAATCAGCATAGAGAAGAACATAAATGACTTGATGGAGCTGAAAAACACAGCACGAGAACTTAACAAAGCATACACAAGTTTCAATAGCTGAATTAAGCAGAAGAAAGGATATCAGATATTGAAGATCAGCTCAATGAAATAAAATGAGAAGCCAAGATTAGAGAAAAAAGAGTGAAAAGAAATGAACAAAGTCTCCAAGAAATATGGGATTATGTGAAAAGACCAAATATATGTTTGATAGGTGTACCTGAATGTGATGGGAAAAATGAATCCAAGCTGGAAAACACTCTTCAGGATATTATCCAGGAAAACTTCCCCAACCTAGCAAGGCAGGCCAACATTCAAATCCAGGAAATACAGAGAATACCACAAAGATGCTCCTCAAGAAGAGCAACCCCATCATCATCAGATTCACCAGGGTTGAAATGAAGGAAAAAACACTAAGGGCAGCCAGAGAGAAACATTGGGTTACCCACAATAGGGAAGCCCATCAGACTTACAGCGATCTCTGGGCAAGAACCCTACAAGCCAAAAGACAGTGGGGGCCAATATTCAACATCCTTAAAGAAAAGAACTTTCAACTCAGAATTTCATATCCAGCCAAACTAAGCTTCATAAGTGAAAGATAAATAAAATCCTTTATGGACAAGCAATTGCTGAGAGATTTCATTACCACCAGGTCTACATTACAAAAGCTCCTGAAGGAAGCAATAAACATAGAAAAGAATAACCAGTACCAGTCACTGCAAAAACGTACCAAATGGTAAATGCCAGTGACACAATGAATAAACTGCCTCAACTAATGGGCAAAACAACCAGCTAGTATCAAAATGGCAGGACCAAATCCACACATAACAATATTAACCTTAAATATAAATTAGCTAAATGCCGCAATCAAAAGACACAGACTGGCAAACTGGATAAAAAGCCAAGACCCATCGGTGTGCTGTATTCAGGAGACCCATCTCATGTGCAAAGACACACATAGACTCAAAATAAAGGGATGGAGGAAGATTTACCAATCAAATGGAGAGCAAAAAAAAAGCAGGGGTTGCAATCCTAGTCTCTGATAAAACAGACTTTAAACCAACACAGATCTAAAGAGTCAAAGAAGGGTATTACATAATGGTAAAGAGATTAATGCAACAAGAAGAGATAACTATCTTAAATATATATACACCCAATACAGGAGCACCAAGATACATAAAGCAAGTTCCTAATGATCTACAGAGACTTAGGCTCCCACACAATAATAGTGGGAGACTTGGACACTTCACTGCAATATTAGATAGATAGATGAGAGAGAAAATTAACAGGGATATCCAGGACTTGAACTCAGATCTGGTCCAAGTGGACATAATAGACATCTACAGAACTCTCCACCCCAAATCCACAGAATATACATTCTTCTCAGCACATCACACTTACTCTAAAATCGACCACATAATTAGAAGTAAATCACTTCTTAGCAAATGCAAAAGAAAGGAAATCATAACAGTCTCTCAGACCACAGTGCAATCAAATTAGAACTCAGGATTAAGAAACTTATGCAAAACTGCGCAACTACATGGAAATTGAACAACCTGCTCCTGAATGACTACTGGATAAATAATGAAATGAAGGCAGAAATAAAGATGTTCTTTGAAAACAATGAGAATTAAGACACAATGTACCAGAATCTCTGGGACACATTTAAAGCCATGTCTAGAGGGAATTTACAGCACTAAATGCCCATATGAGAAGCTAGGAGAGATCTAAAATTGACACCCTATCATCAACATTAAAAGACCTAGAGAAGCAAGATCAAACAAATTCAAAAGTGAGCAGAAGACAAGAAATAACTAAGATCAGAACAGAACTGAAGAAGATGGAGACATAAAAACCCTTAAAAACATCAATAAATCAAGGAATTCGTTTTTGAAAAGATCAACAAAATAGATAGACTAATATAAAAGAAAAGAGAGGAGAATTGAAGAGATGCAATAAAAAATGATAAAGGGGATATCACTACCGATTCCACAAAAATACAAACTACCATCACAGATTACTACAAACAACTCTATGCACATAAACTAGTAAATCTGGAAGAAACTGATAAATTCCTAGATACTTACACCCTCCCAAGACTAAACCAGGAAGAAGTTGAATCCTTGAATAGAATAATAAGGTCTGAAGTTGAGGCAGCAATTAATAGCCTATCAACCAAAAGAAGTCCAGGTCCAGACAGGTTCACAGCTGAATTCTACCAGACATACAAAGAGGAGCAGGTACCATTCCTTCTGAAACTATTCCAGACAATACAGAAAAAGGGAATCCTCTCTAACTCATTTTATGAGACCAATATCATTCTGATATCAAAATCTCACAGAGACACAATTAAAAAAGAAACTTTCAGGCCAATATCCTTGACAAATATTGATGCCAAAATATTCAATAAAATGCTGGCAAACCAAATGCAACAGCACATCAAAAAGCTTATTCATCACGATCAAGTAGGCTTCATCCCTGGGATGCAAAGCTGGTTCAACATGCTCAAATCTATAAATGTAATCCATCACATGAACAGAATCAAAGACATAAACCACAAGATTATACCAACAGATGCAGAGAAGGCTTTCAACAAAATTCAACAGCCCTTTATATTAAAAACTCTCAATAAACTAAGTATCAATGGAACGTATCTCAAAATAATAAAAGCTATCTATGACAAGCCCACAGCCAATATCATACTGAATGGGCAAAAACTGGAAGCATTCCCTTTGAAAACTGGCACTAGACAAGGGTGCCCTCTCTCACCATTCGTATTCAACATAGTATTGGAAGTTCTAGCCAGAGCAATCAGGCAAGAAAAAGAAATAAAGGGTATTCGATTAGGAAAACAGGAAGTCAAATTGTCTCTATTTGCAGATGACATGATTGTATATTTAGAAGACCCCATCATCTCAGCCCAAAATCTCCTTAAGATGACAAGCAACTTCAACAAAGTTTTAGGATACAAAATCAATGTGCAGAAATCACAAGCATTCCAACACACCAATAACAGACTTAAAAAAAGCCAAATCAAGAATGAACTGCCATTCACAATTGCTACAAACAGAATAAAATACCTAGGAATACAACTAACAAAGGATGTAAAGGACCTCTTCAAGGAGAACTAAAAACCACTACTCAAGGAAATAAGAGAGGACACAGATGGAAAAACATTCCATGATCATGGTTAGGAAGAATCAATATTGTGAAAATGGCCACACTGCCCAAATTTATAGATTCAATACTATCCACATCCAGCTACCATTGACCTTCTTCAGAGTACTGGAAAAAAGCAACTTAAATTTCATATGGAACCAAAAAAAGCCCATATAGCCAAGACAATCCTAAGCAAAATGAACAAAGCTGGAGGCATCACATCACCTGACTTCAAACTATACTATAAGTCTACAATCATCAAAACGGCATGATACTGGTACCAAAACAGAAATATAGATCAATGGAACAGAATAGAGGCCTCGGAAGCAATGTCACATATCTACAACCATCTGATATTTGACAAGCCTGACAAAAACAAGCATTGGGGAAAAGATTCCCTATTTAATAAACAGTGTTGAGAAAACTGGCTAGCCATCTGTGGAAAGCTGGCTAGCCATCTGAAGAAAGCTGAAACTGGACCCATTCCTTACACCCTACACTAAAATTAACTCCAGATGGATTAAAGTTTTAAACATAAGACCTAACACCATAAAAACTCTAGAAGAAAACATAGGCTATATCATTCAGGACATAGGCATAGGCAAAGACTTCATGACTAAAACACCAAAAGCAGTGGCAACAAAAGCCAAAATAAATAAATGGGATCTAGTTAAACTTAAGAGCTTCTGCACAGCAAAAGAAACAATCATTAGAGTGAACTCGCAACCAACAGAATGGGAAAAAATTTTGCAAGCTACCCATCTGACAAAGGGCTAATATCCAGAACCTACAAAGAATTAAAACAAATTTACAAGAAGAAAACAAATAACCTCATCAAAAAGTGGATGAAGGATAATGAACAGGCATTTTCCAAAAGAAGACATTTATGTGGCCAACAAACATATGAAAAAATGCTCACCATCACTGGTCATTAGAGAAATGCAAATCAAATCCACATTGAGATACCATGTCACGCCAATTAGAATGGTGATCATTAAAAAATCTGGAGCAACAGATGCCGGAGAGGATGTGGAGAAATAGGAACACCTTTACACTGTTGTTGGGAGTGTCAATTAGTTCAACCATTGTGGAAGACAGTGTGGGGATTCCTCAAGGATCTAGAAATAGAAATACCATTTGACTCAGAAATCCCATTACTGGGTATATACCCAAAGGATTATAAATCATTCTATAATAAGGACACATACACACGAATATTCATTTCAGCACTGTTTACAATAGCAAAGACTTGGAACCAACCCAAATGCCTATTGATGACAGACTGGACAGGGAAAACGTGGCACATAAACACCACGGAACAAGAACAGAAAACCAAACACTGCATGTTCTCACTCATATGTGGGTGTTGAACAATGAGAACACATGGACACAGGGAGAGGAACATCACACACTGATGTCTGTTGGGGGGTGGGGAGCTAGGGGAGTGATAGTAGTGGGTGGGGAGGTTGGGAAGGGATAACATTAGAAGAAATACCTAATGTGGGTGACAGGGAGATGGAGGCAGCAAACCACCATGGCATGTGTATACCTATGTAACAATCCTGCATGATCTGCACATGTACCCCAGAACTTAAAGTATAATTTTAAAAAACTGATTAAAACTGCTTCTGGACTTTTAGGAAACCTGACTTCTCTAACAAGATCAGGCTAGATGATGTCTATAGTTATCTTAAGCCTAAAATTCCATCATTTTAATAAAATTGAAAGTCAAACTTGACTTCTGAAAGAAACCGAACACAGAATAAAAGCTTAAATACACAAACAGGAGGATAATAAGCCAGCATGGTGAACCTTAATACTCAAACTGTAGCACTGAAGAATGACCAAGTCCGTGTGATAATTACAGGTGCTGTACAAAGTGTGAGAGATACTTTGATAATGTCAGGCTCATTGTATCATAGCATGTTATCTTTCTCAGGGTCCTTTGGGGTCTTTTATTTCAATCAAATGAGGGGTCAAAAATTTTTCTTTATTCCAAAGTATATTACGAATACAAGAAGTTTGAGAATCATTGCTAGAAATCAATTAATTGACTAAATCATTCATATTCAGCTGCATATTTCTAGAAATCATGTTTTCACTTTTGCACCTAATGAAACTGCATTCCACCTGCCATCATTATGGAACGCCACCTCATCTGAGGTGCTAGTGCTCTCATCAATTCAAATGCCACTGCATCTCATCTCCAAGGAGCAGCAAGACAAGTAATTCTCAGCAGTCGTGAAGGCACCAGATGGAAATTCAAGGGATAAATAAGTACATTTATACTGCAGCAGGGGATTTTGAATTTTCCTTTCAAATAGAGCCAATTAAGATACAGGAACTCTGACAGGAGTTCCGCTACAGAGAGAGAAAAAGAATACACCATCTATGTCACTATTTTAATTGGCTCCACAAAGACAGTATTTTCTAACTATTTGAAATCAAATCCTGTCGGAGTACATAAAATTTACGCAGATATGCAGACAACACAATATGGCTCTAAAGTCCACAAAGCTTCCCCAGTGTCTTTTTAAGAAGTGGTCATGTCAAGATGTTTAGGGGAAATAACTTGGTGTCATGGAGTGAGCTAATCTTCATGCTATAATCAGATGGAGAAACAGAGAATCCAGAATTCGTTTACATTGTTCCTGTGCATTTAGAAAAAAATGGACATAGGATCCAAATCTACTAATACATTATCTAGGTTTATTCTAGTGTCTTAATTCCTGCAAATCTAAGAATAAAACTTTATAAGTGAATTAACGTGTGTCCTTTTAAAACTGTTAAAAAATGCCCCAAAGTTTATCTAAATGGACAAATCATAAAAGGGAAAACCTGAGTGCCCAGTAGATATGAGAAAGTACTTGGATTTATTCTTAATTTTAAAAATATCTCTTCATACCCATTATGAAAGCAAATATGAAAAATCACATCATATCGAGTGTTGGCAAGGATGTAGGAGGGCAAGAATTAATGAGGGAGTGTCAATTTGAACAGATATTCTGAAGGTCAATCTGGCCATTTTCAGATGAATTAGATATAAATATGTGCTATGGCACAGGAGTCTTGTATTTCATTATCTGGTCCACAAAATTTCTCACACAGATTCTCAAGAGGTTTATAAGGAAATGTGTACACAAACAACGTTTTTTAAGGCAAGATGAGAATAGTAAGAAAACAAACAAATACAACGTAGGATACTTATTACAGGGCACAATGTGGAAACAACATACTAAGTTTACAACAAAATAGATTTCAAAAACAGTTCTGAATAAAATATTTTTTGTTGTTTTTTTGGGCAGCATATCACTCCATCACCCAGGCTAGAGAACAATGACATGTTTATAGCTCACTGCAGCCCCTACCTCCCAGGCTCTAGCAACCCTCTAACCTCAGCCTTCCAAGTAGATGGGAGTAAAGAAATGCACCATCACACCTGGCTAATTTTTGTATTTTCTGTAAAATGGAATTTTGCCATGTTGCCCAGGCTGGTCTTGGACTCTTCAGCTTAAATGATTCACCTGTCTCAGCCTCCCAAAGTGCTGGGATTACAGGTGTGAGCCACCACACCTGGCCGAAGAAAGAATTTTTTAAATATAAATAGCACATCATTGTTTAAAGAAATTAAAACCCCAAAACCCCCAAACTAGTACGATATGTTTCCTAAGATCATATGCAGAGGTAAGGCATACAGAATACATTTTAGAGTGAGTATCTTTGTGGTGAGTAGATGAGACTGGGATTTGGAGAAATAACAAACTAAAGAGAAGTAAACTAAAACAAGAGGCAGAAGTTGCTGGGACCAATAGTGAATATTTGCTATGTGCTGAAATGTGTAATAATCTCACATTTCTACAACTGACATAAAAAAAAGGGAAAGACAAAATAATTTATCTTATCTTCACTAAGAATTGCTTCACTTAAGTATAATCCTACTTGCTTACGAAATACCATATTCAACAATAAGAGATAAATATTGAATAATCAGAGTATAACAAACAATTCATAGCATCAAATCTTTATTAACTTCTAAGTGTAAGGCACGACTAGAAAAGTATCAACCAACCAGTCAACCACCAGTTCGGTATTTACTGTATATTGGATGCTAGTCTGGGTGTGGATAAATATTTTTTAAAAATTAAAATATGAAACCAGTGCTCAAATTTTGACAATTTGGTTTTGTCAGGCAGTAATAAAATATATATGGAGATTATAAAATGATGAGAGTTAACAGATATTCTAGTAGAGATCACAGAGTCTTTATTCCACCAAGGATTGCAATACAATTTTCCCAACAAAGTTCAATTTATTTTTGAGAGATCTTCTTTTAGAATTGGCTTCAAAGTCTCTGGCCCTTTATTTTAGAAATTCTTTATGGTGGAAAACCTTGTATCTGAAGAAGGTAATTCATTTTTCAGTGACTATTGCCAAAGACAAAATGTAGCAACTTCTGTTAGTATAATTCTTTAAGGTTTATAAATATGTTCACAAACTAGCTCTTCTAGTAATATGTTTCAGAAGCAGGTAAGAGTAGGGGAAAAAAGTAATAATCAAGTAGGAAGACTTGTTAGATATCTGATAATAAAATAGTAAAAGTAATTTTAGAAAATACCTTGAAATGGGTCTGGAGATGAAGGCTAAACCAAAACTCTTCCAAATGCATTTTAAACAGTGGTTGCAATAACTTAAAAATGCATGTGTAGTCTTATAACCTCCCAAGGCAATAAAACCTCTATGTGTAGGCTCTGGCATTTCCGTGTTAAAAATACATTTCTTTATATTTTAAATACTGAATGTTCACATAACTGCTAGCCATTTTAGCACTGCTGTGTAGGAAAAAAAAAAGTGGCTAAGTTAGAAATCCTGGGTTTTATTCTCATCTCTTCCAATTACAGACTGTTTTTCTGGATTTCTTCTTTTGAAAAGAAAAATATGTTGTAATACAATTGATATATTAGGAAACAATTTAAGTGTAATATAGAATATTGCATTTACATGAACTCATTTTTTTCCACCAAAAACTACTACACTGGAGGAACACAGAAAACTCCATTCAGCTGAACTAAGCCATACAAGAAGACATAAAACATATATTTCAAATATCTACCAGCAACCAGTTTACCATGTGCATTATTCTAGAATGCTGTGTTTTGCTATTTTTTTTTTTTTTTTTTGACATTTGTGAACTGGTCTACATAAAAAGTACCCTTTCAACATCCTCTTTATGTTTAAGTACCCAGGTTGAAAAAATGCCAAGAAGTACATGTAAAAGGAAAGTTGTAAGGCTTGAGAAGAAACTCAAAATGAGCATTTTAAAAGAAACAAAAGAATACACGTCTCTCCAGAACAACAGGTACAAAGAAATCCACATTTCAAACCATGAGAGACGATTACAGAAAATTCAAGAAAATGTCTACGGTTGGAACAACTCTAAGTGTTGTGAATTCAGTAAGAAACTGCAAGGCCTGTAGAAATAGAAGAAATGGAAATATTATTGAGTGTATGGATTGAATACCAAACAAAAAAGACTCAAAAACAGTCTTTTTCACAAAAAGAAAACACCATCTCTATAAGAAGACCCTAAGCAGAAATGGCCAAATCATGCATCAGTGGCTCTTTTCACTTTTAGCAGTGGTGGGTTTGGTGATTTTAAATATTTCTATGGCCAGGCACTATGGCTCACAACTATAATCCCATCACTTCAGGAGGCTCAGTTGGGTAGATAGCTTGAGCCTAAGTTTGAGACCAGTCTGGGCAACATGGAGAAATCCCATCTCCAGCAAAATATACCAAAATTGCCAGAGTGTGGTAACATGTGCCTGTAGCCCAGCTACTCTGGAGGCTGAGGTGGGAGGAATGCTTGAGCCCAGGAGGCAGAGGTTATAGTGAACCATAACTGTGCTACTGTACTGCAGGCAACAGAGCTAGACCCTGTTTAAAAAATTTAAAACCCTGCAAATTTCTAAAAGCCTTCAATTGTTTGGTGAAACCAAAGTACAGATAAGAAAGCTATAAAATAACTTCTAGCTACAGATATTAATTGAAGAAGTTGGTTATATATTGGACCAAATCCACAACTTTGATGAAATATGTATCAATTATAAATCTACTCCATAAACCATGTTCCAGATTTAAGGCTACAAAAGATCACCAAGTTCAATAATGCTTCTTCCACCATTTCCCAGCAACTCATAAGCAGACTTTTTCTTGTCCATCTCCAACAACAACACTTCAGATCTTTCTCAAGTTGAGGAGGTATACTTACTGAAGTATCTATGCATAAAGTTATAGCAGTATTTTTATGAGGCTGCTACCTTTGATGTTTCATTGATGAAGTGTGACTGTGGTGCCCATAACCTCATTTTTCCCATAAGCTCTTGGCTTTTATTGCCTGACTTTGCATAGTGTGGTGATTTTTTAAGACATGTGGTTCATGCCATAGTATAACTGACTATACTAATTCTGTGAGTCTGCAAGGAATATGTTAGTTTTGTCTCATAAGATAGGCAGATATTTTGCCAGAAAAAGCTCAGAAAATGTGCCTTTCAGACAACTATCCTTTTCCAAAGTGAAGTACAAAGCCCTGCTTCCTGCACAGTGGGGCTGAGGGGGTTGGAGGGAGGTACAGGATCCAGCTTAGTCAATCAAAGTGCTCTGGTAGTACTCAGGTAGTAAGGATAGAAGGAAGACTAGAGTTGGACTTGACCTCTGTGGTTTCTTCCATCCTAAAGATTTTATAATATTACCTTTGATAGTTATGAAAATAGCCATATTTATCCAGTGTCTGTTATGTGCCAGTCTCTGTGTTCAATGCATACACATATTATCTCATTTATTTACTACAATAAAGCAGTGAAGAGGATAATAACTGTTATTCATATTTTGCAGATAAGAAAAATGTGGCTCAAAGGGGGCAAACTGACTTGTCCAAAGTACTCTGAACCCTTGGCCATAGTGATATTTGGATATGTGGTCCAAACAGGGCCAAACTGAGTCCCCCTAAGGAACTATGTTTTTGGAGTTATCAAGAAATAATTGCCCTCTTCTTTTCCTGGGTTTCTACCAATAAGAAAAATAAAGGCATATCACTGCCCAATTGCCACCTCTGTAACTAAGGTTGACAACCAGTGAAGAATAAATCCAACACAGAGATCTAATAACATCATATAAATTTCTGGACCTAGTCAGAAGCTAGTTTACATCCAGACATTTTTTTCAGCAATATAAGTCAATACATACCCCAAAATTTTAGTTTTGAATAAAATTTATGTTACTGGAAACCAAGAGTGCATTGATTAATATACCCTGGCCAGCAAAGCCTTTATGATGACCCAGATTGAATCCCCTATTGCCTGTTTCTACAAAACACTCTACTTCTCCATTGGAGCAGAACTGGCCCAGGTAATGCTGCATTCCCCACAGCATCATAAGCTCCCTGAGGATTTCTTTCCCTGTGTACCACTGTTTCCCAAGGCATACTCCAGCCTTGGCACATAGAGGCTCAGTGAATGTCTGCATAATCAAAGATTAAATGAGTGAATAATGTACACATTGACCATTCTGACCCTGTTTGCTTATCTCTAAAATAAACAAGTGATAGTTGCCTGCCTTTTTTTTAAAATGGGCATCTAATGAGATAATGTATGTAAAAGTGCTGTGTTAGCTATAAAGAAATAATTATGATTCATTCAGCATACAGTGCAGTAGTCAAAAGGAGCATAATAGAGTTGGAAAAAGCATGGGCACCAGAGTCAGAGTGTGTTTGAGTATCAGCACTGTATCTTATTAGCTGTCTAATTCTGGACAAGTTATATATCCTCTGAGCCTCTCTGTCTCATAGGTTTTTGGTGAGCATTTTAAAAGTTAATACGTACAAAGCATCTAATCATATTTTAGGTGTGTTATGTGCTCTATGAAACAGACTGATAAATCAGGAAAGGGCTGCATTCCCAAGAAGCTTACAGCCTAGTAGACAAATCACATACACAAGCAACAGGAATATAAAGCTGAGAAGGTACCCTGAAAATACAATAAAGACATCACAGGACATCATGGGAGATCAATCACTCTAGCTCTTTAAAAATAAATGTGTTCTTTCTTTAAACTTACTAAGGCAACTTTATGCTAAATATTATTCTCATTGTCAAGCAAATCTTAAGAAACTAACAAACAATGATATTAAATTTAGATCACTGAGTTCCTTGTTTGCATTGTTCTATATGCTAAATTCAAAAGCATTTAGATGCAAATTAGACAAAAAGTACACAAAACTTCAACTACAAAAATGTGTGCAGCATCAATGTGATTGAGAAGGTACCAGAGCTGCTGCCACCAAACTTATGGATGCATAAACTGGTAGGGGCCTGTGGTGAGCTGAATGGTGGCCTCCAGAAAGGTCTTTGACCTAATCCTTGGACCTGCGTTACCTCATGTGACAGAAGGAACTTTGCAGTTATGATCAAGTTAAGGACCTTGAGACGGGGAGATGATCCTGGATCATCCAGGTGGGCCTGATATAATCACAGGAGTGCCTATCAGAGGGCTGCAGGAGGAGCCTGTGAAAGAGAAGGTGGTGTGGTACCAGAAGCAGAGGTTGGAGTGATGTATGTGTCTTACAGATGGAGGAAGGGGCTATGAGCCATGGAATACTGGCAGCCACTCAACAATGAAAAAGCCAAGAACATGGATTTTCCCTTCAGAATGTCCAGAAGGAACAAGCCCTGTCAACACCTTGACTTTAGTACAGTGAAATGGATTTTGGACTTCTGACCTCCAGAACAGGAAGAAAGAAAATTTGTGTTGTTTAAGTAACTAAATCTGCAGTAATCTGTTAACGGCAACAATAGGAAACCACTAGGACAAAGGGAAAATGGCTTTTAGTCTTTCATTTCCGCTTCCATTTTTCAATGGTAAAGAGTGTGACCAAAGCACCCAGCAGAGCTCCAATTCAGTGTTTACTTACACAGAGGTAGAAATTGCTGAAAACTGAAAAAATTCTTTCTATAGCAACAGTCCTGAAATAAACCTAGCAGGCTGGCCTCTCAAAAGCCCAAAATGTTCTGAAGTGACCCAAGATTTTGATCCAAGTTAAAGCCCAGCATTGTGGAATTTGAATAGAATTTCCTCAGTCTCTTAATAGGAAAATGGACTCCACACAGAAATTGAGTCCTTGAGAGGTGAGGGATAATTACAGAAATCTGATTGCAAATTGAATCAAGCATTTTAGAACTCAACTATCAATAGGTATGTTCTAATTTTACAGTGGACTCTAGGGTGAGGAGACAGGTTCATGCTACCCCTCACCATCAGGTCTCCGCCCACATCCTGTGCTCTGGTCACACCCTGTTGACCTTCAGCCTGCCTGTGTGGGTGCTACTCCCTTGCTTGCAGCATCCTTCTTCCATCCACGAATCCAAAGTCCTAGAAAAGGCATGACGTCTTAAACAGTCTTCAAGACTTGATCCAAATGTTGTCTCCTTCAGGAAGTTTTATTTGACTTACCCCCAGTCACATTTCCTGCCTTTTGCCCTCCACCATCTTGGAACAGAGTTTCCTTAGCAATTACCCCATTGTTATAATCATCTGTTTACATATCTGTCTCCCAAATTACCCGGTAGTCTCTCCTGGGCAATGGCAATCCCCTGTTCAACTTTGAATCCTGCATACTCAGCACTAGGCCTAGAACATCACAGGCATTTTTAAAGAAGTTTGTTAAGTCAGTGCAAGCAGGGCATAGTGGCTTATACCTGTAAACCCAGCATATTGGAAAGCCAAGTCAGGAGGACTGCTTGAGGCCAGAAGTTCAAAACCAGCCTGCACAACATAGTGAAGCCCCGTCTCTACACATTTTAAAAAAAAAAGAAATTTTAACTAAAAGGCAGGTTACTACCTTGCTGTTTACAAAGTCCAATAAACAGGAGCAAGGTATGGTATAAAGAGATTTATTCCAAAGATAGCTTAGGGGAAGGAGTACAGGCTTCCTGCTTAAAGGGTACTATCTCACTTTTGGAGTGGAAGTGGACACTTCTAAAAGGCAGGAGAGGAGGTGAGCAAGGATGGGGAGGTCCACATGCTAGCTCAGGTGCCTTATCTAATGCGCAATCAAGTGGGTGACTACTGGTGTCTTTGTGGGCAGAACTAGGCCAAAAACTCCCCAGGTGGGAGAGAGTAGTGGGCAAACTTTCCTACTATTCTCTCTCCAGACAGCCTCCTGGTGGGTGAAGTCTCCACAGTGGGCATGCCTTGGTTTGTAAATACACCCTTGACTTGATTTAAGTAGTTAGATGAACTTGTCCTGCAGGAAATGTCTGGTGAAAGGAAGGTAAAAGGCTCTATTTGCATTTCAATAGGGGCAAGTAGGAAGTAGGGACAGGGGAAAAGGGGAAAAGAGAAAGAAAAATAATAATAATAAAATAGTAACTCATTCTCCTTTTCTTAGGAAAAAATGGAGGTACTCAGTTACAAAATCAGTGCATAAATGGAGCCACCCAGAAAACTATTCGTAACTTAAAACCTTGCTGCCTAGCTTGGTTATCTACTGTATCTGGAAGACTTAACTCCAAAAAAAAAATTCATTTGAAAAATCCAACACATATCTGAGTCATTATAAAACACTATGTGGTCAAAAGCAGGGATTCTAGATCTGGACAGGCCTCTTCTCCATCCACCCTGTCTCTGCCTGATGAACTGGCACTCCCTGTCTCCCTCTGACCTGGATGCTGCTGCTCTTTACCTTATTCATTTGTCTTTAGCCAGAGCGATCCTCCTGAGAAACCAGAAGATTTTTGTGAAGATGAAAGCACTTGGAAAATATCAAAGTGCTACACAAACATTTGCTACTATGATTACTGTTCTAAATGACTGTTTTTTCTAAAGTGTGGCCAACATTTGTTGCTGTGTGTCAGTGTACTTCCCTTCCCTTAGAAACAATGACCTCCTTATACAGGGTAGTAAATTGCACCCCCTTTCCATTTATCCACTGGTGCAAACAGGAACTGCTGCCTTTTCCCAGGAAGAGGCATGTTCTGAAGTGCTGTGACCCAGTAGTACCTGCAGCCAGCCCTACTTTCCACAGTTTAACTAAGAAAACCAAGTATTCCCCACTTTGAATTTGGCTTCTGTCACTTGTAATAAAGAGATTACTAATTACTACACGTTGTTCACCAAAACATAAACAGGAGAAAATTCTCATTTAATTATGTCTTCTTAAAAATTGAATAAGCAGCTTTTATCGAAAGAGAATAATGCAAATATTTATTAGGCAGTCTGGTTATCAACATTACAGCGCATTAGATAAGAATTTAGAAAAAGAGGCCGAGTGTGGTGGCTCAACACCGTAATCTCAGTGCCTTGTGTGGCTGAGACTGGAGTATCACTTGAGTCCAGGAGTTTGAGACCAGGCTGAGCAACACAGGGAGACCCCGTATCCATAAAAAAGGCCGGGCGCAGTGGCTCAAGCCTGTAATGCCAGCGCTTTGTGAGGCCAATGTGGGAGGATCACAAAGTCAGGAGTTTGAGAGCAGCCTGGCCAACAGGGTGAAACCTCATCTCTACCAAAAATACAAAAAAAATTAGCCGAGCATGTGGGTGCGCATCTGTAATCCCAGCTACTTAGGATGCTGAGGCAGGAGAATTGTTTGAACCCGGGAGGCAGAGGTTGTAAGGAAGGAGACCCCTTCCTCTTAAGCTTCTAAGACCACTTCCTCTTAGCCTTGCCTTTCAAAAGGAGAAGTAAAAGTTGAAAATAGAAGGCACAAGGTCAGTGGAGGAGACAAAACCAGTGCCACTAGCCAGACCTGGTGATTAAAAAATAAATCCCCACCCCCCACACTCCTGTCTATAGATCACAGGCATAATATGGAGAAACGCCCTCCAAAAAGCATTGCTCTTGCTCAATCTTGCTCAAACCCCCACCTAGTCATGTATCCCATGCCTACTTCATTGATCACGACCCTCTCACATGTGCTTTCTAAATGGTAAGCCATTAAAAGGGCTAGGATTTTCTTTGTCAGGGAGCTTAGTTCTTGAGAAGTCCACCAGACACCCAGCTAAATAAAAAGCCACTTCCTTCCCAGTTTGGTGTTTGAGAGGTTTGTTCTCGGCTGCTCCTGCTTCATTTGATTCCCTGACTGGGAAACGGGTTTCAGTTGGTGGATGGCCAGGACAGCCTCACAGGCAGTTCTTCCTTGCCTCCGGAGCATCCCTGTGGGGGACTTCAGCCTGCTTGGGCAATGCGAGTCCTGAGAGCACTCCCAGGTGGGCACTGACCCCGGTAGGACTTTTTGCCGGAGCAAAGCAGCATAGGACACCGCAGCAGATACAACCAGTGACTGAAATCAAGAAGGAATGGATGGCTCAAGTCTGGACATCAGAAATACAGCAGGATGGGTCCTTGGAAACCTGCCTACCTCCTTTAGGTGGAAGCATGGCCTGATCACCCACGTGTGCCGAATTTGGCACTCCTGAACTCAGCGCTCTCTCTCTCTCTCTCTTTCTCTCTCTCTCTGTAACTATCCTTGGAAGTCTTGCTTTTAGTTTCAATTTGGGTGGTAGGAGGTGTATGACTGTGTGAGTGATTGGAGGGGTCCAGTTGGACTCACCAGCCATGAAATGTGGGAGTGGCAGGTTCATTAGAGGGGACTGTAAGCTCCAAGTGAATCGTGGGGCTGGCTGGAATTAGGGGAGATCCACATATGGCTAGAAGGAGGTGCCCTCACAGTCTAGGTATTGTGGAGGGAGTAATGAACTCTCCAATGCCAAGTGGCACCTGAAACACTCTGGAGAGGGAGACTGTCCTACTGGCCTAAAGCAAACGTGAAAGAGACTGTGTTGCACTGTGCAGGGTGGGAGAAACTGAGGGTGGAGTAAGACTCTCTACTGCCTGTGAGTACTGTTTTCTGTGCAAAAATCATGGGTCACACCCATAGCAAGCCTATCCCTCTAGGGACCATGCCGAAAAATTTCAAGAAAGGATTTAGTGGGGATTATGGAGTGACTATGATACCAGAAAAGCTGAGGACCTTATGTAAGGTAGACTGGCCAGCATTTGGGGTGGATTAGCCCTCAGAGGGAAGCCTAGACAGGTCTCTTATCTCCAAAGTATGATGTAAGGTTACATGCAAGCCAGAATACCCTGATCAATTTCCGTATATTGACTCATGGTTGCAGCTAGTTCTGAACCCTCCACAGTGGCTAAGAGGACAGGCAGCAACTGTACTAATGGCAAAGGGGCAGGCATCTAGGGAAAAACCCTGCTCCACCTGCTGGGGGATGCAGAATCCTAAGGTCCTGACAGATCCAAGGCAGAAGAACCTTTGCCAATGATACCTTCCCCTTATCAGGAGGAAGGAGTCCTTGCCCCTGGGCCTGAAACCTCAGCACCCCCACTAGAACTGCATACCCCTAAAACATCCAGGGTAGACAGGAAAGAATGTGGAGGGACTCCTCCCATAGGCACCCACCTCCCAGGACGAACTGCCCCTCTAGCAGCCTGTCCGCAATCCAAGGCAGAAGTGCAGATACCTTTAAGAGAGCAGAGGTATATGGGAGTGGATGAAGATGGCCACATGGTAGAAAGATGTGTTTTCCATACCTGCCATTCACCTCAGCTAATCTTATCACCCTGCCTTGATACCAAGAAGCCACAAGCTCTCATTGACCTACTGCAAACTATTGTCCAAACTTATAACCTCACTTGGGCTGCCTGCCACCAGCTGCTTATCTATCTTTTTAACACTGATGAAAGGCAGAGAGTACTCTGAACCACTTCTAAATGGTTGGAGGAGCATGTTACAGCAGATTACCAGAGCCCCCAAGAGTATGTCCCCTGACCCTTCCAGTTACCGGGGACTGACCCCCAGTGGGATCCAAATACCCCAGAGGGCTTGCAAAGGCTAATCTGGTACAGAGGGCCTTACTGAAAGGATTGAGAAGGGAGCCCAGAAAGCTACAAACATCAATAAAGTCTCTGAGATTATTCAGGGGAAAGAGGAAAGACCAGCACAGTTCTATAAAAGGCTATGCAAAGCCTATCACACGTATAGTCCTTTCAATCCTGAGAACCCTGAAAACCAGCACATGGTAAATATGGCATTAGTCAGTCAGCGTGCAGAAGACATTAGAAGAAAGATACAGAAGCAGGCAGGACTTGTGGGCATGAATACTTCACAGTTATTGGAAATAGCTAACCAGGTGTTTGTGAACAGAGACATGGTAAGCCATAGAGAAAGTCATAGAGAAAACAAGTGTCAAGCTTGATGAAGTGCCGACTTGATAGCTACCACTATTAGAGGAGTGTCCCCAAAAGGGTGGGGAAAGGGGGGGCTCCTGAAAGTCTACCCAGTCTAATCACTCATGCCTGCAGCATAACCAGTGTGCTTCCTGTAAGGAAGTGGGTCACTGGAAGGACAAGTGCCCCTAATTGACAGGAAAACAGGGAGATCTTAAGCCCAAGGCTTAAGACAAAAGTGAAGGAGCTCTGTTCCATCTAATGGAAGGGCCACTGGACTGAAGGGTGCCAGTCTCAATTGTCCTCAAAGAGCCCATGGTCAGGATGACAATGGGGGCAAGGACATTGACTTCCTCAAAGACACAGGTGCTGAATATTTGGTGATAGCCACCCCTGTAGCCTCCCTATCAAAGGAAACAACCAATATTGTTGGAGCTACTGGGGTGTCAGAGAAACAGTCTTTCTGTTTGCCTCTGACTTTTGAGGTGAGGGGGCATGAGATAATTCACCAGTTCTTATACATGCCTGATTGCCCTTTGCCCTGACTAGGAAGGGATCTGCTCAGTAAGCTGCAGACAACCATCACCTTCACTGAGAGTGGCACTTTATGGCTAGCATTGCCTAAAACTGGAGTCATAATGGCCCTCAGCATTCCTCAAGAATAGTGGAGGCTCTTCTTAACTGAACCAGACCGGGGGATAGGACTTGCCTTAGCAAAACGATGGCCTAAGCTCTGGGCAAAGGACAATCTGCCAGGGCTGGCAATCAACCAGGCCCCTGTGCTCATTGAGGTCAAGACTGGGACTCAGCTGTTAGGCAAAAGCAATATCCAGTTCCCTGAGAAGCCCTAGGAGGCATTCAGGTCCACCCAAAATGCTTAAAGGACTATGGAAGTATAGTTCCTTGCCAGTATCCATGGAACACCCCCCTCTTGCCTATTCCTAAATCAGGGATCAAAGACTACAGGCCAGTGCAGGACTTGTGTTTGGTTGATCAGGCTACAGTGACTTTGCACCCAACTGTACCCATACTGTTGGGATTATTGCCAGCGGAGAATAGCTGATTCACCTGCTTGGACTAAAAGAATGCTTTCTTTAGCATTAGATTGGCCTTGGAGAGCCAGAAACTATTTGCTTTTCAATGGGAAAATCCAGAAACAGGTGTAACCACCCAGTACACCTGGACCTGGCTACTCCAGGGGTTCAAGACTCTCCCATCATCTTTGGGGAGGCCCTAGCCCATGACCTCCAGAAGTTTCCTGCTAAAGACTTAGGCTGCGTGTTGCTCCAATATGCTGATGACATTTTATTGGGACAACCCATGGCAGTTGGGTGTGCAAAAGGAACAGATGTCTTACTTCAGTACCTGGAGGACTGTGGGTATAAAGTGTCTGAAATAAAAGCCCTGATTTGCCAACAGCAAGTGCGATATCTGGGGTTCACCATCCAGCAAGTGCAGCCTAGGAGCAGAGAGGAAACAAGTTATTTGCAACCTGCCAGAACTCGAGAACAGAAGGCAGGGGAGGGAGTTCCTGGGAGCTTTGAGTTTCTGTAGATCGTGGATTCCAAACTTCACGGTACTGGCCAAACCCCTATATGAAGTTACTAAGCGGGGAGAGAAGGAACCCTTTGAATGGGGATCCCATCAGTGGCAGGCCTTTCAGGAACTGAAAGCAAAACTTATGTCAGCCCCACCTTTGGAGTTGCCTGATTTAACAAAGCCCTTAATGTTGTATGCATCAGAAAGAGAGAAAATGGCAGTTGGAGTTCCAATACAAAAGGTGGGACCTTGACCCAGGCCTGTAGCTTATCTCTCCAAGCAGGTGGATGGAGTTTCCAAGGGATGGGCCCATGTTTAAGGGCCTTGGCAGAAACTGCTCTATTAGCACAAGAGGCTGATAAACTAACTCTGGGGCAAAACTTAAATATCCAAGCACCCCACACAGTAGTGGCTCTGATGAATACCAAAGGACATCATTGGTTGACAAATGCTAAGTTAACCAAATACCAGAGCCTGCTCTGTGAAAATCCCTGCATCACCATTGAGGTCTGTAACACCTTAAACCCCCCACTTTGCTCCCAGTGTCAGAAGGCCCAGGAGCTGAACACAACTGTGTTGAAGTATTTGAATTCAGTTTATTCCAGCAGGCCT
Source organism: Cebus imitator (assembly GCF_001604975.1). Classification (NCBI taxonomy): domain Eukaryota; kingdom Metazoa; phylum Chordata; class Mammalia; order Primates; family Cebidae; genus Cebus; species Cebus imitator. Next base: position 5,085,601 of record NW_016107441.1, on the reverse strand, counting down.
GATCTTCGGGATCAACCGTGGACAGTAGTAGACTGGGAGTTGTATGTGTATGGAAGCAGTTTTGTTAACCCACTAGGAGAAAGGTGTGCACGCTATGCCGTGGTAACTCTGGACACTGTAATCAAGGCCACTGCCTCAGGGTCCTTTGGCTCAGAAGGCTGAACTTACTGCTCTGACTCGAGCCCTAGAACTAGTGAAGATAAGGCTGTGAACATTTATACTGATTCCCGGTATGCCGTTCTAACTCTTCAAGCACATGGGCCGCTGTACAAAGAAAAAGAGCTGTTAAATCCGGGCGGGAGGGGGAGAAATAAAGTACTGACATGAAACCTTGCAGTTGTTAGCAGCAGTTTGGAAGCCCCAAAGGGTGGCAGTCATGAGCTGCCGAGGACATCAGTGGGCCCATACCTCTGTAGCCCCGGGATAATTCCAGAGCTGATTCAATAGCTTGTAAAGTGGCATCTACTCCTTACCGAGCAGCAGTTACAGCCCCAGTAATTCCCAACATACCTGACTTGATTTCCACTTATTCTAGGGAGGAAAAGGACTTTCTCCAAGCAGAAGCAGGGGCAAATAATTAAAGAGGGGTGGATCCAGCTACCAGGTGGAAGAATAGCGGTGCCACAGCTATTAGGGGTCACGGTCATACAGGCCATACATGACACCACTCATTTAGGCCAAGAGTCACTTGAGAAATTGTTATGCCAGTGTTTTTACATCTCACATTTATTGGCCCTGACCAAAACTGTGGCGCAGCGATGCATTACATGCCAGCAGCACAACACAAAGCAAGGTCCAACTATTCCCCCTGGCATTCACGCTTATGGAGCAGCTTCCTTTGAAGATCTCCAGGTAGATTTCACTGAAATGCCCAAGTGTGGAGGACACAAGTATTCATTGGTCCTGGTGTGCACTTACTCTAGGTGGGTAGAGGCCTTCCTGAGTAGGACTGAAAAGGCCGATGAGGTAACCTGTGTGCTTCTTTGAGATTTCATCCCCAGGTTTGGACTGCCACTGTGCATCAGCTCAGACAACCGACCTGCATGTGTGGCTGATTTGGTCCAGAAAAGGGCAACAGCATTGGGCATCACTTGGAAGCTGCACGCTGACTACCAACCACAGGGTTCCAGAAAGGTGAAGCGGATGAACCCGACCATTAAGAATAGCTTAGGGAAAATGTGTCAGGAAACAAGGTTAAAGTGGGTGCAGGCGCTTCCCTTGGTGTTATTCAAAATTAGATGTGCTCCTTTTAAGAAAGCAGGATATTCCCCCTATGAAATCTTATATCATAGGCCCCCTCCCATACTGCAGGCACTCCCAGGAACTCCTCAGGAATGGGGAGAAATTGAGCTAGGATGACAGTTACAAGCTCTAGGAAAAATCACTCAGGATATTTCAATCTGGGTAAATGAAAGATGCCCTGTAAGCTTATTCTCCCCAGTTCACCCTTTCTCACCAGGTGATTGCATGTGGATAAAGGACTGGAATGTAATCCCTCTGAGGCCATGGTGGAAAGGACCCTGGACCGTGATCCTGACCACTCCCACAGCCATAAAGGTAAAGGGAGTTCCAGCCTGGATCCACCACAGCCGTGTAAAGCCTGCAGCAGCTGAAGCTTGAAACGTTAAACCAGACCCAGAAAATGACTGAAGAGTCACCCTGAGAAGGACAATAAGCCTTGTTCCAGCCACATCTGGGAAGCTGGCTGGTCCACACACAGTTGAAGCATGACGAAACTCATCATGGGACTGATTCTTCTTAAAATTTGGATTTATACAGTAGGGATATTAACTGATTTTGGAGAATACTCTCAGTCTATGTACCAGTTACTGAGGTAGGATGGAAAGTTACTGCCATTTGTTTGTTCTACAGTTATTATGAGTGTACAGGGACACAGAAGAAAACCTGTTTATATAATGGTATTCAGTATAAGGTGTGTAACCCAGGGGATGGACAACCCAATGTCTGCTACAATCCTATGAATACAACTTTCGAAATTAAACTCATAATAGGGTGATGGAACAGCCCTACTAAGTTAATAGCTAAAACAGAGGAAAAGGGAAGCCTAAAACAGGTCACCCTAAGGTTTGATGACTGTGCAGCCATCAATGCCTATCATTCCAGTGAGGGGGACTGTGGTGCCCTCAGATGGGAACTAACTTATGCAAAAGAGCACAAGTTTATCTGCCAGAAAATCTGCTGGTGCAGTGAATACACGTATTGGTCATGTGTCATCTGGGTCACTTGAAAACATGATAAAAATGATCCCATTTGCCTTGTAAAGGGAGGGATACCATTCCATGGGGTAATGTCACCTGCATCTCAGGACATTGTAACCCAGTAGAATTAATAATCACAAACTCCCTCCTAAAATTCCCAAAATTACAGGATGCTTGGAACCATCCTAGCTGCCAGAGAGACTGGACGGCCCTGGCTGGGTTGTACTGGATATGTGGACACAGAGCATATGTACAACTGCCTGAAAGATGGACAGATCACAGGCTCCATTAAGTCTTTTTTTTTTTTTTTTCCTATTACCTGTTAAGACAGGTAAGCTGTTAGGATATCTGGTCTGCTCCACCCGGGAGAAAAGAAGTCTAAAGATAGGTCAATGGAAGGATGATGAGTGGCCTCTGGAGAGAATTATTAAGTATTATGGGCCAGCCGCATGGGTGGATGATAGCTCATGGGGATACTGGACTTCTATTTACATGCTCAATCACATCACCTGGTTGCAGGCTGTCTTGGAAATACTGATGAAATGGGCAAAACTCTGTCCATTTTGGCCTGACAAAAAACTCAAATGAGAAATACGATTGCTCAGAACCAGTATGCCTTAGATTATTTGCTAGCAGCTAAAGGAGGAGTCTGTGGAAAATTCAATCTAATCAACTGCTGCCTACACATAGACGACCAGGGTCAAGCAGTTGAGGATATTGTAAGAGACATGACCAAACAGGCACTCATACCTGTGCAGGTATAGCACGGATTTAACCCTGAGTCCCTGTTTGGAGGTTGGTTCTCATCCTTGGGAGGATTCAGGACTCTCATCATAAGTGTTGTAATAATAGGTGTTTGCTTGCTACTCCCTTGTTTGCTCCCCCTGTTCCTTCAGATGATTAGAGGATTCATCACTGCTGTAGTTAACCAGAGAACCACATCACAAGTATATTATATGAATCATTATCAGTTTCTTTAGAGGATCAGGAAAATGAAAATGAGAAAGAGATGAAGAACTCTCACTAATGTTAGGGGTGAGATTCTCAAACTGGTGTGAGGAAGGAGACCCCTTCCTCTTAAGCTTCTAAGACCACTTCCCCATAGTCTTTCATTTCAAAAGGAGAAGTAGAAGTTGAAAATAGAAGGCACAAGGTCAGTGGAGGAGACAAAACCGGTGCCACCAGCAAGACCTGGAGGTTAAAGATCAAACCGTCTACCCTTAATCACACTCCTGTCTACAGATCGCAGGCCTAATATGGAGAAACGCCCTCCAGAAAGCATTTTTCTCCCTCAGTCTTGCTCAAACCGCCACCTAGTCACATATCCCACGCCTGCTTCCTCGATCACGACCCTCTCACACGTACTTTCTAGAATGGTAAGCCTTTAAAAGGGCTAGGATTTTCTTTGTCGGGGAGCTCGGTTCTTGAGATGCGAGTCTACTGAGACTCCCAGCTGAATAAAAAGCCACTTCCTTCCCAGCTCGGTGTTTGAGAGGTTTGTTCACGGCCGCTCCTGCTTAAGTTAGAGTGAGCAGAGATCACACCACTGCACTACAGCCTGGGTGACAGAGCAAGACTCCATCTAAAAAAAGAATTTAAAAATTAAAAAATTAGCCAGGCATGATGGTGCATACCAATAGTCCTAGCTACTTGGGAGGCTGAGGTAGAAGGATCACAAGCCCAGGAGTTTGAGCATGGACTGAGCTATGATGGCACCACTGCACTGCAGCCTGAGTGACAGAACAAGACAATTCCTTTAAAAAAATCTAAAAGCGGAGAAACACCCCAGCAACATGAGAGTTGCAACATGGCAGGGTATGGTGGAACCAGGAAATCCGAGTGTTTATAGACTGAATGATGCACACAGGGGACTTAGGCTCTCTGGGCTTCATTTTTTTCATCTACAAATTGCCAAGGTCCACTTATATTCTAAGCCACTACAAATACATATGCTTTGTGATTCAGATGACAATAACACTTCTGTGTGTGTGTGGTTTTTTTTTTTTATGTCAAAAATCCAAACTTCTTTTGTTAAAGAAAAAAATTAAAATCTCTCAGTGGGGTTTAAATGAAGGCTCAAATATCCAGAATACTTAAGAGAGATCACATCTGTTTTTTAAAGCAAAACCAGAGCCATCATTTAGTATGTGATTAATGAGCTGAAAATAGGAGATTACTAAGAAAGTTACCTTTTTATGAACTTATCTAGCTTGCTGGATAAAAACTGATAAAGAAGACCAAATTCATCCCCTGCTGACATGTGGCTAATTCTAAAATCAATCACAGCCACAGCATTCAATAATATAACAAGTATTTTCTGAGAAACAATTATATTCCGAGTGTTGTGACAGGTGCTGGGGGAAGGGCAGAAAGGGACAAAGCTGGATTTGTAATCTCACCTCCCTGCTTCAAACCCTCCCACAGCATGGCATTGCCCTCTGAATAAAATCCAAATTCATAACCTGACTTTTAAGTCCTAACTTTTAAGGCTACTACTTTTCTAACATCTTCTGCCACTGTGCCCTTCAATCATCTTTCTCCAGCCAAACTTCTTTCAGATCCTTATACAGCAAAGCATTTTCTTGCTCCAAGGTCTTTAAACGTATGCTTCTATGTGATATTCCATCTGCCTGGAATGTTCTCCCCCTCCACCTCCATATCCTATGGCTAGCTCCTTTACACTCTTCCACTCCAAATTAAATGTCACTCTACAACCAGACTTTTCCTAACCACACCCTCCTGTTTGTGCCCACCCTATCACTGCTATTATTCTCCTAGTATAATGTTTGATCTCTCCCCAGCGCTTCTCCCAAGTTGTGAAATATGATTTGTTTGCTTCCCTGGGCTTTACCTAAGCTTGGAGAGGGGACAGGGGTGTTGTGATCTGCTGTATCTTCAGCACCCAGCACAATACCAGGTACCCAGAAGTCACACTATGAATGAATGCATGAGAAAAGGAGGGTAATGCAACTACCATAGCTATAACATAAAGTAACATATATTAAGAGTTTGTGCAGTAGAAAAAAATGGAGAAGCACGTCTTATGAACAAAAAATGAAAGAGAAAAGGTACAAAGCATGGCCTAATGAGTGAAAGAAATCTTGTGTAGGAGCGGACAGAATTGATGAGGCGACATCACCAATTAGAATCTTGAGGACTAACAAAAAGTACTACTTGTGTGTTTTAGGAGGATTATTCTGCCGTAGTACAAAGGTATAATGGATGGGTAGACTGGGAGAAGGCCATGCCAATAGGCCAGATCAACATATTAAACAGAATGACAAAGAAAAAGGAAAGAACAGCAATGCCTGAAAGATATTCTGCAACTAGTTAGATATAGAATGCAAGCAAATAAGGGAAAGAAGAGTCTTCCAGGACTATGCCAAGGTTGAAAACTGGGGGATGGGGAAAGAGAGAAGATTTCGAGTTGGAGAAGGAGATGATGGGTTCCATCCTAGCTACCATTCAACCATTTAGAAGCAAAGTAGAAAAACCAGGCATAAGAACTTGTACCCTCAGGCATGTTCTCCCTCTGCTATGCATGCCTTGCTTCCAAATTTTTTTTTTTTTTGGTCATGGCTATAATTGAATGTGCCTTTGCTTTTTGTTGTTGTTGTTGTTGGCTGTTTGTAAAAATAATCTAAAACGTGGTGACTCATGCCTGTAATCCTGGAACTTTGGGAGGCCAAGGTGGGCAGATCACCTGAGGTCAGGAGTTCAGGACCAGCCTGACCAACACAGTGAAACCGGTCTCTAGTAAAAATACAAAAAAATAGCAGGGCATGGTGGTGCCTGCCTGTAATCTCAGCTCCTGGGAGGATGAGGCAGGAGAGCTGCTTGAGCCCAGGAGATGGAGGTTGCAGTGAGCTGATATACTGACACTGCACTCCAGCATGGGCAACAAGAGCAAAACTCTATCTCAAAAAAAAAAAAAAAAAAAAACTTTTCAGCCAGGTGCAGTGGCTCACACCTGTAATCCCAAAAATAATCTAAAATGCATGAAATACAGGTGCATGCTTAAAAGAGAATATGAAATTTTCTTTCAAGCACTTTACATAACCACCTTCTCTATCACAGCCTCCCCATAATTTGGAATACAATCCAGAATACTTTGTATGCATAGAGTATCTTAACTCAATTTTTTATACAAACAATATAATATTATACATGTAGTTCTCTAATTTGCTTATTTACATTTTTTACTTTATGTATTATGAATAATTTTTCTTGTTAATATATACAAAGCCTACTCTTCTTTTTAGAGGACAGTTTGGTGTTACCCTGTGGCGTCTTCTGTAATGTATAACTCAATCTACCATTGATGTTATTTAGGATATTTTCAGTTGTTGTTATTATAAGCAATACTGCAATGAACATCCTTGAATATATATCTTGGTTGCAGAAATTTGGTTGTCTTCCTTAAGCACATGACAAAAAACCAACTAAACCTTCCCAGCGAGCAATCCAGGAGGATGCATGAGGCCTGAAAATGGCATTAGGGACGTATCCTTTCATGGAGCCATGCAGGCCTCTCTTCATAAAAGGACAAGATGTAAATCAAGAGGAATTTTTGAAGTGATTCACTTCAAGGTCAAATAGATTCTTCTTAATGAAAGGCGCAACATTCATCTCTCCCAGCCCTCTAGGAGACAGGTGATTTTCTGTGAAATAAAGGCAGAATTCGAAAGGAGGGGTTCTGGATTTGGTTCGTTTTTTCTAATTTAGCTCCAGCACCATGACTAACACAGCCTGACATTCCTCAAGGTTATCAATCACCAACTCCTAGGTGCTCTCACAGCCTTTGGTTCACACCTCAATTTAGCATTTTTTCCACCAGAGCATGACGATTGATTTGTTTACCCATTTCCTAGTCAGGATTCTGAGCTCCTCAAAAGCAGGGAGCTCCTTTTCCATTATTGTGTCTCAGTGTCTAACACAAAGTGGATACTCAACAAGTATTTCTTGCATGGATGAATGCAGGAATGAGTGAATAAATGAGAAGCTACTGGACAAAACTATTTTCAGTACTGCTGGAAAGGATTTGGGGGAAAGAGCTCTAAAAAAAAAAAAAAAGAAACAAAAAGAAAAAACACTATTACCATCAAATTATCACTGCATCTCATAAAATGTAAGGAATATACTGGAGAATAATACTGACTGTTTCTAATACAAACTTCATTTCCTTCCACCCATCTCTACCTTCCCTCTCACCTATTTTTCTCCTCTGAAAGTGGAACTCACTGAAAATCATCTAACAGTGTAAGAGTGTGCCTATTTCTCCACATCCTCTCCAGCATCTGTTGTCTCCAGATTTTTTAATGATCGCCATTCTAACTGGCATGAGATGGTATCTCAGTGTTGTTTTGGTTTGTATTTCTCTGATGACCAGTGATGATGAGCATTTTCTCATATGTTTGTTGGCCTCACGTATGCCTTCTTTTGTAAAGTGTCTGTTCATATCCTTTGCCCACTTTTGAATGGGCTTGTTAGTTCTTTTCTTGTAAATCTGTTTTAGTTCTTTGTAAATTCTGGATATCAGCCTTTTGTCAGATGGGTAAACTGCAAAAATGTTTTCCCATTCTGTTGGTTGCTGATTCACTCTAATGATTGTTTCTTTTGCTCTGCAGAATCTTGCATGTTCTTCACATGTACCCCAAAACCTAAAATGCAATAAAATAAATAAATGGGAAAAAAATCATCTAACAGTACTACTGAAAGTACCACTTTGAAAACTTGGAAGATTTTAAGAGGTACGGGGTTCCATATTCTTCAACATACATTCATTTTACAGGTATAAAATTTTCTCTATACAATTCTATATATGATACATATATGACTGACACACCATACCATGATTTCAGACATTGTTTCTTAGAAGAAATAAAAATCTGTCAAAGAAATGTATTACACAAATTATAGCACAAAGGGTACAGAGAAACAGCACCCATTGGGAAGATGGAATTTGAATGGCTGACATTTGGGAAACAGGGCATGTGGCTTAGTAAAACTGCTTAGTAAGACAAGCTAGCAGAAGTTAAAAATTAGAACAACAGATGCTGTGTGAATGCAGTGTACCAGGACAGCCTTAAAACTCTGTCAACAGCCTTCAGGTATGTGTACTGTCATTGTGGTTAGCAAGTCATTTTCAAAATCACACTTGCTCCACTGTACGCCCTGCCAAACAAAAAATACAACTCCTCCTGTCCCTTTCCTTAATAAAAACAATCTTCAAAACTGCTGTTCTGGAAAAACAGGATGTGAATCAGGGTAAACCTACCAAGAACTCTCCCTGAACCTTATCTTCAGCAAAGCATATTATCAGTAAGCAGGAAATGCAGTTTGTCTTATATTATCTATAATACAAAAGACAGTCCTTCATTTTAACAAGGTACCACTGCCAATCTGGGCCCCACTGGGTGAGAAGCAGATGCAGTGATTTCTCTATTTGTATGGGCAGAATGGATCCCCAGGGGAAGTACAGACAACTGGCATGCCTTCCTCAGGCCACCCCATGGAGGGTCCTCCTCAGCCACTCTGATGAAAATCACAGCAAGAGATGAGAGCCCATGGAAAGCACAGCAGCAGCCTGACCTGCGTCCATGGAGCTGCTGATGGTTAGGTACCAAAGCATCTGCTCAGTCACACATGTATGTGGTGAAAGATCACTGTTAGCATTCACGTGTGTTCAGGGGGCCATGCATGACTAACAGGAACAACGTCGGGAGAGTAACCTGGATAGGGACAGACCACAACCCAGTCATTCAAGGGCTGGCTATAGAAGTGGGGCTTCTTTGTTCTGGGGATTGGAGAGGGAGCATGGTTGGTCACTTTCCACACACACTGGAGTGACTACTCAGAGGGAAACAAATCAGATCCACTAAGAGCCCAGACTCTGAAGTCAGGTGAAATGGAGTTGGTTTGAATACCAGCTTTGACGTGCACTGTTCTATGACCCTGGAGAATCACTCAGACTCCCTCGGTTTTAATTTGCTCATCTGTAAAATGGGGACAATAGTCATTACCTTACAGAGTTCTCAGGAATTAGATAATATTTATCATTAAACCCCTAACACAATGCTTCAATTGCCATCTTCTAGTAATTGTTACTGTAATGTGTAGGTTGGACAAGATTCAAGGGACAAAATCTTGAGATTGAATTTATTTTTGATTAGCTCTACCCCTAAAATCTGCTTTGTGATTTAGCAGAAGGTTACCCCAGATAAAAATGCAGGTAGTCCAATGAATGGCATTTCTAATCACTGACATCACTCTCACTCAATATCAGATTTGATTGAGGAATTACCATAGCAAGTCTAGCAGGCAAACACATAGTCCATTCTTCTGCCAAAGCCAGGGCTCTTACCCACTCCAACACACCACCAGCTACAGCCAGCTACAGATGGCTGCCACTGAAGAAGGGGTACGGTGAGCTTCGGGCTTTTTCTTTGCTTACTTCCTTCCTCTTCAAGTAGCTGCTGTGTGAGCTGTTCTAGTATATGTGGGAGAGGTTGGAGAGTAAGAGGGATGAATGTATGTGCATTGCACTATCCTTTGATGGCTTCCTATTCCCTGAGACTAGCAGGTATTTAATGTACACTATCTCTCACGAGCACAGTTATGGCTTCCCCTGCTAGGTGCCTCCACTGCAGTTCCCCTTGGCTTCTACCTTTCACATCTTCTACCCCTAAAGAAATAACCCAGCCTCTTCCAGTCGAAGTTCCCTCACCCTGACATGCTGCCCTTCTTGGGCAGGATCCCTTTAAATGACCCAAATGACCCAAGGCCAGCAGATACAAGTTGTGTATCTGTCTCCAGGACTCATAAACTTCTGATCCCATAAAAGGGAATGCAGTCACACACAGGCACAGCCTTCTCCTTCACAGGCTGCTTGAGTGTTCTCAGGTGTGAGTACAGCCTTGACAACCACAGCTGTAATTTCTCCCCGGGAGATACCACCGAAGACCTTCTTGTTAGATGTGGGGTGGTGGGGAGGAGTTGGGAATCCCAGTACAGCATTTTCAAGAAAATCTTTACGAAACCATCTTTTCGTTGATTTTTTTTTTTAAATTACTCCTCCATGTGAGTGGAAGGTTTAATTATTAACCAGTTGATTTTTGGTTATCCACTTTGAAACACTGCATATGGTCCAGCCCTTCCTTTGACATGCAGCATCAGTTGCATCCTGATGCCTCAGAAGAAGAGTTCAATTTTGTGTCCTGTTAATGATCATAATTTCTATTCTCTGTAGAAGATTATATTAAATTATAATAGATTGCCTATGTGGCTTCAGATTCATTCATGTTTTTTATTAATTAATTAATTAATTAATTAATTGTTTTAGAGACAGGATCTTGCCCTATCGCCCAGGCTGGAATACATGAAAACAGTAATAGCTTACTACAGACTTGATATCCTGGGCTCAAGTGATCCTCCCACCTCAGCCTCCTAAGTAGCTTGGACTAACAAGTTAGTGCCACCATGCATGCTAATTTTTAAACTTTTTTGTAGAGATGGGGGCTCACTATGTTCCCAGGCTGGTCTTGAACTCCCAACCTCAAGTGATCCTCCCATTTCAACCTCCCAAAGTACTGAGATTACAGGCACCTTAGACATGTTTAACCCATGCTACTCTTTTAAAAGAACATTTATTAGAGTTTATTTTTATAGAAAAACTTAAAGAATAAATGATTTCCAGTTGAGTCAATCAATTGCAGTTGAGAATTAAGATAGTGATTCTAGGTACTTACTGTTTTTGCTGCCCGGAATGATTTCCTCTGTCTCCCCCTAGATCTTATCATGGCCTTAGCATGGCTGGCTTGCTGTTGTTCAGCTCCCAACTCAACTATCAGAGAGGCCTGGACTGATGGTGTCAATTTCTTGCAGAAAACACTCACTTCCATGTACTGTCCCCATGAATGGAGTATTCACCGCCCCACTGATGCTGAGGTTGGCCATGTGACCCTCTCTGGCCAATGGGACATCAGCAGACATGATGCCAGCAAAGGTTTTCAATAGGCTCCAGTAGTTTGGCTTGACTCCTTAGCACTCTGTGATCTCTTTTGTAATCTGCCATGAAAAGGGCCCCCGGAGCAGCTGCTCTTTCAGCCCCCACAATGAACAAATGCAGAGCAGATCTGAGTTCAGCCTGCAACCTATAAGCACAGATGACCCACAGCTCAAAACAGGGCTGGTCAGCCAAACCCAACTAAATTATCTGAGCCACAGTTGACCTGCAGAATTCAGCCTGATAATAAATGCTTGTTGAAAGGCATTATGTTTGGCAATGTTTTTTTGTGAATGATGACGTTGTTTATGTAGCATTTAAGGAGTACTAGCTACTATACTCTCTAAAGTAGTCTTCCCCTATTAATCATTAATAACCTTTTAATTTTTCTTAGCTCTTAGATTTTTCTGGAATTATCTTTTGTATATTTTCTTATTACTGTTTGTTTCCTCACTAGATTTAACTTTCTGAGAGTTGGGATCTGGCCAGTCTAATAGAGAGTATTATATTGCCTGGCACACAGTAGGCTTTAACAAGTATTTGTTGAATAAAGAAGAGAGTAGTCTGACAATTTTCAAAAAGCAAAATGGCATAAAATGAAAGTTTAAGTTTCTCTCCCTGCAGTCTCTCTTTCCAAAGAATTCTTATTTATCCTTCCAAAAGAAGAAAAAAGTCTGTCTACATGTATAGCACAGGAGAAAAAGAGAGAGAGGAGAGAGAGAGGGCGAGGTGTGTAATTGAAGGAGGGGAGGAATGAGAGGTGTTTACAGTTCTTACAGGGTTTGGAAGGGAGTCATTGTTTTTTATACCTAAAGAATCATACTATTTATTGTGTTCTTCACATTGTTGTTGTTTCAGCTTAAAATGTATATTGGAGAAATTCCAATATCAACACATATGTTCGCTCACATCAGTGGTTCAATAATACCCCATTCTATGATATAACACCTTTATGCAGCCACAAGCTTTTTGACGGCGCTTTAGTTTTTTCTAGTTCTGTTTGCTTTTGCTATTACAAATGATGTGTCTGAGAACATCCCTATATTTTTCTCTTGAATGTAGCCCATCCCATCAGACATTCTCAAACTCTGATCTTGAGAGAGGAATGCCCAACTTGTTGGGAGCATTTAACTCTTACGCCGTATTAATAAAGGAGATTTTTATAAAGCTTGACTCTCTACAACTTCGTTAACAGAATATTCATGACTTTCCATTACTATTATAATATTATTTTAGAATACTGAATATGCTTTATTTTTCAGTTGGTAGTCCCTCTGCCTTCTCTCCTTCTGCTTCCCAAATTCAGATAACATGTCCTCTAAGAGGTCAGCCTCTCTGGTTAAGAATAACTTTTCTAAGACATCGGATTTCATTATAATTCCTTTATCCCTGAAACTAGAAAATTCAGTACTACCATGACTTCAAAGAGCAAGATGATAAAAAAAACTGGGGCAAGTTACAATGGTTTTAATCCCAATAACAAGGGAGTTCAATTGAAGAATTAAATTAAAACAAAAGAAACAACTGTACTACCCTGGAATAAAACTCAAGCATCATTCAAAGATTTCTGCTCTAAGCATATTATCTTTTCAGTAGCAGTGATCCAAGGCTAGAATGCCAATTCAGGAGTGGGGAAAGAAGACACCCCTATGGGTGTAATGGGAAGTAATGTCCATTCCCCTTTGATGTGTTCCTGACTATATGCTAGCTGACTTAACCTACCCAGAGTACTCCTGGTTCCTAGGTAATACATGTTGCTATTGTTAGCTTGGAAACACAAGAAATAAGGAACTAAGTATTAGGAGAACTGTCATACTACAGTGAATTGTATTATGATACACAGGTATGTTTCAGTAAAGTGAAATAGGACACTACTGGAGAGGCAACCTTGTTTAATGGAAATAGTTCCAGATTGAAAAAGCTAAGTCAGAGTCCCAGCTGGGCCAGCTGCTGGGTGACCCTGCACCCTGGGTGACCCTGGATGAATCACTTACATTATATGTAGATTCGGAGCATTAATACATGCACTAGGTCCCTCACAAGCTTGTGGTTAAGAACAAACCTTTAGAGCTGCCATGAAGGTTAAATGAGTGCCTGGCACATAGGAAGTGCTAAATAGATGACAGCTGTTGTTATTGTTATTATTATTAAAATATGCAAAGGTACACTGCAAACTATAAAGCAAGAAAGATGTCATAGCTATTATCATTGGGGAGCAATTTTAGAAAAAGTCAAAGATGCTATTGCTGTTTTCCAAGGTGGTTAGCAGAGAGTTCTGAGAAATTTTGATTGGAAGATGCATTAAGCATAATTTCATTCAAATGTCTTTTTTTTTTTTTTTTCAGATAGATAACCTGAATTCCAGTTGTGATCTGTCTGACATCACATGCTCAAGCTGGCCAGCATTCATTCACAGCTATCAGGTCTTGTATATGTTTTGTCCCTCCTCAACCAGCCTAGGAAAGGGTGGGTGGGAGTAGTGAGAAAAAGAACAAATAGCAGAACTGTATAATGATACTTAGCATGCGCTTCAGAATCAAACAGAAGCAGCATCTCATTCCAGGGCAGCCACTTAGTGGCTGCCGGCACTTTTAAAAAATAACTATTTTCTTGAGTTTCAAGTATATATTTGTAAAGAAGAGATAATAATATTTACCTTACAGAATAGCATGGAGTAGGAAATGTACTTAGCACACTTTTTGGCATCTAGTAAGGGCTCAAAAATTGGCAGACATAACAATGGTGGGTGAGGACAACAATGAGGGTGATGGAGAGGGTGATGAGGATGATGGAGAAGGTGATAGAGTGATGGTGAGGATGATGGAGATGGTGACGGAGATGATGATGGAGAGGGTGATGGTGAGGAAGATGGAAAGGGTGATGGGGAGAATGATGGAGAGGGTGACAGACAGCATGATGGTGAGAATGATGGAGAGGGTAATGGAAATGATGATGATGGAGACAGTGATGGTGAGGATGATGGAGAGGATGATGAATAGGGTGATGGAGAGGGTGATGGTGAGGGTAATGATAACAATGGTGGGATAAACAGCTCAAAAAAGATTATGATGATAGTAAAGATAATAAAATCTGCTTGTGGATCTGTTCCTGGAAGTTGCTTTGACATAAGCTAACCTGATGAAATGTATAGGCAGAAATGTGACATGAGTTACTTTGTAGAAAATTTCTCTTGCAACCTGGCACCAGAGCTAATGGCTCAGAAGCTGTTCAACCTAATGAACTGGATAACAGCTGAGAAGGAAGTGATAGTAACTAAGATTTGGAGGCCAACACAGAGCTACGAGTTGCAACAAGATGACCTGCCCACTGGATGCAGAAGAAGAAAAGAAAGGAAAGATGTCTCAAAATGTAGCACTTTATTAATCAATAATAAATTTGGTCATTTACTTCCTGTCAGTGAACATCTTACCATGATTACTCTTTTCAGCGAATATACACACTGCTGATTTATGGATTCAAAGAAGAGGGTGTGTACTTGCCCGTGTGCTGTCTTGTACACAAGCCCTGTGCAGCAGCGTGTTTAAAGATGTTTCTGGGATTTCAAGCACAGTATCATTGCTTGTAACCCCAGAAACATCTTTTCAAAAAAGTCTTAAATAATTAATAAATATAAATGGTAACTCTGCATCAATATCACCTATGTAGAGTGTTACATTTCAGAAATAAGAAGAGAAAATAAAGATAGGAATGCAATGAATAAGCAATAGAGAGAAAAAAGGTGAGAGAGAGAAGGGGATGGTGCATGAAATTCACTTGTATGTTCTACATTTTACATAACTGAAATATTAATTTTAGCCCCTTAGCTATGACACTGAAAACATTTGCTCAACCAAGGCTAATGTCTAAATACAGTGCAAATTTATTACAATAGTGTTTGAAACAAATTGGAAGCTTCATCAAATCTTGAAAAGTTGGGCCAGGTGTAGTGGCTCAAGGCTATAATTCTAGTGCTTCGGGAGGTTAAGGCAGGAGGATCGCTTGAGCCTAGGAATTGGAGACCAGCCTGGGTAGTATGGCATGATCTTGCCTCTAAAAAGAAAAAAATCTTAAAAATCTTTTAAATCACAGAATGATACACCAACCTCATGACTAAATATCATAGTAAACTGACCAGCAACTTCCCTGAAGACAAGAAAGGCTTAAAATAGAAGGTGATTAGCCTTCCAGAATTGTTATATCCACAAAGAAGAAAAAAAGCCACAGACAATCAGTCTAGGCCAGTGGTCCCCAATCTTTTAGCACTAAGGACCCATTTCGTGGAAGACAATTTTTCCATGGACTGGGCTGGGTTGGGGTGGGTGGTGATTTGGGGATGAAACTGTTCCACTTTAGATCATCAGGCATTAGACTTTCATAAGGAGTGTGCAATCTAGATCCCTCACATGTGCACTTAACAATATAGTTCATGCTCCTGTGAGAATGAAATGTCACTGCTGTTCTGACAGGAGGTGGGGCTTAGGTGGTAATGCTTGCTGCCTTATCACTCGCCTCCTGCTGTGCAGCCCAATTCCTAACAGGCCATGGACTGGTGCCAGTCCACTACCCCGGTCTAGGTCACACGAAATGTGAAACTACACTTGCAAATTATCTTTTTGCAAATTTCACTTATATAACACTATAAAACTTTGATGACTTCCATCATCAATAACTTGGAAACAGAGACTATCCTTCCTTTCCCAATAGTTTAGTGAGGGCAGTGACAAGCATGTATCTGCAAAGCTGACAGCAATCAGGATAATCACTTTGCCATGGCTGTTATAGTCTGGCTCTGTTCCTAACTCAGAATAAAACTAAACATGAAAAACTTCATTTTTTGTGTGTTTGTTTGGTTTGTTTCCTTTTTTTCACTTGTTCTAAACATGGGGAACTTCAATTCAAGGTATCCACTAAGGAGACTGACTCACAACACCAGGGGAGGGGTGTATAAGTCCGTTTTCATGCTGCTGACAAAGACATACCTGAGACTGGGCAATTTACACAGGACAGAGGTTTAATGGAGAACTCACAGTTCCATGTGGCTGGGGAAGCCTCACAATCATGGCAGAAGGCAAGGAGAGCAAGTCACCTCTTACACGGATGGTGGCAGGCAAAGAGAGAGCTTGTGCAAGGAAACTCACCCTTACAGCACCATCAAATCTCATGAGACTATTCACTATCCCAAGAACAGCATGGGAAAGACTTGCCCCATGATTCAATTACCTTCCACAGGGTCGCTCCTAGAACACATGGGAATTCAAGATGAGATTTGGGTGGGGACACAGCCAAACCATATCATGGACTGTTAAGAACCCTGGAAGCCATGCAAGTCCACACAGACAGCTTGAGAGTACCAAAGGAACTCTGATCCTAAAGAAGTCCCACCAAACAGCCTGTACAACCTGGGGCATGTCCCTTTCAGTTCTTCGCCTCAACCACAATAAGCAACAGGTAAAACAGGAGAGTACAGTAGCTGGGTGGCTATGTTTTGCTATCAGAGACCCTTGGGTTGATCATCCTGCTCTGCCACTTAGTAACTATTTATGACTAAACAAGTCATTTGAGTTCTCCAAGGCTCTGCCTTTCCATTTCCAAAGAAAACATCACCCGCCCCTCTGAAAGTTATAAAGATTAAATGAGGTTTTATACATGCAAAGCATTTAGCCTACACCTGTTGCCTGTGAAGATGGGTAAAATATTGCTTAATTTGCAGGGCTATAACAAGAATTAAATGAGTCAGAATATATGAAAATCACTTAGTGAAATGCCTGCCATATAGTACCTATTCAATAAATACTGGCTCATTGCTATTACAGATTAAGCCTTGAGGTCCCTGCCAGCTCTAGGCCTTCTGCTATTCTATAAATCCTATCTCTTGTAACTTAAATTTAATGTTAGTTTCCAAGCCCGGCATGTTTGCTACCACCCTGCTCAGAAATTGAAACAGAATATGAAACACCAGGGGCAGAAGCCCCAGTGACAAGTCAAGTGGCAGCTACAGCCTCTTCCAGCATAGAGCCTGCCTGTGGTCCAAGGCTGATAGACTGGTATCACCCACTGCTTACCATGGAGAATACCTGATACAGACATACACCCAACCTTAGCATTTATCTCAGGAGCCTGAGACAAAATCAAAGTCTAAGGTGTTTTGAGAAGGGGTAGTTTGATGTCAAACCCATGTCACTGCTGTAGCTGACATCACCCATACATCAGTGTGTACAATTCATGCCGATTTCAATGTAAGCTTTCAGACTCACTATTTGCGGTGCAGGTGATTGTCATTCCTTGGACAGCTTCTCAGGGAAGTGGTTAACATTCATGAGCCATACCTGCAAAACACCTTGCATTTCTCAGAAACCAGTAATGTTTTTACATCAATTCTAGCCACATGCAATTGCAACTGTGGCTGGGTAACAATGATAAAAACAACAGCTAATGTTTATTGAATGGTTCACCATGTGCTAGGGACTGTAGTGAATACTTTGTAAACATAATCTCACTGAATCCCTGCAATAACTCTAGGGACAGTCCTTGAAAGTAACCAGGCTTTGTATGACATTCACAGAAGATCTCTTTTTTTGGCCAACATATCAACAATTTGGGGGATGTGACCGTAAGAGGAAGAAAGATCAACTTATGGAATAAAAAGAGTCTGCTATCCAGCAACAAGGCAGAAAGTCTTTTGTTTTTTTTTTTTTTTTTCGTTGTTGTTGTCGTTGTTTTTAATAAGGAAATAAGTCTCAGAAAAGAAACAGTTTAAACTTTCTCCACCTCCAGACTTCAACTAACTTTTACATCTGAAAGCTGGGCCTTATGGATGATCAGTACCCTATGGAAAATCCCCTACATATCTCTGAATAGTTCCTTAAGTCACTGGCACTTCTGCATGTTGATCAAAGATTGACCAGTGCTGCTGTACAGAAGTGAGATCAGCTTTTTCTGTTATGCTACGCACTTTTACAGATCAGAACACTTTGGCAGTTAAGTTCACAAGGTCATGCAGCTGAGAAGCATAGAGAGGGAACACTTGAACCCATGTCTGGTTAGCTCCAGAGCCTTATCACTCTTACCCACTATATACATACTTCGTAATTTAACAAATGGCAAGATACCAATACCAGCAAGGTGATAAAAGTATTCCTAACTTTAAATCACCAAATTTCTATTGATTTCTTTCTTTATTACTTTGAAGAGGGAAATGACAAAAGACAAAAACCATTCATGTATTTAACCACGATCAATTGCATGCCCACTACCTGTCTAACATCCTGCTCATAACAGGACCATAGACATTAACAAATTCAGAGTCAGCTCCTGAGTAATTCAGTTTGGAGAAGGAGAGGTCCCTGTAAAAGAGAAGTTACACAGAACAGAATAAGTGTGTTTTCAGAAATATTGTCAGGGCTACAAGAACACAGAGGGACCTAGCCTACCCTAGGGGCATGCCCAGGAATCTATGAGGAAAATAAAAGTAGAGTTCATTCTTACCATAAAAGAAAGAATCCCAAGAACCAGTCCTTTTCAACTTACCCATCACTACTGCATCAGAGAAAAAACCCTCAGCTACGACAACATGCTGGATAATATTCTGATTTACAGCAAAGAGCCAAGAATATGTTTTTCTACACAGAGTAAATGACTCCAAGACAAATTGTTTCACGATGTTAGATTTGAGAGGTCTGATGGTTCTATTAGTCTCCTAGCATAGGTCTCAGAGCAGTACAAACAAACAGAAATAAAATAAAGCATCGAGTCCTAGGTTATGAAAATGTTATTTTCATGGTTTATGTGAATCAGCCCAGGTAGGGCACAATAAATTACTATTATTTTTGTTTTAATAAATGTGTTTACTAGCTAGGAGAAAGCAGCTTGATTCAGTGTTTCACAGAGTACACAATTTCAGTAAATTAAAGTTAATAATATTTCCCCATAAGCTATGATAACATATCATGGTGAATCACAAAGAAAATGCACCATATTCTACGAAAAATGTAGCATCAGGGGTCTCTAGCATCTTGGCAGTCTTTCAACTTGAAGAGACAGAGGTTAACGTACATTATTATCACAGTTCAGAGGTGGCAGCCTGGGGAGGACAGGCGGCTGATGTGTAGGTCACTCGTTTCTTTGGGCCCTTCCTGGCTTTCGTGACTGCAAAACTGGGCTGACTCTACAAGTATCTGGAAAGGCATCAAATGTAGAAATTTAAGGGAGAATTTTACGCAGAGGTTAGAAGTAATTACAAAGGCATACATTGTCACCAGACAAGTCTGCAACTACTACTGTGCATAAAATTAAGCCCTATAAAATAAAATGCCTTATCAATAAACTTCCGATTATAAGTGAAGGCTAGACAATTATTTCCTCCCTTCTGTCTGTTGAAAAATAAATAAATACAATTTACTATGGAACAACGTTTTCTTAACACTATTAAGTGGTTTGAAACTGGAGCGTTTAGTGTTCTACTTTATCATTGACGCCATAACATATTGCTGCAAACCAATGCAACTAGCCTAATGTGACTATCTGGGTAACTGTTGTATAGTTCTCTGTTGCTCCGCTGCAACTAATGTTCTCATTTGTCCTACTTCTCCATGCTGGAGATTGGAAGCAGATGATTTTCTCCGTTCGTGCCTGTGTGTCATGACTCCATAACTCTTGCCCTCTTAATTAGTCCTTTCCTCTGTGGCAAGTGTCAGAAATCATAGGGCAGGCTATTCATGGCCTGCCTGCTCACTGTCTGAAGACAAACCCACTCTGAATTATAGTCCCTTATATTTGGACACCATTTCTCCATTTACAAAATATTCTCATGAACATTATCTTATTTGGTTTACACAATAAGCCCATGATAGAGACAAGGCAGGAATTACTATTCTTAATAGAGACATCAGGCAACAGAAGATTAGAAAAGCCGTCATGGTCACAGGTCCCTGTCAGGTCAAGAGCAAACTCAGGACTCCAAATGATAGTCCAGTTCTTTCCACAACATGTGGCTGGCTTCTCATTTCAAGGGTATTTTCTCCTGGTACTCTCTATACACAGTCTGCAGACTCAAAGGCTACAGGGACCAAATACGTAATACCAATAAGTGAACATGGCAGTTCAAGACAATAGGGAATAACAGGGACTATGGCAAAGTAGTAGATGTTTTGGGAACTCTGCCTAAAAACACATCAATTGAAAAAAAAAATTAAGTGTTAAAAAACATGGGTCAAAATCATGCATACTTGAGAGGAGGACCTGGGGGCTGGTGATTCCTTCATTGTATATGCATGTCAATGCATATCCAGGGAGTAAAGAGTCTCTACACATAGAGGTACACCTGGGAACTCTATCCATACATGATTGAGAACTGAGTTCACAAGGGAAACTTGACTCCTGATTTAGAGAGCCTCACAGGCTGCTAGGAAATGGTAGACATTCCTCTCCAAACATTACCTGCTCTGTGAAGCCTCTCATCAGCTCCCCACTCCTGGTCAGAATAAGGTAGGGTTTCTTGTAGGTTCTCATGGTTCTCTGTGCACATTGCAATGACAAAAAAAAAAAAATGTGTTTGCAAGGCAAGATAAATTATTTGTGCATTTTACTCCAGAACATGGGCTTCCCTGCAATAGCACAGTGTCTGACCGTTTTTAGTACCAATAAATGATTGACAATGAACTATAGAAGAATTCCATGAAGTTCAGATACTTTGATAACAAGCAAACAAAACAGAGCTAGTTGAGATGATACCATTTCTTATTGTAAACAGGGCAACAACATCCTGAGTACTCACCACTCTTTAGGAGTCAGCAAAGGCCAGTGGTTAAGGGTTCAAGATTTAGATGCAGAGCAACCTGCATGCAAATTATAGTACCACGTTCTATGTGCTGTGTAATATTGAGAAAAACTCTTCTAAAATGCTCTGAACCTCATTTTTCTCTTCTATAAGAGAGGGATCATAACATCTACCTCACAATGTCATTATAAGAGGCCAATGTAAAAAGCTTAAGGGGTCCCTGACATTCAAAAGTTAATTCAAATATTGATGGAGGTCATCTAGGTATTAGAAATACAGACCTAGCCTTTAATATCATGGTGTTTTTATTCTAGCAAATAAGATAAATACTGATTAAATCATCATAAATAAATTATAACTGTGCTAAATGTTTTGTAGAAGACTATGGTCCTGTGGGGGTGAGGAATCAGACCTGGCTAGGGAGTGAGAGGTCAGGAAAATGGGGAAGTAGCTGGAAGGACAATGAAAGAGTAGAGATCTAAAGGATCTAAGGGAAGAATAGGTATCAACCAACTAGGTATAGAATTAATGTCTCTGAGCAGAAAGACTGGACTGAGTAAGGAGGAGTACCAAGGGAAAGGGGCTGGTGAGGCAAAACAGGGCACTTGCAAGAAATTAGAGGAAAGGTGGACAGATGTCTTCAATGGTGAGATCTATGGGGAGCATGACTCTGAGGTGGCTGAGTGGCAGCAGGAGCCACACCATGCAGAAACTTCTAGAGCATGTTCTAAGAGCAATGGAAAGCCTTGGAAGAGTTCTAGTATGCATGGATCAGATCAAGTTTGCTTCTTAAATATATCACTCTAATAGCATGTCATATAGAGAAGAAGACAATGGGAAGTGGGGAGAGACAGTTAAGTGAATATGACACTTGTCCAAATGAGACACAAATTGTCATTTTGGCTAAGATATTGGCAATGAGATGGAGGAAAGTGGGAAGATAGAGCTTAGTCAATAGTATATAAATCATAACTGGCTATTTTATTTTAGACATTGCTTATATTATCTCATTTAATCATAAAATCCCAGGAGAAAAGGTTACTGGTCATGTTTAACATACAGAAAACAGTCTCAGAGAAGTCATGTGATTTGTCCCAAGTCACAAAGTTCACACAATGGACTATGGTTTCACTTCAAAGCACTTTGTACTATCTCAGCCTGCCTTTGGATGATCAGACTACTCCATGAAATTAGTAATGCCTTTAAAAATGGCACCACATGAGTTAAAAATGTAACTATGAAAAAGGGAAAAACCTTGGTTCCTGTTTGAGCAAAAGAACATGCTTTTCTTTTTTTAAAAACAAAAAACAACAAAAATCCTTGATATAAAATCTATGCCACAGGCTGAGTATGGTGGCTCATGCCTAAAATCCCAGCATTTTAGGAGGGATTGTTTGAACCCAGGAGTTTGAGACTAACCTGGGCAACATGGCAAAATCCCATCTCTACCAAAAATGTAGAAAAATTAGCCTGGTGTGGTGGTACATGCCTATACTCCCAGGACTGGGGAGCCTGAACTGAGAGGATCACCTGAGCCTGGGGACTTCGAGGCTGTAGTGAGCTGTGATTGCACCACTGCACACCAACCTCAGCGACAGAGTGAAAGCCTGTCTCAAAAAAGAATAAAAATGGTGCCACAAACACACACAATCATTTCAGAGTTAAAGTTCCATGGTAACTTTGAGACACAGGTCGTCTGAATGCTTATGTATACAGATCAAGAAGTATAAAAACATGTATATCCATATCTACTGATAACTTGTCAAACTCAAAAGTGTAAAACTCCTGACAGCCAATACTTTTACCACTCATGTTCCTGAAACAATGCTTCTTAATAGTCTCTCATCATCATACTTGAAAATGCATCCATTCATTACTCAATTGTGTGCACAGTCCACCAAAATATTTGGTAGTTCTATTTATACACATAGGTGTTAAGCAGATATAAAATAGTCAAAGAATCACTTTTTGTTTAAAACAACAAAAATGGTAAATTCTAAGTACAAAAGGGGTTTTGTAGCAATTCCAGAGAGGAAGCATCATCTCATCAAAATTTCTTACACCATCCCCCAAGACCACCCATCTTTCTTTTGCCCTAGGAGTCACCAACCCAAATGCTTGCAGAGGCCATTCAGAGAAAGTACATGAATACAACAGATTGCGGGTGTGAGGGTGATTATGAACTAGTAAATGGCAACTGGGATGAATTAAAACACACAAGTACACTTGAGGACTCCCAAGTAACTTTGGCCAAGAGCCAAAATTAGCCCATAGAGCCCCTCAGTGTTTGCTACTCTACAGAGAAAGATCCCTAACTATTCAAACATTATTAAGTGTAATGTATGTTTTAAAAATCTATTTTATGATATAAAGTATGGCATGTTTTAGACATTCTTACTCTTCTGGGAAACTGCCATTTTAAGATGCTGTTCTATAAATGTAGACTAGAAAGAGGACCCTTAGAGAAATCTGGTTCTTCATACACTAATTAAAATGGACAAATACAGGTTATTATTTTCTTCCCAAATTAAATGCATCCTTTCATGAATCTCTCCAGGGTGGTTCCTTTTGACTATCTATGAGATAAGGGGAAATTATATATGGAATATGCAGGCTCTGGTCTCTGTTTAAACAAACCCTTTCCCCTATGGAAGGACAAGATGCAAAGGAATGAGTAATGCATTAACTTTCTGTACATTCCTAGAACAATCCACCCACACCAAAACTATTATTTATCTAAATTGTGTAAAAATATCTTTTCTATTTGCAGCACATCTGTGCATTCATTTTGAAGGCATTTGATCACACAAACTTGTTACAGGTGCCCAGATTCTAAAGGTAACAGTGAAGGTTTGCTTCATATCTTGTTTGATAGGCTTCTAAGACTCTTTGCCTCCCCAGATAAACTAAACCTTTCAACTAAAAGTTTGTTTAAAAGTTGAAATTGTTTTAGAGGTTTTAAAAGAAAAAAAAAAAGGATGTATTACTTTTCTCAGAGAAATAACAAGAATGATTCATAAAGAAAGCAGTGACAACCAAGTCATTATGGCTTCAACAAAAGCAAAGCATATTTGCTTTAAAATGATGTAAAATCAGCTGAATTTTAAATAAGCTTATGAGTCTTGCAGATAGATAAAATTCCATAAATGCAGAATATGTAAGTTTTGGTAAAGAGTCTGCCAAAATATTTATTGATAAATGAATGAAACAGGAAAAATGTGGGATTACAGTATGATTAGTATAGTAAATGTACACCAAGCTGACCCATGACAAAGAACTTCCATTCATGAATTATATAAAATTGAAGAGATTGAAGAATGAAGGAATCTCTCGCAGTCTGCCATAAGGCTCCGCCTGCTGCCTTCCCTTTTTTGGCTGCCCCCTTTAAATATATTTTAATCAAAAACTAGGAAAACATCTGAAGTCAGTCGTGCTTGTCAAATATGTGCACATCACAAGTTTAATACACTGAATGAAATTCCTGAGTTTCAAATATATGTAGACAAGATGATAGGGCCAATAACAATAAATGCTTGACAAGGATAAACATGTGTTTCTGCTCTAAGTTCAAAACTTAATCCACTGCATAATCATATGCTAGAGAAGTGATCTGACAGTTCTTCAGAAAAACTAAGAGTTATACCTTGATGCAAAGCTCCTCTTCCACTGCAAAGGAGTACATAGCATGAAGGAAAGGGAATAGCATGTGTTTTAGTATTTGATGCAGCTCCAGGCCTTGATACTTGCAAGCAGTGTGGTCCCAGAATCTAATCTTAGTTTACCCCTCTGTGAAATGTCAATAATAGTCATCTCTTAAGGACTAATAAAGGCTAACATTAAATGTAATAATAATATTAACAATAATGACAGTAACATCTATCACTTATTTGAATCATTAATTGCTCAATATTATGTAAGTACTCCACACGTGTTATTATATCTACTTGCATCATAAAACAGTGTTTGCCCCATAGTAGATTTCTAACAAACTACAGTTTTCATTATTAACTCCCAGCATCACCTGGGAAAATCATTCACAAATGTTTGATAAAAACATCCCCATAACTCCTTACTCTCCTATTACTGCCCCAGAACCTTTTGCCATTGTGAGGACCAGTTTGGTCACAAGTCGTCCCTATGATTCACAGATCTTTTAAAACAGGACTTTTCTTTAGAACTACTTTTTCTCTGTTCATTCATGAGGTCTTAGGAAGGGTAACACATCTTTCTCAATGGATGGTCACATGTGCCTCTTGATCTTCAACAGCTTGGGCCACGATGGAGAATGACTTTCAGTCTCTTTGTGATTTCCCCCAGATGAATTTAATACACGTGAACTAGACTCCATGTTGTATCACAGCATTCCAAACAGAGCCTCAAAATGTGTTGAAAATCTATTTCCCTGTTTTGGAGCAAGGTTGTAATGTAAATCAAAACTCTGACCCTACTCCCAATTTACTGAGTGAGAACTCTAGGATTGGGGCTCAGCACTTTGTGTTTTAAAAAGATTTCCAGGTGATTCTGATGTGTGCTAAAATTCAAGAACCATATGCTCCAGGTATGTCCAGAGTAGTCGTCCGATTAGGTAGAATAGAGAACAAGATCACTGAAGGAGAGTTCAAGAAACTGATCAGGATATTAGGTAAATCATCTATATAGAGATTTCAGTCATCAATAAATGTGGTCAGAGTAGTCTTAAGGAAAGAGAGAGAATCAATCAGAAGCAAAAATCTTTAAGAATTTAGGAGGCTACATGACCTAGGGTTGTAGATGACCATAACAAGAAGGGTAGTTGGTAGCATAGTCTAGTGGTCTGAACTTCAAATCAAACAGCACAAGGGAAGCTCTTGTGGCAAGAAGAAACCAAAAAAATGAAAGAAAAAAAAAAAAAAAACAAAGGTCAGCAGCAGCCCTGGTCAGAGATGGAGAATAGTGTAAGATAAGATGGAGAGGTGGAGAAAGGATTTGATTCTTACTCTAAGGCTAATTGAACATAGCAAAATAATTTTAAGGTGGTCAAAAGTGACAGGTTCAGATTTACCTTTTCAGAAATGTTATTCTGGCAGCAGTGTGCAGATAGAGATAAATGGTCAGGCTATTAAATTATCTAGGGATTTAGGACCCTGGTTGACTAGAAGAGATAGGGTGAAGTCTTGAGAAATGTCAAGGATACTCTCAGGTTTCTGTTTGCACAACTGTTTGCCGTTTGGCCAAGACAGACAAGTGGGAGGAGCACCAGGAGCTAGGAAAAGAACTCTAAGACTTCCCATAAGTATTATCTTATTATAATCTGATAGCATAGAATATGATAAGCACTAACTCAGCTATAGCTACCTAATGTTGACAGAGGACTGTGAAGCCAAGATTTTGAGGTTCAAATCCTAGCTCTACCACTCTGTAGCTGGCAACTCTTGTTAGCTCACCATCTCATCTTTAAAGTGGAAATAATAATACTTACTTCATAGTGATAATAAAAGGTCCCTATCCTCCAAAAACAAGACTGATTGTTCTGCAGCTATCATCACAAGACGATAAGGCAAAGAAACTGGTTTTAAACCTACACAAATTGATCAATGACAGCTTTGTATGAGTATACAAGTTTCCAAAACCAGCTAATTGGTGACAGCCCCTCCTTCTGAAAGTCAATCAATTCCAGAAAACTCACTTCCACAGTTAAAGGGCGACTGGATTCCTAAACCCTCGGCTTCTGAAAGTCAAGCCATCCCTGAACCCCACTTACTATGTTCTATTCCTATTCTGCCCTCCTGGCCTCCCACTGCATTAACAAATATCACACACCACCTGACATTTTGTTTACATTTCTTTCCTTTCAAATCTATCATAGAGTATGTTGTGCTATCTTATACATAAAAACAGAAAAGTAGTGTTGGTTTTATCAAAATTAAAAATGTTATAACATAAATAATATCATACTGTTAAAGTAGGCAGCTAGCCAGACATGAGCAGGAAGGGGAGCCCCTGGAGGAGGAAGCTCCGGAAATTCTCACACCCCGGAGAGCACCTGAAAAATGCATGCTGGATATGAGCAGAGAGGACGGAAAAATGCCTGTGCAGAAAGGAACGCCCCCAAATGCCCTTAAGACACCCAGTGATTGCTGACTCTGCAGTTAACCTGTCAGAATGTGGCTAGCTACATCTTGATAAAATGGGAAGAATGGCAAAGAGGAAATTCCTAACAGATATGCAGGCACCATAAATACAGATTTAACTGCTATATGTTTTACTTCACAAATGCCAAAGTATACTCTTAAATGATGGAGAATTTACATTCCCCAAAGCAATGTATTGAAGTTCATTCCAACACTTCGTACTTTCAGACTTCTTAATTCATGCTAATCTAATGAGTATAAAAGATATCTAATTGATGCCTCATTTTGCATTTCCCCAAGTACTAATAAGGTTGTACAACTGTTCATGTTTTTCCTTTTCTTAGTAAACTTTGCCCACTTTCCATTAGGTTGTTTATCTTTTCTTAATACTTTGTGGTAGCTTTTTATATATTCTACTCACAACTTCTTCATACTGTGTTGCCAAAAAAAAAAAGAAAAACTCTTCAGTTTGTAACCTGCCCGTCACCTTATGTGTCTTACGAAAAACAAAACATTAAATAAAAAGATGAGTAAAGGCAATGGTTTTCCTTGGAATAGGTACAAAAATTAACAGTCCTTTAATAAGATTGATGAGAAAAAAGACAGAGAAATAGAAGTGAAAGATGAGGAAGACAGAAGATAAGTGGCCAGATTACAGAGCAGTTTAGGAGGCTAGCAGGGGGAGAAATGGCACATGTAGGTGATGGGGAGGAAGGCAGCAAATCACACTGCCATGTGTGTTCCTATGCAACAATTTTGCATGTTCTTCACATGTACCCCCAAACCTAAAATACAATAAAATAAATAAATGGGAAAAAAAAAAAAAAAAAAAAAAAAAAAAAAAAAAAAAAAAAAAAAAAAAAAAAAAAAAAAGAGGCTAGGATTCTGCATTTGGTTAGCTGCCTGCTCTTACTGTCTATGAGAGTATTTTGTTAATATTTTCTATAAAAGTATTTTGTTTCTTTTCTCCAAAATATTATACAAGTTAGAACATCATCATAATATCATATTATACAGACAATGTTTAAACTCACTCACATTTTTACCAATTTATTTTACCAAGCATTCCTTCTATATCAGCCTTCTGGATTTACTTTTAATTTGTAAGTGCAGTCTCTAGAAGTGTCCTTAGTAAAGATTTCTTTCTGTAGAAATGTGTTTATTTTGTTCCTATAATTAAAAGGAAAACAATTTCAGTGTGACAGTTATTATGTCTCAGGACTTTGAATATATTATCCTAGATCTGCTTTCTTCCATTGCTGCCACTGAACAGTCTACTGTCAATACTACCTTTGGTTCCTTTGCTGGCAGATCTGTCTTTGCTCTCTGGATGCTTCTAAGACCTTCTCTTTATGGTTTGTATTTCACTACAATGTATCTATGTGTGTATCTGGAATTTCACTACAATGTATCTATGTGTGGATTTACATTTTATTGATCTTATTAGTATATTGGCAAATTAATATCATTTATCAGCTTTAGAAAATAGTCGTTACCTCATCAAATGTTGTACCTCTTTTATTTGCTCTTTTTCTGGGACTCTGATTAAACCTAGAACAAACTTTTCAGCTTACCCTTTCTATCTCTTCACTTCTCTCCCATATTGTCCGTTTCCTCCTCTCTCTGTGCTGAATTCTGGAGTAACGTCTTCCTATCTGTCTATCCTCCTCCAGTTTCAGCTGTGTCTACAATGCTGCTTTACCTAACCAGTTCAGGGTTTAGTCTACCAATTCTGTCTTTCAAAAAGTTCTAACAAGTTATCTGTAAATTCTTCCTAATCATTTACTATGGTCTTTTGCTGTATGGCCATATTTTAAATAATTGCCTTTTAATCCTTCAAATGATCATACATAGTAATTTTATATCCTCTATCTGATAATTCTAACACCTGAAAATCTTAGAAGTTGAAATCTGTTTTCTTCCCAATACCTCTGATTTATATTGGCTGGTTTTCATGTGTATTTTTGTCATATTTAATTGTGGGATCATTTTTTTATCTTTACCTATGGGATTCTTCTAGGCCTAAAGAGGAGGACATGGTTTCCTACAAAGAAGATTTACTATCGCTTTTGTTGGAAGCCAAAGAAAGCTACCAACCAAGCTTTCTTTGGTCCTCTTCCAGGTCCTGAGTTCATGCAGGGATCTTGGGGTCAGAGTCCTTACTTTCTGACTTATAGTTAGCTTGGTCAAGGCTGATTCTTAGATGCAGCAATATGTGCATATTTGCAGTTTGAAAAAATTTAGTTTTCCTCATCTGCTCCTTGCTCAGCACTTCTGACTTTGGTTTCGGTTCGAAGTTTGTTTCATTTTAAGGTGGTGTTTGCATACGTGGAGGGATGGAGATTTTCCATACTTGCTCCAAGCCTAGCAGTGCATTGAAACCTAGGTTTAACTATGGTCTAGGTTTTATTTAGCATACAAGCCCATTGAGGTAACCTGTCAAGTGAAAACATAGAATATTTGTTTTTAATTTATTTTTATAAGATTTTAGGTGATACAATCAGGGTCATATAAAACTTTTCACTATTCTCTGATGACACTTTAGAAACTTCACCCAAATATATTGCTCTTAGATTATGTTATTTCGGTATAATGGGAAATATATATTTGATCTCCGTCCTATTTCCTGAGACAGAGATCCTAAAATCCTTGTAGACTGAGGGGCTAGAAAAATCTTTTGTTGTAATATTAGTCTTTGAACTTGGTTCCTGATATAGAGCTTTTAAGACTTTTGTAACTTCTGGTGATAGGAACATTTTTGTTCTAATGAGACAACCTTCACTGCACTCCTGGATAGCCTCAGCATTGGGGCTAGTTACCAGAGGAGTCAACTATGTGACTGATGGGTTGAAACTTTATAATCACATGGAAAGGAGATGAGAGGTGCTGAGTTTATCACCGATGACCAATGATGTAAACAATCATGACTACCTAATAAAGTTTCCATAAAATTCCAAAAGGACTAGGTTCAGAGCTTCAGGATTGCTGAACACATGAAGGTTCCTGGAGGATGGCACACCTAGAGGGGGCTGGAAGCTCCATGCCACCCACCATACCTTGCACGAGGCATCTCTTCCATCCAGCTGCTCATCTGTAGCTTTTGTAATATCCTTTGTAATAAACCAGTAACCATAAGTGTTTCCCTGAGTTCTGTGAGCCTCTTTAGCAAACTAATGAAATCAAAGGAGAGTGTCATAGAGCCACAATTTATAGCTGGTTGGTGAGAAGCACAAGTCATAATCTGAAGCTTGTGATTGGCATCTGAAGTAGCAGCAGGCCTGTGGGACTGAGCCCTTAACTTGTGGGATCTGACACTACTTCCAGGTAAATAGTGAGAACTGAATTACAGGACACCCCTCTGGTATCTGATGGAGAATGGCTTGTTTAGTGAGAGGTGGGTTAGGGGAACCACAGACATTTTGGTGACTGAAGATAAAGTGATCTATGTTGAGGCTTGTCATGTCTGAATTGCAGAAGGAAAAACATTTGCTTTTTCCTATCTCAACATTGATAGTCACTTCCTTCCTTGAATACTCATGGAATCACTGTCTCTATCATCCAGTATAAGTCTTAATCACATTTAATAGTTTATCAGTCTCAGTCTTCCCTGGGCAAGTATTTACTTCTTCTAGATTCCCCAAGAACAGAAAGCATTGTCTTTACATGTCTTCTATTCTCCCAGGAACCCAACGACAAAGGTCCTTGATCAAAAATGATTATTGGTAATTTCATTGTGTGGAAAAAAGCGCACACAAATAAATTAAAAATAGAATTTTTGACAACAGTCAATGAAAGTGAAGAGTAATTATGGACCTTCTCTTTTGCCAAAATAATGTATCTATCATAAGTAAAATCAACAACGTGAAATATAAACACCTAACACCCTTTTAAAAACTCTAATTTAATCCTTTTCTGCAAAACTTCCTGAGTGAAGTGGGAGGAAAATGTTATCATCACTGACTTTGTAAACCAAAAATAAACTTCTAAGCCCCTAACTGACTAAATGGACCCCTCCTCTCAGCCAAGGGCATTCCAAAGGAAACCTGAAAAACTACTGCCGGTGGCCAGGCATGGTGGCTCATACCTGTAATTCCAGCACTTTGGGAGGCCAAGGCAGGTTGATTGCCTCATCCCAGGAATTTAAGACCAACCTGGGAACATGGCAAAACGCTGTCTCTACTGAAAATATAAAAAGTTAAATGGGCATGATGACACACATCTAGGCTCAGCTACTGGGGAGGCTGAGGCACGAGAATCACTCGTCATGCATCTCAGCTCACTGCAACCTCCAGGAGGTGGAGGTTGCAGTGAGCTGAGATCGCACCACTGTACTCCAGCCTGGGTGACAAAGCAAGACTCGGTCTCCAGGCCATGATGGGAAATTAGGGTTGGGGTTCAGACATGACTCATTATAACCTCCTCCCTTTGGAATGCAGGCACAACTGACCAGTATGAACATTGAAACAGAGACCTTAAAGTGACCAAACAGGCTTTTTCTAGAAATAAGATACCAAATTCCAACCTGACTTTAGTTAGCACCACAGGACAGATAGTAGGCCCTGAAAGAAAAAGAAGTGTTTTACCCAAAAACATATTTATTTGACATGTTTGGAAATGGCCCCACAAAAGTGTCTCTTGCAGGGAAAATCTACATTCTATGGATAATCCCCTTTCTTTTCCAGATCTTTTCCTAATCCAAAAGAGATTTAACTAAGACTGTGGCATCTTTTAGGGTCTGATGAGAGACATTTGCCATTCATTTTCTCTGAAGCCTGCTACCTGGAGACTTCATCTAAATAATAAGAAACTTGTCTTCTACAATTCCCCCTTAATTGTCAACATTTCTTTCTGCTGACCTCAACTCTTCAGAGAGGAACCCTTTCAACCAACTGCCAATCAGGAAATCTTTCAATCCACCTGTGACCTAGAAGCCCCCACTTCAAGATGTCCTACCTTTCCAGGCCAAACCAATGTACATCAAACATGTATTGATTTATGACTCTGCCTGTGACTTCTGTTTCACTAAAATATATATAAATCAAGCTATAACCCAACCACTTTGGGCACATGTTCTCAGGACCTTCTGGGGCTGTGTCATGAGTCATTTGGCTAAGAATAAATCCCTTCAAATACTTCACAGATTTGACTCTTTTTCATCGATACCTTGAAGGAAAACAAAACTCTTAATTTTGCATGTAATAAATTACACTTGTTTCTGGATAGTTTTCTCTACCACATTCCAAAACAAAGACAGAAACCAGGGATACATTTTTCACTTCAGGTTTCAAAACCAAAACAGACCTAATGATACAAGCACAATCCCTCAGTGAATAAAATTACAAAGAGTATAGCTGCTCAAGACCAATTTGTAATCAGAGCATCAAGCCATACTGTACGAAAATGTCACTTCTGGCACAGCCTTGATGAGCTAAGATTGAGCGCATGGGCCAGTTTCTCATATTATCCTGACTGCCCTCTTTTAAAGCTGGCAGGCCCAAATTGAGTATAAAAAGGATTTCAGTTTGAGTAATTTTTGCATCTGAAAAAGAACCATCCAAACTGATAATGCTTTTCATTGCTATTTTTTTCTCAACAGAAATAAATACATGGAAAACATTTAATATAAATATTTTCCCAACATCAAGTAGTCCTAGATGTGTTTCTACAACACTTTTCACTATAATGTATAAAAATAAGAGTCTTGCTAGGAGTTAAGAGATGCTTTTGTTGCTAAAAATACACAGGGCATGGTGGCTTCTGCCTGTAGTCCCAGCTACTCAGGAGACTGTGGCAGGAGGATCACTTGAAATCAGGAGGTTGAGGTTGCAGTGAGCCATGATTGTGCCACTGTACTCCAGCCTGAGTGACAGAGCAAGACCCTGTCTCTAAAATAAATAAATAAATGTGAATGCATTTCAAACAATTGGATACATTTTCTCTTCATTTTTGTCTTTGAGCTAGTGGAGGTTAACACTGGGGAAATCACAGCAGAAGCTTCTCTAAGGTAGAGCAAGGAGGCAGAATTGTCTAGTAGTAATTATCTTTGCTGTAATTTCATTCTTCTACTTCCCTCAAAATAAATGTTATTACAATGATAAAAACCTCTATGTTTAAATATAAACTTAAACCTCCTTCCTACTTCGGATGATATGGAAATTGCCAGCAAGTTTTAAAACTTGCTCCCTTAGCAAATTTCACTGAGTTTTCCACCCACTAGTCAGGATGGAGCTGTCTCAGTCTCTGCCATCATTTTTACACTAGCCAAACTAGTACATTCACTTCCTCGTTCTTTTTTTTTTTTTTT
>NW_016107441.1:4960526-5046621 GCF_001604975.1 Cebus imitator | reverse complement strand
TGGCCGAAACAGCTGCGCTGGTGACCGTGGAGCACCTCTGCCCGGGAATTTCCTAGTCTGTGGGCAATAAAAACACGGCGTCCACTCACCCTCTACGCTTTCACTGGGAGCTGCAATCCTGAGCTGTTCCTAAACGGCCATCTTGGATCCACCCCCACTTCCTCGTTCTTACTTTATTCAAGTGTATGTTCCTTCATTGAATAAACAGTTACTGGGTATATTTTTATGCTTTTTTCAAACTCACCAGGATTATAGGTAAGAGTTTCACTAAAATATCCTAAGTTCTGTTAATGGAAAACGTATTTTCATATAATTTAGCAACAGCCATAGAGCCTTCTTTAAGTCTTCTACAGAACCCTAGCTGAGGCAAGTTAAACAGAATATTTCATTTTTATTACATGGCTATACATTAGCCTAAAAGCAGCTCTCTCCTAGGAATCAACAGTTCTCCTCCACCACCCACCCACTCACCGTATTCCTCTGCTTTCAGCCCCACTGGCTTCCTCGCTGGTTCTCAAATGTGAAACTCACAGTCCCACATCACAGCCT
The DNA here is from genome assembly GCF_001604975.1 of Cebus imitator. Lineage (NCBI taxonomy): Eukaryota > Metazoa > Chordata > Mammalia > Primates > Cebidae > Cebus > Cebus imitator. The sequence goes on along the minus strand of NW_016107441.1, from coordinate 5,046,072 downwards.
TTGTACTTGCTTTTCCTGCTGCATGGAATGATCTTTTAGCAGATACCTGCTGGACAGTATCCAGCTTTGGTTGCAATTACACACAATTATTTATCATTCTCAACCTGTTCTGGGTAAATAAGTGCTGTCTCCAAATTCTTCAAGGGCAGGAACCATTATCTTTACTTGTCGCCTCTCTTCCCAAGATCCCAAAGTTGAAATGTTCTCAACAAATAATTGTTGGTGATTTCATGGAGTGAAAAACGGCTCATACAATATTAACAACTGAATTCTTGAAAATATGCACAAATGAGGTACAATTTGACTCTTAGTGAAGCCTTCCCTGGCCCTATGTTTCCTAAAATTTTTCTGTCTGTCTGTCTCTGTCTCTGTCTCTCTCTCTCTCTCTCTCTCTCACACACACACACAAACACACACACTCTCTCTCTCTCTCTCATGCACACACACTCTTACACGTACTCTCTCACACACTCACACACAAACACACTCTTACACATACACACACATTCTCTCTCACACACACACTTTCTCTCTCTCTCTGTGTGTGTGTCATACACACACACACATACACACATACTGTCTCTCTCTCTCTCTTTCTCTCTCTCTTTCTCTCTCTCTGTTTCTCTTTCTCTGAGGCAGACCAGCTGCAGAATCGGACTTCCTAATCATTACACTTCACCACAGTCAAATAAATCCCAGTACATTTATATAATGGCACATTATGCAGCTGAGAAAAATAATGAGGCAGCTCAATAGAGGCATACATGAGCAATCCCCAAGATGTGCCATTTACATAGAAAAAAACGAGGTACATTATATGCTGTCACTTGTGTGAAAGAGGAAAAGCATGCTTTTTGTCTGCTTATATCTTTGGGAGGATGCAGAAGACACTGGAAACATAGTTTTACCAGGAAAACGGGAATTAAGGACTTGGGATCAGGGATGAGAGAACATTTACTTTTTACAATTTTGTGTTGTTTGGCGTTTTACCATGCATAGGTAGTGTTAAATAAATTAAAAATTACCATCTCAAAAATTCTGCCCCCAGCTCAAGTAGTCATCATAGTTTCCAGAAAGGATTCTTCATATATTGGGTATGGCAAACTGGGCTCTAAATTCAGTCCTTGTGTTAATGCCTTTAAACATAAAAGTAATACCCTCTGGGTTGTGGAAGGAGAAGTAGTCCAGAGAGAGACAGATGCAGGGATTAAGGACACACAAGTTGGCCTCAATGCTTCTTCCCTCCTCCAGGATCTGTTCTCTAATTATTCAATTAAAAAAGTCTGCAAGACTCACAGAAAAACCAAAGGGGCCTCAACACCATCCCAGCTCCTTCACCATCCCTTTACACCACAAGTCCCCACCACCAAACCCATGTACCGTAAATTAACCTGTCACCTAAATCTCACTAAAAAATGCTACATGAGGGGACTGGAAGTCAAAGCTGAAGGGCAGATATGAGCGGTCAATGGCAACAATCTGCTGACAGACTGAAGCTCAGTCATAACCCAGAGGCCACAGTCAAGGGTGCTTTCACTCACAGGCGTGAGCGGGTGTCATGAGCCTGGGTTCTACACTGGCTCTGCCACTAGCCTATCATGGGATCTTGAACTAGGAAAAATAGCTTTACCTGCCGATCCTTACTTTCTCCACACATAGAAGTCTGTAGTGTCAGGCTAAGGAATGTTTTTCACAATGTGCTTTTCAACCCATTAATGTCATGAAATCAATTCTGTGGACTGTAGCATGATTTCTTTTTAATGAATGGGAATCAAATGGAAATTATTAGGCTATACTGCCTATAGCAAGAGTAATTATGATTTTCCAAAACTTTTATTTCAATGTTACAGGTGAATATGTTGTATCTCCACATGGAAATGTGCACAGTAAATAATAAGATAAAGCAGAACAGAGGATATCAGTAAATTACCCACAGTAAGGGTTATAGTTTTTAAACTTTTGTGTCAGTTGTGTGTGGGGTATGTACTAGATAATGACATAAAATACCTTAATGTATTTCTGTTAACGTGCCTCATAATTGCTTTTGAAAGCCATAGGGGAAGTTATTCTCTAAGCTCTTTTCAAGCTCGTTGTTTTATAAGTCAACTGAAGACAGTATTACCTAGTAAAGTCTGAAAATAAGAAAGTCTGGATTCAAAGCCCTGTGCTGCCATTTAGGGCACTGAGGATCAGGTACAAGTTAACCTGCCTAAGCCTCAGCTTATTATGCATTCTCTAAAGATCCCGCTTAGAGGCGTGCGTGTTTGGGAATAGGAAGAAGGAAAGAGATCTTACTTTTCTTCCTGCCTGTCTACATTGCTTTCACATATTTTCCTGATCCAACTATCACCTCTTTTCTATTCTGGTTAATCCTGTCATTGCTATTTTTGTCATCTCTTTGGTGATTTCTTAATTCCTTTACCCATAATCGCAACATCAAACTACTGGAAATATGAGATGAGAAAACTGCACGTACATAACTTAGAACCATGTTGGCGCATAGTAGATACTCAATAAATGGCAACAGTAGCAGTAGCAAAAGGAAAAGGAGGTGGTGGTGGTGATGGTGGCGGCAGTGAGAGTAATATTTATCTTCAATGCCCATTAAAAGGTGAGAAGAAAGGGTGAGATGTTAGGTCTATGTATCAACAATATCCTACCCAGGAAATTTCGCATTTCAATAAAGAACCATAGAAAAAATTAAATTATTTGAAGGCCCAAAAAATTAGCATGCAATGTAGGCATTCTAGGAACCTGTGAGGTAAGAAAGGGAGCAATCTGTTATGGTAGTAGAGAAATAAAGAGAGGTACCTCTGCCTTGCACCTGACCCTGAGATACCAAACCAGAAAATAACACCAATATTCCCAGCCTGATTATGGTAGAAGGGCAAAGTGAATCATTATCTGTGCCTTCTTTCCTTGAGTAATCAAAGTCTTGTTAGTATGGGTTGATTTGGCAAGCTTTTTGGGATTCAGGGAAGATGCAAAGTTGAGATATTTCTTCTGCCTTGTCAGCCCTGATTACAATGTTTTCAAAGGATCATACACAATATATCACACCGATGATGTGTGCCTTACTGTCTCCATAATATTGACACCATGTGATAACAATCTATGTGTTATCAAAGTCAAAGCACGCTGCATATGTTTCTGTGTCCAAGGATGCAGTTCAGTTGACCCATTTAGTCATACTCCAAAGCATCCCAGAGGTAGAGAGAAAGATCTCAAGGTGACTGCTTCCCATCTAAAAAAGGGTTAGGAAGAAAGGGGAGCATCATCTGATCATGACTTTGCCAATGACCCTGTGCCAGGGGATTGGCAACCAACATCCATACATCTCTAATTCTTGAAATATTACATACAAGAACATCAAAGGGGGATCCTACTCCAGACACATTTTCCTGTTTGAAAACTAGACTGTGAATCTCAGAAGCCCATAAGGCCTTATGGATTAGGACCTGCCAAGATGCTCTCAAACAAACACCCTTGTCTAGAGGAATTTGCCCTATCAGCAAATAATCTCAGGCCTGCTTCACTCCTTTTCAACAAGAGCTTCATCTGGGGATTGTGCAGTTGCAGGCTGTGTATCTGACTATGCAGAAGGCTTGCAAGCAAGCCTTCAAAGCAAACAAGTAGCTCACCATGCATGTGTTAATCACTCTCAGCAGGGCATTAAGAGTTCTGGGCCAGCAGCCAGAAACCACTGGCACTCACACTGGCAGTGGTACTACCTTGCTGGGTGACCTCAGACAAGGGACACCTTGCTGGGTGTCCTTTCCCCCTCTGAGCCTCAGTTTCTTCATCTCTTCTTCAAATTGATTGGACTAGATTATTTCTAACCTTCGTTCTCACTCTAGAAAGCCTATTAATTTTTAAAACTTTTGGGCTGAGAAACAAATGTGTCTTTCCAAGCAACTAATTAAATGTACAGATAAAATCACATTAACTTATAAATCAGAATGTCCCTTCTAATTATATCTTAAGCAACATCACAATGAGACTTGCCCAAAGCTTACATAGTTAATCAACAACTATTGATACAATTACACTCCTACGTGAAGAACTGGTGCCTCTAAGGATGCATGAAGCCTCATGGCTTTCAAGTCCTAGGCTTGGATGTTTTTGTTTTAGCATTTAAGGACAATGGCCACTTTTTTCTGAACAGATTTTTTCTTTGAGAATTAGCTCTAAGTTTCCATTAGCCATTCAAAAATGTTTTTTGTGAGGTTCGATATGTCAGGCACTGTCCTAGGTACTATAGATCCAACTTCCAATAAACCAGTCCCCTGATCTCAAGAAGCTTATATATAGACTGAGTGGCAGATACACAGAAGTAAACAGACAAGTATACTTGAGTTTAAATGGAGGAACACATTATAAAGACATCTAACACAGCCTTTGAGGACTCAAGGGAGATTTTCCCAAAGAAGCAATATCTATGCTAAGATATTGCTTCTTTGGGAAATTTGAGATATTGCTGAGACCTTATAAACAGATGGGAGTCAGCCAAGCAATAGAACAGGGGATGGATCTACGAGACATTCCAATTGCTAGAAAAGTTAAAGCAAATATTTGGAGGTGATTTAACCACCTAAAAATTATCCCCCAAAGTTCAAAAGATTCCCACTGTTCTCTTCAACATTCTCTGCAATGGGTTTAATTAAAATGCAAACCAGAATGTGTTTCATATGCAACACTGTCTTAAAGTATAAAGAACAGAGACTCACAGCAATGCAACAGTAAGGGTTAGGGAAGTTTAAAAAGGAGAGATCTGGATTCTGTCAGTCTGCTACTTAGAATCTGTGTAGGTCAGGTAGCGGCTCACACCTCTAATCCCAGAACTTTGTGAGGCCAAGGCTGGTGGATTGCTTGAGCTCAGAGGTTTGGGACTAGCTTGGGCAACACGGTGAAACCCTATCCCTGAAAAAAAAAAAAAATTGGCTATTCATGGTGGTGCATGTCTGCAGTCCCAGCTACTCAGAAGCCTGAGGTGGGAGGATGGTTTGACTCAGGAGGCGGACCTTGTAGTGAGCCAACATAAATATCCACTGTACTCCAGCCTGGGCAACAGAGCCAGATCCTGTCTCACAAGTAGTAATAATACATAAATAAATAAATAAATAAATAAATAAATAAATAAATAAATAAAAATAAAAAGAGAATCTGTGTGAACTGGGCAAATTGCTTAACCTTCCTAATGTCAGCTCCTGAGTTAAATGGAGCCTGGCACACAGTAAATATTTAATAAAAAGCAGTAACCATACTAGCTGACAGGTATGCAGGATGCCATGCTAAGCACTTCAATTATTCATCGAGGTTAATCCCTGCAACGTAAGACAACCTGTTACTGTCTTCAACTTGTACGTGAAGAAATGAAGACTTGAAGAAGTTGAATCACCAGATCAAAGTTATAAAAGCAAGGCAGGTGGGGGTAGGCTTTGACCTCTAGTTGTCTGCGTCTGCACTCAGAGCCCAAATCTTAACCATTAAGTGTTTCTTTCACCTTTCACTTCTCCACTGCCAGTCATGCCAGCAAAGTAGGTTCTCACCATTGAAATGGAAAAAAAAAAATTCAGCATCTTAATGAAGCAGATTATAAATGTAAGGTATTCCTTGGTTCATGTTCTAGTCACAAATGACTGTGCTTATTTAAAATACATGTATCAGAGAGTTGCTTATCAACGCTACCTAAGGCTCAATTACCATTCTTGAATAAGAGGTCAGGGTTAAAAGCAAAATATTCAAAAGATAAATTTGGATCTGAAAAGGGAAAGATGACAAAACAGTTTGCTGGACAAGATGTCTTGCACCTTTGGCCACTTTTCAATGAAATAGAAGGGAAAAGATGTTGAGGTCACTAAGAAAACAGTTTAAGTGGGCCAGAAAGACACCGAGTGTGTGTGTGATAGCTCCCTTCTACCTGCAGAATGAGGCACTGATCTATTCTGAGGGAGTCAAAAGCATAATAATGAAGGGGAGGAAAGGGGTGTTTCTCGCACCACAGCTAGATCCACTAAGTTGGGAGACTGAACTTGACACTTTGGACATAGTGACACATTGACCTGGCTCATGGCATCATTTTGTGTCAAGTATAAGTACAAATACCAACACTCATGCACTGAAAGAGCATTTGATGTTTCTATAAATGCTTTCCGACTTGGCACAGGAAAAAAGAAAGAGTTTAACAAACATCATTGTGATTGCAACACTTCTCAAAGAGCTTTCAAAGTTGCCTCCAGGTGGTCCTGCTTGTTTCCTTGGACCTCAGTGGGCTGCAACATAGAGTCTACTACTTTCTGTATTTCTATTTGGCTGGAAGCAGGAGGGACTCAGAGTTCTCCTCCTGAAGCTGTCTGGAAGGGATCCAGTGTTGGAATCCAGAAGTGAGGGAACAACTGGGGAAAACAGTAATGTATAGATAGATGTAGGCTTGGGCATGGACTAAAAAGATAGATCTCTGAGCTTTCTGCCCCCAAGGTTTTGATTCAGTTAGCCTTTAGGGGAGTCCGCAACTTGCATTTTGACTACGATGCATGTGACCTTGATGATTAGCCAGGCATGACAACTACTGGTATGATGAGAATGCTGGACTGAGACTCCAGACACTGGGCGTTGGTTCAAGTTCTGTCACCTACTGGTTGTAGGATCTCTGGCAAGACATTTCCCAGTTTCTTCAGCCATTTTTGTTTTTCTCAAATGGTAGAGTGGGGAGGGAGAATGCTTGGGAAAGATCTCCAAGGATCTTTTGGCTCCATCAGCCTAGAAAGGGCTATTAGGATTAGCAGCTACGATGGCACATAATTAGGATGAAAGATCCTGGAGTCAACCACACCTGGGCTCAAATTTTAGTGCTATACCTTCTAGTTGCTAGGCCACTGACAACTAAAGTAATTTCTCTGGGACACGTTACATAATTTCTCAAAGTCTTAGTTTCCTCAGCTAAAATGCAGATGATAACAGTGCCCGTGACATAGCTTTTTGGGAGTGTTAAATGGGCAGATAGTATATAAAGAATGCCCAAGGCAATGCCCTGAGGAATCCTCAGTGCCTGTTAGTTGTGAAAGTCCCTGACAAGATCAACCAAAGGAGTCATCTGCCTTCCCCTGGAACTACAGTGATTAATGAGGTTCATGAAGGTAACCCTGGCTGAGCAACTTCCTCGGGCTTCTCCTTTTATCAAGAGAAATTCACAAGAAATGAGCTTTTCTGGAGAGAATAGGATGTTAAACAGCATCTCCTGGGAAGAAATCCAGAAACAAATTAGAGAAGGGTGTTATACCATCTATACCACACTTATCAAAACCCAGTTCAGGGACCACTTGCTTTAGGACCAACTGGGGCACTCAAAGTAGCGTATTCCTGTCCCTATTGGAACTGGCTCCCAGGGGAGTGGCTCTAGTAATCTGTGTTTCTCAGAAGCTACCCGAGATTTTTCTAAAAACAAGGTTAGAGAATCACTGGCAAATATTGTCAGTGAACCAACCCTCTGCCTCAATTCTCCATCTTGTATTTACCCAGAAAACTACAAATAAACAAAAACTATGACTACAAATGCATTTATGCATGTGTGCATTTACCAAGAGTCTAAACTTCTTGTACTCATGTCATCTCCAAGGAGTTCCAAGTGGGTTTCCAATTTCTGCGTAATTCATGACTCCTCAGCGAAACAAACACTAATCAAGGGCTGGCTACTTAAGGATGTGGAATTTGTCAACTTAGAACGGCAGCATGGTTTACAAAAATTAAATATAAAAAGCATGTGATTTCAGGACACCTCTCTTTTCCAACCCTTTCCCTCCTCCCCATCTGGCTTCTCCACCCCGTTTCCCACTCCTTTCTCTTTTTATTCTCTTTTCTCACATTGTTCTTTCCTCGGATTTATTTTCCCTCCCTTCACTTTCTCTCTGCCACTCTTCCCTGCTCTTATTCTTTGCCCTGCCTACCTTGTAACTTTCTTGTCTTCTCTCTGCCCTCCCTCTGTCTCTGTGCGTCTCTGCCTCTCTTGTCATCTCTCTCTGCCCCTCTCTCCCTCCCTCTTTGTGCCGCTTCTCTTTCTCCTTTTTCTTCTTACTCTAATTCTGTACGACTATCCGTCTGTCTCTTCGTAATATACAATACCTCCCTGCCCATTCTCCTCTAGGGCCCCAGCTCCTGGCTCCCTTTCGAATGCCAAGACTCCAGGGAGCATGTTTCTGGTGACGCATGCGCCCCATGCTAAATCACCCAGTGAGTGCTACACATCCAGGAGTTCACTCTACTTAGATACCTTGATGATCTGCTACCAGAGGCCCTGCGTGAGGAGGGCTCTCCTTAGGAGGGAAACTGAATTGGGGCTGGAAGGATGCAGCAAAATTCCAGAGTAAAGGCAGCCAGGCTAAACAGCTGTGGTCTCCAGAACTTCATTTCCCAGGAGGGAAAGCCACTGGGGCAAGCACCAATAGCAGAGGGTTCTTTTGTGTTTTGGAGTGTCATCACTTTGTTTCCAACATACAAACATCTCACTGCGAAGTGGGCAGGCAGCGGCATAACAGCGCCAAGTGAGTGCTGGGAAAGCTTTAGCTTCCCCAAATCTCCATCACTCTTCCCAAAGCCAACCCACTTCCTTAAAACACAGAATCTAAGTAAAAACGTGGTGCCTGCTATGCATGTAGGCTCCAGACAACTCCTCCTTTTCCCAATTCTCCCTCACGCCACACACACACACACATACACACACACACACACACACACATACACACACGCAGCTACTCTACCTCCCTCCTGTACATCCACCTCTAAATACCTCCTTTATAGACATTCCAGAGCTTCACCCATAAACGCGGGTAACGGTCCCCAATCTACAAATGAGCAAGCCGAGGAATGAAGTTACGCAGCAATTTTAGAAGATTCTACTTTGGAAGGTCCACAGCTTTGGGGAATTAAAACATTTTGCACTTGGCTACACCTGAAGTCACCGAAGAAAGGTGAGTTCAGGTGAAACTTTTTCGAAGCGCATTCGCGCCCTCTCCTTATTTGTCTCCCTAGCGGGTGCAAAATGTTCTCTCTCTAGTTTCTTCTATCCAGCTTTTAAATTCGACCTGTCCCCACACTCAACTCGCACACATCAGGTATATGCCCGCCCATACCTGCCCTGGTGTATGAATCTCAGGATAAAAGTAAAGAAGAATAAACTCCAGCAGGACTCCTGGTGTTCCTGCAACTCCCCCTCCTTTCAGTGGAGTACAGAGGAGCAAAACTCTTGAGTTTTGGCTCACCGCCCATCCGGAGGAGCTGGGATACTGCCGCCAGGGACCTCGGGCAAGGCTACGGCTCAAGTCCGAGGACCAGCCAACTCCGCGCCGCCCAGCTGAATGGCCTCTCAGTTGCCTGCAAGTTGAAACCTCAGTCGGGCACACAATGAGGCCGCTGTTTTCCGACAGGAGGCATTTGGATGCTTCACACACTCACCCCAAATCGGGCCTGAAAGCAGGGAGTGCATTTCCTTGCCCATGTTCAGATGCGCCCGTAGAAGCAGAGGCAGCCGGGCCTCAGGGAGAGAGCGGTTCCCTCCCCCGCGCCTAGCCACAGGAAGCCCGCGCAGGCCACCTGTTGGACTCTGTCGGGCCACCCTGTGTTGTGCGCCCCTAAACCCGCACCGCACCGCGGATCAAGACAATCTGGCATTCCGGGTGCTGGATCCGTCAGCAATAGATAAATTTCAGTCGCGCCTACTACTCGGGCTACCTTTCCTGGAGCATGTCTCTCTCTCTCTCTCTCTCTCTCTCACACACACACACACACACACACTCTTACACTTCCTTAATATACCAGTAGTCTCTTTAATGAAGCGCGTTTAGCCTACCCTAAGGGCTAGGGTTGCCCACGATCTCTTAGCGCGCCCAGGCGGCTGCGGATCTCCAAGCGCTTATGCTGAGAGCTAGCTTCACGCGCGGGCGGCTGAAAAGCCCCAAATGGCACGTTGGTGAGGAAGTCAGCGATCTGCTCTAGGGAGCCACTTTTCTCCTTGGGAAGCGGAAGGGTACTCCCTCCTTGGCTTAGAGATGCAGGGAACTGGGGAAGCCCCAAGGCAATCGTGTTGGAGGAACCAATGTTGCGTTCCGCTGCCAATCCCAGGATAAGTGCAAGGAGACCCAACTTTCTCCCATGTCTTTGCCATCCATGCAAGCCACTAGCTGGGGGTAAAGGGCGCCTCCACTAGCGGGCTACTCACCCCTTGGTGTAAACGCTATCCAGCAGCCACCAAGCCGACCGGTGCTCGCGGAGTCCGCGAAACGCCTCGGTGTCTTGCTCCTCTCCTGGGCCACGCGGCGAAGGCTACGCACTCCAAGCCGGGCAGCTGAGGGCAGTCGATCCCATGGGTGGCGAGTTGGCAGAGGGCGCGCCGCCCGGCTGGGGGCGCATCGCTCCCAGGTCTGGCGCAGGCTGCGGCAGGGAGAGGGGCTCACAGGGAAGTTGGAGGCGCTGGAGGCGGACTTCGGACTTCCCGCTCGCTCCGGCTCTGGCGGCAGGGTGCGTCCTTCCGGATAGACAAGGGATTTGCCAGCGGAACAGGGGTCGGTGCGGGCCAAGCGGCTGCGGATTGTCTCCGCCGGCCGCCGCCTAGAAGAAGCGCAGCGGCATCGCGCTGCCTGGAGCCCCCAGTAGTGGCTAGGGCAGAGAGCGCGCGATAGAGCCGGGCTGCTTCCTCCAGGCTGCTGGTCCCTAGTGCTCACAGCCCAGCCCGCTCCAGCCCGCCGAGCCCCTCCTCCCGTCCTAGTCCTCCTCCCCTCCGCTGCTTCGCCGGCTCGCAAGGCTCGCCTGGGACCCGAGGCTGAGCGGAAGGCGGCCGCAGCGCCCGCAGCATGGAGGGCGATCTCTCCTGCTCGGACTCTGGCTCCGGCTCGGGCTCGGGCTCCGGCAGCGGCAGCAGCGGCCGCCACCTCCCGCGCGCCCACGTGCCGGAGCCCCGGTGTGCGCGCTCCGGCTGGCGGGGCTGGAGGTGGGGAGCGAGGGCGAGCTGCGGGTGGGGGCGGCGGGGAGAGGCTGCACAGCCGCGCGGCGGAGGGAAAGCCGCGGAGAGGCTCCCGAGGGCGCAGGGCTCCTCGTCTGCAGCTCCGGGAAGACTGGTGTGCAAGGCGCCCCCAGCTCCCTGCTCCCTTTGCAGAGCGGAGGGAGCCCGAGCGAAACGCCGGCGGGGTTGGGGGAGATCCACTCCGCAAGATCAGTCGGCTGTGGTGGTGAGGGGGCGACTACGTGTCTCCGCCGAGGGGACGGATTTCTAGTATCCTTGAGCCCCCTCTCCACTCCCCGGAGAAGAAAGGGGTTAAGAAACACCGGGTGAAGGAGTGTGCGGATTCCCAGCGAGAGCGTGTTCCGGCGTGCCCCGCCTTCCTCCCAGAGAAAGCACTTTTCCCGTTAACCAACAGACTCCAAGGGTTTCTCCTTCCAGGGAGAAGGGAGGTGTCTTGCAAGATGGGCCTGGCAACCTCCAATCAATTGACAAATAATTCGTGAGCACCCACTCTGAGCGGCGCCGGGCAGCGTCTGGAGCACAGGGCCCTCCCTAGTTGGGAGTAATGTATTCTCTGCTCTGCGTGCCCTTAGGCAGGCTCTCCCTGGGCCTCATTGCCCTGGCCATAAAATGTGGTTTCTTTATAATATGAGTAAGAAAAACAAAAACACGAGAATTTAAAAATTAAAAGACAATTTAAAAGATGGGCAATAGCGCAATACTAACAAGAACGACAATTAAGAACATTTCACAGTAATAGAAAATGAGAACTTTAAAGAAACAAAGTTAGCAAAACACACGTAATACTGGACACCATGTGCAATCACTTAGAGATCATCATCTCCGATCCTCTCATCTTAATGGAGAAATTGAGCCTCAGGGAAGACACGTGGCTTGCCCGCTGTCACACACATCCGGTTTGGTCAGCTCCCACTCTGGTCTGCTCCTGCCAATCCCGGGCTTTTTCTTCCATACGCCAGTACACAAATTATGCTTGGCATTATTGAGATGAGACATCAGCAAAAGAGGGGTAAGGGAGAAAGACACACACACACACACACACACACACACACACACCTCACACACACACACAGAGAGAGAGAGAGAGAGAAAGAGAGAGAGACATTCATTCCCTCTGGGGTTTCCAAAAAAGGCTTCATGAAAGAAGTGGGATTTAAGCTAAAACCTAAAGAGTAGGCAGGATTCGAATAGCTGGAAAAGTAAGAGGAGGATGTGAGAGGTCAAAATGAAGGATGAAGAAAGACACATTGGAGCAGCAGCAAACAAGTTAGCAGGAGCAGAGAGCTTGCCTAGACAATGAATGGAAGGGGGGGGGGTCACTGAAGGATTTTAAGCAGTAAAAGAAAATAATGGAAGCTTCATTTTAGCTTGATCAATATATCCCTGTACAGGATGGTTTAAGAGGGGAAGGGGGGTGGGTAGAGGGAGACAGAAAAGGAACTTCAGGCAGAGGAAACCATTAGGAAGTCAACGCAGCTATCTGAATGCAAGTGAAACCCTGATGCAATGGGGTAGCCGGTAGAAGGTAGAATAAATAAAACTCTTCTTGCTTCTGTTTTTAAAAATCTTCTTTATAGTAAGGACTCTACTGCTAATTGCAGGGGACATTGTATGGAAAGGCACCAATGTTTAAAACACGATGGAAAACTGGGGGCCAACCCTCAGATAAAACAGTGGAGCTTTTCACAGTAACTGGCCTGAAGCAGATCTGGTCCCTTGGTTTTAACATTCAGCACCTGGAAGCCAGACAGCAACAATCCTTAGTGAAGAATGGGGTAAGTTAGGATTTCTATCAATCAACCAAAAGCAAAAACGAGACAAAGAAGGGAGAATTATATTTTCTTTTATTCCTTGGAGGCACTTGAAGTCACAAACAAATGACTTGAGGGACTTCCTCAGGTTCTTCCTCTGGAAATAGTCTCTCCATCTAGCACTTTGTCTTCTTGGGTGGATAAGCAGCAACAGCAGCACCTGGGAGTTTATCAGAAACAAAATCTCAGGCCCCAGCACACAGCAATTGAATTAGAAACCATCCTAACAAGATTCCTGGCTGAGTCATAGACACATTAAGCTTGAGAGGGTTTCTTTATCTGTTTCTCTCCTAAGATAGTGTCTTCAGACTTTTCGGTGTGATGCTGTATTAGTCTGTTCTCACACTGTTATAAAGAATACTACCTGAGACTGAATACTTTTAATGGAAAGGGGTTTACTTGACTCACACTTCTGCAGGCTTGACAGGAAGCATGGCTAGTAGGCCTCAGGAAACTTAGAATCATGGCAGAAGGCGAAGAAGAAGCAGACATCTTCTTCACAAGGCAGCAGGATGGAGTGTGTGGGAGCACAAGGAACTGCCACACTTTAAAACCATCAGCTCTTGTGAGAACTCACTCATTATCATGAGAACATGAGCATGAGGGAACCAGCCCCATGCTCCAATCACCTCCCACCTGGTCCCTCCCTGACACATGGAAATTACATTTGGAAATGAAGTTTGGGTGGGGACACAGAACCAAACTATATCAGATGCATAGTAAAAACACTTCATATTGCACTATAGTGCCCCCCACACACACACACACATAACTTAAATAAAACTTTCACAAAGCAACATGTGTCCTTAATTTGTGATTCAGTCAAATATTTTTATTCAATTTATTTTTTTAATGCTGGTCATGATCTACTGATTGATTTCATGTCCTGCAAATGGGCTGCAATTTATGGTTTGAAAAACATCGAGCCGTGATATTAATTATTTCTTCCTTGGTTTTTGGTTGCATATATATGTGTATCATATCTCTTTCTACTAGCCTGTGAGTTCCCTGAGGGCAAGGTTCAGTTATTTTTTATCTTTGAAGTACAAGTCAGAAATTAACAGAGGGTTTTATATGTAGTAGCAACTCAATAAATATTCAAGGAGTGAATCAATCAATGAAGGCATAAATTGATTCAAGTTAGGGACTGGGACTGGGAGCAAGTGGAGCGAGGGCAAGGGTGAGGCTTGGCATGTAGGAGAGGGCTAAACCAAGAAAATATTTATCCAAACTCCAGTTTACTGAAACATCATCAATGGACTATTAGTAAAAGTCATTTCTAAAACAATCATATATTCCAATGTTCCACTGTCAGCCAGAATCTCATTTTCCAATAGAGTTCACCTTTATGGCTTCACAAAATTTCAGGCTATGGGGGCTTAAGATGAAGGAAAGCATCTGAGTAGCTAACACATATTATTAGAGGAGGAAAGGAAATTAGGAAGGGACAAAGACAAGTTAGTGCACACCTGATCTTATTCTGGGACCAGAGGTGCTGATCAAGGTAAAGGAAGAAGTGGCACTAATTACTTGGATTGAGGCAGATTTTTGTCTTACCGTAGAAAGATACTTGACAATGAGATCTTTCAAAAATTTACAATGGCTTATTTTGAAGTCAGTATTTTTTTTTTTTTTTTTTTGCCACAGGAGATATAGCGCAGAAAGGTACTTGTTTACCAACCAATAGCACTTTAGAGTGTAAAGTATTATAATTTATTTAATATAAATAAAATCAAAACCTAAAGGGTAAATATTAGAGTCACAATATTTCACATTGTAAAAGGATCTCAAGTGTGCACTAGTCTAGCTCTTCATTTTAAAGGAATCTGAGGAAGTTATCACACATTCTCTTATCACAGGTCCTGCAAGAAAGCTGTAGGTCTAGGATTTGATTTCAGGCTTTTAGACTCAGTCTTCATCGTGACTGCCTGTTAATCCTACACAGGGATACTGCAGACTGCACAGTTAGGAGCCACTGTTTCAGCATAAAGAAGAATGACTGATGCATTGCCTAAAAAGCTGGGAATGAATAACATTTATTAAGTATCTACTATAGAGTAGGCACTAGAGCAGGTGTTTTGAATACATTGTTCCATAAAATCTCCATTAAAAAATCCATAAAGTAGAACATTTTAATCTCCATTTGCAAGTGAGGAAAGAAAGAGTCATAGAGGCTAAGTAATTAGGATTTTAAGACTGGAAAGTTGCAGAACAGGTTTTGAACAAAGAGCTGGATTAATCTAAATCCATGCTCACTCTCTTATGCTTTGCTTCCCAGCCATGGAAGATTTTAAGCAAAAACTGGCAGGGAAATGAAAGAAAATAATTCTGATTGGATTGAAATAGCTGACCTGAGAAGTAACCCCTTTTGCTGAGATTCCGGGACGCTTTAAAGGGTTATTTGCATCAAGGTAGAAATACTATTAAGTAATTTGAGTACATCCTGGTATGTAGAATCCACAAACTGACTAAGTGGTGGCCATGATAAGTGAAAGCTAATGCTGTTGTTAACAGCTGCATTGGCCACAGCTCAATAGTAAGTTTTGCATTAGAAGAAATTCATTTCCTGTATAAATTAGGATTATTTTCTTTGTCAGAATAACAGACACCAATAGATGCCCTCCAGTTTAGAATGGAGGTCAGAAAATTAAAGAATTAGTTCAAGTAACACATGGAAAGTAATGAAACAAGGTCTCTGGAAGGGACTGGAATGTCGGGACAAAACCTTTCTCAATCTCATATGGTTTCTTTCTATACATCTCTATATGTGTATCTATGCTCCTTTTTAACTCATTGTCTTGCTATCCTTATATTTCTTTCTTTCTGCAAAAGAACTCTCTGCATCTCTGCTTCTGTGGCAGAAAATGTCCATCCCATGCATTTCACAGGTTTTGTGGGGGTTTTTTGTTTGTTTGTTTGTTTGTTTGTTTTGAGACAGAGTCTTGTGTTGCCAGGCTGGAGTGCAGTGGGCCAATCTCAGCTCACTGCAACCCCTACCTCCTGCGTTCAAGTGCTTCTCCTGCCTCAGCCTCCCAAGTAGATGGAACTACTTGGGAGTCACCACCATGCCACCACGGCCGGCTAATTTTTGTATTTTTAGTAGAGACGGGGTTTCATCATGTTGGCCAGGATGGTCTCGATCTCTTGACCTCGTGATCTGCCCGCCTCAGCCTCCCAAAGTGCTGGGATTACCGGCATGTGCCATCACGCCCGACCAAGTATTTTTTAACTTGCTGTCTCTGGGCCCCAAGTCTTATCTACCAGGAGAGAGCATCTTATTAGCCCATCTAGAGTCAAATGTCTACTCCTAGATAATCACACAGAACCAGGAGTATGGACTCACAGAACCAACAAAACTGATAGAAGCTTAGCTTTGTGAGTTAGATAAAAAGTGAGGAAGGTGATTGGGGTAAGTACCAGAAAGAGTGTAAAAATCTGGCTACTACACTCCTTACCAAGAACAATCTAGTGCTTTAGAAATGGTGCTGGGGAGCTTATTATACACATATTAGATTGTAGGAGGTCACCTGTGAGACATGAGGACCGGTGACGTCATAGCTGATTTAAAGCCCCACAGTACAAGTGGATCCCCTTTTGAAGATCCCTGCCACCCATGATCCCGACTGCATGGATTTGAATCACATGGTTCCAGAATTAATGGGAAATAATGAGTGTCCCAGGCAGCCTGATGTACCATTTCATCTGAAGATTCACCTGGTTTCCTTGAAAGAACACTGAAATCGGTATTCAGACAACCTGGATTCAGATCCTAACTGCCCTTACTTGTTAGGTGATTTGGGGCAAATTACTTCAACTAATCAAAATGAAAGGCTACTCAGCATGCCCTGCCTACCTCAGAAATCTGTTCTGAGAAGGCAAATGAGATAATATCTGTGAAGCCAGGTCTATGTAAAATCTAAAGCACTGAGCAAATGCAAGGGATTATTAGTAATACAAAACGTAACAGGAAGCCAATGAGTTGTAACACTTAGGTTGCCTTTGCAAATATCTATTCTACCATGCACTTTGGAGTAGAAAAAATTCATGCTTCGAGAAATTTAATGAATGTGAAGTGTGTTTATTCTGTTTTTATGAGGCATGGTTGGGTGAAAAAGATCAGTGCAGCTCCAAAGTGAAGGATTGAAAAGTGTATAGTTTTTAAAAAAAAAAAAAAAAAAAACAGAGCCTTCTCTAGTACTAATATCAGTACTAGTAATAGTAATACAGTAATAATAATTATCATATTGTAACTGGGTTTTTCTCGGATGCCAGTGATCGTTGTGGGTTCTTGGCCTCCAACGTCTTAAGGAATAAGTGGTGGGGCCACTGCAGGTGGACCGTATGCTCCTAAAGTGAATATTGGACCCAAAACAGTGTTGCAGAAAGGTGATTTTATTTAGGTAGAGAAAAGAGAAGGAAAGGAGAAGAGAAAGGTTTCCATGAAGAGTGTGGAAGGGGATTCCAGAGGGGCAATCCCGGAGGGAGCTCCCACCATGTGGGAGGGGATTCCAGAAAGCTGGAAAATCTGGCGCAGGTGAAGCACAAACTTTTATCCTGGGAGAAACCCCCACCTTCTCCAAGATCCTGAGCCAATGAAAGGAGTTCCTTAGAACTTCAGCTGGAGTGATCGACTTTTAGTTTCTTTCCGTGCCAGCAAAATTCAAACACAAACCGTTGAATCTCCGGGATGGAGAGATGGTAGGGGGCATGGCGCTGGGGAAATTCTTGCCCTTAAAGCTACGCCCTCCTCATGGACCTGGAAAAAGAACACATTCCCTCAATAGGGTTGCCATCTTCCAGGAATCATGTTAAATATTTCCTATGTAGTAACTCTTTAAATCTATATCACCTCCTCAGTTGGTTTCTGTTATTGTTTCTGTTTTAAAGATTAGGACACTAAAGCAGGGCAAGTTAATAATTTACCCATAGCCTCAGAGATAAGTGGTACAGTCTAGATTAAAGCCCAGCTTATTTTAATTCAAAGTTAAAGTAAATGACCAATACACTATTCTGTATTTTATATATCCTTAGAGAAAAAAATGTGGTAAATGCCAAGTTTTAATGGTAAAAAAATTTATGTAAAAGAAAGCATTTAACCATCAAAACTGTTCAGTTATAAATCCACTTATGTGTTTGATGGGTGGCATTTTTCCATTGGAGATGGATGATCACTAAGCAAAACTGAACCAATTTAATCACTACACACCTATTTAAATGGTGTTAGAATAGCAATACTAATTATTGATGAAGATGCTGAGTAACAAGAACTCCCATCATTGCTGATGCGAATGCAAAATGGAAGACAGTAGAAAGCTAAGCAAAGTCTTAACCATGCAATCAAGAAACTGAATGTTAAGCATTTACCCAACTTATTTGAAAATATCTTCACACAAAAACCAGCAGGCAAATATTTATTGCAACTTTATTCATAAAAACCAAGAACTAGAAGCAACCAAGATATTCTTCAATGGGTAAATGGATAAATAATCTGCAGTACATCCATATAATATGCAGAATTCAATGGCATTCAGTGATCAAAAACTGAGCTATAAAGCCATACAAGATACGGATGAATCTTAATATATATTGATCAGTAAAACAAGCCAGTTTGTAAGGGCTACATGCCATATAATTTTTTTTGTGTGATATTGTGGAGAAGGCAAGGCTATAGAAATGATCAACCAATCAGTAGTTGCCAGGGGCTTGTGGGAGGAGGAGAATGAAATAGTAAAGCACAGGGGATTTTTTTAGGGTGATAAAACTATTCTGTGTGGTACTGTAATGGTGGATAAATGACATTATGTATTTGTCAAAACCCACATAACTTTACAAGACTGAACCTCAATGTATGTAAATTTTAATAAATCATTTAGGAGGTCATGGGATCCCAAGAAAGAATGTAGACTTTGACAGATGAATATAACTATACTATAAATGTATAAATGTACTATAAATGTATGAGAGAAGGCTAGAGAGATCCATGTGGTAATGGATTAGAATTGCAGAGATCAGTATTAACTCAAGTTTAATATAGATACAGATGGATACATACAGAAATAATTATAGATATGTGAACATGCACAGGATAGTATACAGATATATATTTCCTTTTTCTGTCATTTAAGAAATCCTAAAAGCAATGATACTCTAGTAACTTCACAAACCTAACATCCAGATTTTAGTTTCTAATATCATTCTTCAATAAAAGGAATCAAAGCTCATTGGAGAAATTTCTAATCCTATAAATGGGACAAGAAATGTTCAAAATAATTTTGGATCATTTTATAGTTCCAGTAAGAAAGTGCTCAAAACACACACACACACACACACACACACACACACACACACACTAATAGGGTATGTCAAATGGACAAAGGAGCCAACTGAAAGAGCTTACAATGACCAACACTAGAACAATTTCAACAACAACAAAAAAGTGTTGGATTACAGCCCAAAGCATACAATATATAATCATGTGTTTACACATATAGAAATATATGTTTAAATAAATACATAAATGAAGACAAAGAGATAAATCTCCCATAGAAAATAATTCCAAATAATTTCTGTAGTTACTTCTCTCTCAAGGAGATAGAGCATAAATAATCCTCCATCCCCTATGTGTGGGCTGGGCACAGTGAATTCTCTCCAAAGAGTACAGTATGCAAGAGGGATTAATGAGGAACTTAACAGTGGAGAAATTGAAAAAGCCCTGTCTTAGCCAGGTGGTCAAGGTTAACATCAATAGTGATGTAAAATTGATAGTATGTATATCTGAAATAAATAAATTGATGAATATGACATTTTATTTCTGTGGTCTTCTTCCCAAGCACCCATAACCACAGTCTAATCATGAGGAAAACATAAAATGAATCCCAGTTGAGAGATATCATATAAAATATGTGGCCAAAATGCCAGTTTGTTCAAAATTGTCAAAATCATGAAAAACAAAGAAATTCTGGTAAAATGTCCCAGCCAAGAGATACCTAACATGATAATAACTAAATGTAATGTGATATCTTAATGAGATCTTGAAAAAGAAAGGGTAATTTGATTTAAAACCAAAATATTTGAATATAATCAACTTTAATTAATAATAATATATCAATGTTGGTTCGTTAACTTATCAAATGTACCATAATAACATATTTTCTAATAATAGAGAAAGTGGATATGAGGTATATGGGACTCTGTACCAGTTTAATAATTTTTCTGTAAATCGAAAACTATTCTAAAACAAAAAGTTTAGTTTTTAAAATGTATATAATAACATCAATAATTAATTATAAAGCCTGAGGAGATATCTAGAGGAACTACATAATATTCGTTCCTCAAATAATAAAAGTTTAGCGCAAGAAACACAAAACAAAACAAAATGAAAAGAAAACTTAACTAATTTAGATTCATCAATGAGAAAAAAAATAACAGTTAATTTTCCAGAGAGGTCAATATTCCCTTTCAAAATCTTTAGAAGCCTCATGTTGTAGTCAAGAACAATCCTCCTCCTCCTCATTTTTCTGCTTGCTAGGTCTGTTCTGTTCATATTTAATGGCTATTTAGACATCTGAAAGATAATATTGATCTGTGCCTTAAAGTGGAATTGATTATTCAGCATGCCAGTATTAAAATGTCCCTGCATTGCATAGACATTTTCAGCACACAGGAATGCCATTTTGTCAACAGCATGTATTCAGTAGCTGTAAGATTCAATCTCGGCCAAGCAGATAAAGTCAAATTCCATGAATAGAGTTTGATTTAGTTTTAAAAAAAAAAAAAAAAAGCAAAGTGCAAGTGTACCATATGCCAATTTAATTCTGGAAAGAAAAATAGAGGGAGTCCTTTAAAAGGATGATTGTTGTATAGCATCTGGAGATTACTTAGTGGAGAAAAATGTGTATATGGTACTGCAGCCATTTGAACCAAGTAAAACAATTAGGAGGTGATTCAAATTCCAATTTCTATTCATTTTTTCTCATCATTGGCTTGGTGGAGGGCAGAACAGCAAAATGAAGATTGCCAGTCAGTTCAGAATTACTAAAGGAAACGACTCTACATTCTATTATTCACACATACTGTGGCAAACCAGGCAGAATTACACTATTCTTCTGGACTTCAAAAGCTGTATAATTTTTCTACCAATACTTTCTAGGTACAGTATTTTCTTTAGAAAACTTGTGTTATGCGAGTTATTTTTGTTGTTGTTGTAGTTTTGTGTAACACAAATATTACTTCCATGCAGGTTATCTCTTCTCTCAGAAATGTTTCCAGATTAAAAATTTGAAATCCAGCATAGCAATGTAACCAAACTTTTTCTTCTTTGGCATTCTGGAACTTCATGATATGAAGTTACATATGTGAGATTTTAATGTTGTAAATTTAGCAAGCATAGTTAACAGTTAGAAAATATTGAAGTAAGATGGCCTAGGCATGGTGGCTCATGCCTGCAATCCCAGCATTTTTGGAGGCCGAGGCGTGTGGATTGCTTGAGTTCATTTCAAGACCAGCCTAGGCAACATGGTGAAACCCTCTACTAAAAATAAAAAAAAAAAAAAAAACGAACAACAACAAAAAAACAATAGCTGGACATGGTAGCAGGTGCCTGTCATCCCAGCTACACAGGAGACTAAGGCAGAAGAATTGCTTGAACCCTGGAGGTGGAGGTTGCAGTGAGCTGAAACCATGCCACTGCACTCCAGCCTGGACAACAGAGTGAGACTCTGTCACAAAAAAAAGAAAGAAAGAAAGAAAGAAAGAAAGAAAGAAAGAAAGAAAGAGAGAGAGAGAGAGAGAGAGAGAGAGAGAAAGAAAGAAAGAAAGAAAGAAAGAAAGAAAGAAAGAAAGAAAGAAAGAAAGAAAGAAAGAAAAAATATTGAAGTAAGATATCATGGAATATGGGCCCAACAATTCCATTCCTAGGTATGAACCCCAAACTAGAGTTCAAACAAAAACTTGTATGGAAATGTTCATAGCAGCAGTATTTGCAGTAGCTGAAAGATGAAAACAACCCAAATATCCATCAATGATTAATAAATATACAAAATGTAGTATATACAATGGAATATTATTCAGACATAAAAAGAAATACTTACTGTAACATGGATGAACCTTGAAAATATATTTAATATTTACTGAAAGAAGTCAGGTCACATATTACATGAAATATACAGACTAGGCAATTCCATAGAGATAGAAAGCATAGTTGCCAGAGACTAGGGAAAGTGAGGGATGGAAGTGACTGCTTCCTTTTGGGTTGATGAAATGTTCTAGAACTAGACAGTGGTGATGGTTGCAGAACCTTGTTAATGTACTAAAGGCCACTGAATTGTATACTTTTAAATTGATAAAATGGTTAATGTTATATCATTTGAACGTTACTCCTTAAAAATGTAAGTATTTAGATATATTATAAGAACATGTTTTGGGAAGTACCTGCAGGCTGAACCTCTAACCTTGTGTAATTGTAACAACCTTTTTCTTCATGTGGAAAGTAGGAGAGAATTAGCAAACAGGAAGCACAGACACTGCCAAGACAAAAGTGCATGTAGAAAAGGGCTCCCAGGGAATCAACTCCCTATGGGTACTCTGCCTGGCTGTTCTTTTCCACTTAAAACATCAAAAGTAGAAAAACAAAACAAAACCAAAAAACCTCCCATCAGGCAGAGGAGCAGATGGAGATTGAGATGGTCTATCAGGCCAGGAACAGGCTGTGGTGAGTACAACACTAGTCAGGGACTACGTGTGGCATCTGAGAAGGTGTTGAGAGCATCCAGTTTGCTCTGCTAAGTTAATGGCAGATGTGGCCAGACTGTAGATGGGGTTGTTTAGTGGAGCCGTGGGGATGAAACCTGACTGGAAGGGCTACAGACAGACAGTGGATCAATGAAGAAGCATAGACATGAGAGTGAATGCAGGGTATGAGCAGGGAATTATGAAGGAAGCCAAGTAAAAGTAGCATTTGCCAAACACATCTGGTCTCAGGTTTCTTTCTGGGATGTGGTAGATCTCATTTGTTATCTCTCAAAACAATAGTATTTCATGAGTCACACCTTTAAATAGTGTGCCAAAAACAAAAGTGATGTCCAGCTGAGATTAAGCCAGTGATAATTCACATGATGAAAGCAGTTTCCTCTTTTGTTTTGTTTTTGTTTTGAGACAGGGTCTTGCTCTGTCACCCAGGCTGGTCTTGAACTCCTGGCCTCATGTGATTCTCCCACCTTGGCCTCCCAAATCGCTGGGATTATAAGCATGAGTCACCATGCCCAGCCAGGAGTTTCCATTTGCTTCATGTTAACTAAGGGCCAGGTCTGTGCTAATAGCATCACATGGATTCTCTCATTTAATACAATTATCCCTCAAGGGAGGTGTCATTAGATGAGGAAACTGAAGCTTGGAGAGGTCAAGGAACTCTCTCAAGGTCTAACTAGTGGCTAAACTGGTTAGAAGCTGAGAGTCTGACTGCAATCCCTGCTCTTGTCATCACAGAGGTATTTCCAAGAACAGCAATACTCACACAAAAGTGTCCGCGGTAAACCGAGTGGGCCCTTGGCCTATAATAATCTGACTCTGAGTAAATATGCAAAGGTCCACAAACTAACCAAAGAAGATAGCATGAAAACCAAGACGTAAATGTGAAACAAAAGAAAGATATCAGCAAAATACTTTATTTCAATTATCTATTTATACAACTGTAACCCCCAATAAACTAAGAGCTGCTAGCAGGCAGGAACCCTGAGTTTTTCACCCCAGTGCTTAATATAGAGTCTGATACACAGTAGCCCTTTAATAAATATTTTGAATAAATGAATGAATAAATAAAACTATGCATCTAGTATAATGACTGATAAGAATGATAATAGTTGCTATCATATATTAAGCATTTAATTTGTGCTTAGAAATGTACATTCTATAAAGATTGTATCTTATTTTCACCTCCCAACAAATACATACTATTATCCCATGCTACAAAGAGACTGAGGTTTAAAAAGCTTTTCCAAATTTAATTGTCTAGTAAAAAGTGAATGGGGTTTTAAATCATTATCTCTATGATTCTAAGTCCCAGATGGATTACACCTCTTCTCTCTATTTTCTATAATAGATAATATATCCCTTAGTGAGGAGGGATTGGTGATTATGCACTTTTTGGAAAATGAAAATTTTAACATTAGATTTAAAAAACAGAATGCAAAATTATACATGTGCTTTGATTACAACCGTGCAAAACTTCACATAAATACAAAGGAAACCAGCAGGGAGCTTGGAAGATAAAACAATTGTATAAGAATGGTGAGGCTGTAGGTGATTTTTAAACGTTTTTCTAAAGTGTTTTAATGCTATTTTAAAACCAAATAAGAATTGACGAAAATACAAGAAGAATAAAATAAATTGTTATGTGTCCACCACCTGATTGTTTTAAACAGAATCATTGCTTTTAAGTCCTGGGTTGTAGATCCAAAATAGTTATATAACACCTCAGGTACCATAATTTCCTAAAGATATGACAAATTTCTATGAAACAGGAATTTTGAGTCTTTCTGAATTCTCCAGTGCAGATTAAAATACTGAAAATATGATCCACTGTTCTCAGTGGAACATTCAAAAATATCACTTGCTGTAAATGTAACTTCAAACCAGTTTCTTCCTTCATATAATCTATGAAATATTCTCTGTTTTCATGTATATTGAGTTTTATTACTCCTGAAAACATCAACTCTCCTATCAATCTTTCACCTTGGAGCTGGTTATCTTTTTAAAAGCCAGGGTCAATGTATAATATTTCCTTCTCAAAACCTTCTGGTACTCCTTATCAGATAAAGGATAGTCAGAACTGGATCTAGAACCAAAAATACCATTTGACCCAGCAACCCCATTACAGGTTATATACCCAAAGGATTATAAATCATTCTACTATAAAGACACATGCACACCTATGTTTATTGCAGCACTATTCATAATAGCAAAGACTTGGAACCAACCCAAATGCCCCTCAGCAATAGACTGTATAAAAAAAAATGTAGCACATTCACACCATGAAATACTATGAAGTTATTAAAAAAAAAAAAAAAAAAAAAAGGATGAGTTCATGCCCTTTGCTGGGACATGGATGGAACTAGAACCCATTATTCTCAGCAAACTAACACAGGAACAGAAAACCAAACCCCACATGTTGTCACTCATAAGTGGGAGTTGAACAATGAGAACACATGGACATAGGGAGGGGAACATCACACACTGGGGCCTGTTGGGAGTGGGGGGCTAGGGGGCTAGAGGACTGATAGCATTAGGAGAAACACCTAATGTAGATGATGGGTTGATGGGTCCAGCAAACCACCATGACATGTGGATACCTATGTAACAAACCTACATATTCTGCACATGTATTCTAGAGCTTAAAGAATAATAAAAGAGAGAGAGAAAAAAAAAAAGAAGTCAGAACTCTTTGTACTAATCTCTGTCCATGCTACTATTTCCTCCCACTATCCTCTAAGGACCATATGCTCTACTCATATTTTGCCATTTACATCCATGATTTCCTGCCTTTCTCATAACATTGATTTGGTCTCAAATGCCTTGCCTCACATATCAAGTCTGTATTCATTCCTCAAGGCTCAAGAGAATAACTTCTGTTATAACTTCAACAATACCCCAGGCCCCAGATTAAATGACTCACTATGTTGTGATCCCAACATATAATATCTGTATGTCTATAGTTTACCACTTTCTGTCTTTTATGATATAATAATATTAGATAACATTTATCAAATACATTGATTATGCATTTTACATGCATGAGCTCATTTTCAAATAACAACATTAGGAGCTAAGTACTATTAGGCCCGTTTTAGAAAAAATGAAAATGGAGACCAGGATAATACAGTGCCTCCCCCAAGAGCACAGTATATAAGCAGCCGAGATAAGCTTTGGACTTAGGCATTCCTGAGTCTGAAACTTGTGTTTTAATGATATTTTTTAAATGCTCTCCAAATTTCCAGTTGTCTCCCTGGGAAATTAATTGGTGGCAAATTGTTCGGATGGCAGAAACACATGCATTTGATGTATATGTCAAGTGCTTAGCTGCAGCGCCATGCTAAGCCTGAGGCAAAAGGAAAAAAATCAGCAAAAGGAAAAAATCAGCAACACTAATCCTACGTTTATTTAAAATTTACTCTTTTTTTACTGTGGATTGGCTTGTATTTATTTGATTTTTAAAAACATTATATAAAATATTTGTCTTGAAAACTGAGATTTTTGGCATTCTCTTAACCTTTGCACCCAAAGTGAGTACCTTACCTGCCTCTCTCTAATCCTGCTCTGCTTAGCACAATATCAGTTACATGAAGGACACTCAAAAGACATTGGCTCATTTATTATGTTCAATATACATGTCACTTTTTTAATACAAGACCTTAAACTTTTCTAAGGCAGTCATTGTAGTTGATCTCTTTTTGTAATCTTGATATCCCTATATGTATCTTTTTACAGTCAGAACTTCAAAAAATGTTTTGAGTGAAAAATATTTTTCTTTCTCACTTTACACTGTGGTAGAGCTATATTCCACAATGCTCATGAAAAAGAAACCCTTTACGGAAAGCTTGCAATCTGACTATAGTTTTAATTTTCTATCAGCTTCCAGATCAAATGGTGCATGATCAAAAAGCCAAAGTAAGAACTAAAAGTCAACTTAGTTTCCTCTAAACTCTGCCTTAAAATTCTTCATTTGAAGTCTTGAAGAGCTACTTTTACTTTCTGTTAAGGATACCTTACTTGACTGTAACTAATCCTCCAAAAATAAAAACAGGACTCCTACTGTTAATGAGTGATGATACTTCGTACAACTGCAAAATATAGGTTAAAGAGTCGTTTCAAACTTTTGAAAGATAATTATCCTTCTTTCTGCAGTGTTTCTGGTGGTATAGCCTTTTGCCCAACTACAGATACTCTGCAGTGTAAAGACGTTAACTAAGATAGCCTTGGTTTAAATTCTAGCTCCATCACTTACTAGTTGTGTGGTGTTTGCAAGATCTAGAAGTTCTCCAAGCCACATCTGAAAAATTGAGAGAATAATTATTCCTCTGTTAATGAGTTGTTATAAGTTTTAAGTGAGAAAATGCTATGTCTGCCACACAGTCATTTGTCAAGAAAGATTAACTTTTATTTTTCATTTACTTCATATACATAGAGCACTGCTATATGCCAGGCACAGCTAGACACTGGAAATACGGGCTAGAATAGGCACACAATGAATGGTTGTTAAATTCGACAATATTCATTGAGCGACTTCTGTACAAAGTATTCTATTAGAAGCACCTTGTACTTGTAAAAAAACAATGAGGAATAAAACAAAATCCCAGCCTTCAGTAGTATTACGTGATATTAGTCTAGAAATGTTAATCATTTAAAATAAAAAGGAAAGGGCTACTAATTATTACAGCAAAGAAAATGATAAATAAATGTGAGTTAAGGAAGAACCAAAACATACAGTACTATTGACAATTTAATACAAGAAGGCCTGGAGGGAAAATTTTGCATGTTCGCTCAATTACATAAAACAAATACTTTATTCTGGAAAAATGTAGAAAAGATTATATTAGACTGAGAGAAGGTAAATTCTGACCACAATCTGTACTAGTAATGATAGCTTGGTGAAGCCATTTTACCTCTTACCTATAAAATAGGGTTGTTTACAGGATTAGGTAAACTGATCTTTGTGAGTTTGTCAGTTTAGGTCCTCTGAAAAGAAGGTGCATGACAGAATGAAAAGCACATGAGCATTATTGGGGTGAATGCCTTTGAAGATATTATGGTCTGAATATTCCACCCTTCACCCCCTTCCCCATTCATATGTCTAAGTCCCAATCCTCAGTACTTCATTTAGAATGTGACTGTATTTGAAGAAGCATCTTAAAGAGGTAATTAAATTAAAAGGAGGTTATATGGGTGGGTCATCATCTAATCTGGCTGGTGTCCTTACAAGAAGAGGAGATTTAGACACAGACATCACACAGAAGGAAGACCAGGCAAACACACAGGGAGAAGATGGCTATCTACAAGCCAAGAAGGGAGGCCTCCAGAGAAACCTACTTGCTAACTCCCTGATCTGGAACTTCCAGCCTCCAAAACAGAAAATGCTGTTGTTTAATCGACCCACTCCGTGGTACTTTGTTATGGCAGCCTGAGCAGACTAAGACAGAAGGGTACAGAAATGAGGGAGCATGGAGAGTCAAGGATAACCTTTGGACCATGCAGATTGACAACTGTAAAGGGGGAGAGATCAGAAAGGAGACCTGGACAGAAAGAACCTCATCCTGCCAGGCAGCAATGAGAAAGAAAGTCTCAGCCAGGCTAACAGAGAGCCCGGAATGCAGACTGCCCCATAGAGAAGGCCCCCATGGAGTAGGAATACTCTGCCTCCAGTGCTGTATGTGATCTCAAGAGATGGCACCTGGAAGCCATCAGGTCATTACAGTCCTTGTAGCAGGTTATTTTCTGAGGGGTGACATCAGCTGCATGCTTCTATGGCAGCCCCAGTGTGTATTTTGAAAATGCTAGAGAAAGTAATTATGATGGCTGCTATTATTCCCCTGGACAGTGCTGCTGTTGCTACTAGTACTACTAGGTCCAAATTTGTTCTTTCACTAAATGGAGAAAAAGATGAAGGAGAAAGCAGCAGAGGAGAAAAATAATGCACCTTTATGACTAAATGCTCTGCAAATAAGAAACTTTTTACTGAGTATGCATCAAAAGCTATTACAACCTATTTATATAGGTACAAATTTTATCACCATTTCACAAATTAGGGAACTGGGACACATAGGATTAAATAACCTACCCAAGAACGTAAATACAATAGTAGATTCAGGATTCTTTTTTTTTTCTTTTTTTTATTGCATTTTAGGTTTTGGGGTACATGCAAAGAACATGCAAGATTGTTGCATAGGTATACACGTGGCAGTGTGATTTGCTGCCTTCCTCCCCATCACCTATACCTGGCATTTCTCCCCATGCCATCCCCCCAACTCCCCACCCCCCACTGTCCCTCCCCTATTTCCCTCCAACAGACCCCAGTGTGTAGTGCTGCCCTCCCTGTGTCCATGTGTTCTCATTGTTCAACACCCACCTATGAGTGAGAACATGCGGTGTTTGATTTTCTGCTCCTGTGTCAGTTTGCTGAGAATGATGGCTTCCAGGTTCATCCATGTCCCTACAAAGGACACGAACTCTGTTTTCTTGGCCATTATCTGTATTATTATCAGCCACTAATGAGAAGTATTGGACATCTGTGGTAGACCAGTTATGGAAGGATTTGGGGTGGGAAGGACCCCTCAGCTTATATTTTTATAAAGCAGTGGGCTGTGGTCCAGCTGGTTAAGAACCCTGGACCTAGAAATAGAGATTCAGGGTTCTTAACCAGCCCTCTGCGGGGTTAGACACTAGTGGACTCCAGAACCTCACTCTCCATAAGATGCTGGGCCACAGCCCACTGCTTTATAAAAACATAAGCTGAGGAGTCCTTCCCACCCCAAATCCTTCCATAACTGGCCTACCACAGATGTCCAATACTTCTCATTAGTGGCTGATAATAATACAGATAATGGCCAAGAAAAAAGAAAAGCAAGGTACAAAAAGGCTGAACATCTCAGGTGAGTCAGTACCTTTTAAGGCATCGTCTCAGAAGCTCTGCTCAATAACTTCCACTTGCTTTGTCTACCTTTTGCTGCAAAGGAGGCTGGGTGCTTTGCTGCCAGAATCAAAGTGGAAGAAGAAAGGGAGAATGGATATTGTGCAGGCAACGAACAGTCTGCCCCAGTTGCATAGCCCATGTAATTTCCACTCTGCCATGCTGCTAAATGATGAGAAACCCAGGATGGTTTTAAATAATCATTTTCAACTGGTGGGCATGCCTCCTCCGGAGCTGAGAATTCTGCTCCCAGTGAATGTGTGTTGCTTATGGAAATAAATTATAATCTTTAGGTGTCTTGTTGAGGAGACAAGAGGTATCTGGTCAGATATATTGAGCTGATATTCAAGTAACCTTGATGTATGAAAAAGTAACCTAAAACTTAAATTCCTTGAACCATCTCCAAATCCTTTGATTGATTAGGTAGCCAAGGAGGTTTGGAGAATATGCCTAGAAAAATAATTGAGATTGGAATTGTTTTACTTTATAAGTGAAAATATTTAAATAATTTCATTTGTGATAACTTTCTATTTATAGGAGTAGGAAATTGGATGATTTATTCTTTAGCTTGAAAATCAGATAATCCAAGCTACTTATATAAATGTGAGTATGTGATACATGTGTGTGTATGGATTTTGATACTAAGCAGAATTAAACAGCAAAATCTGCAAAATTATGAGAAAGTATTTTTTAAATGTAGCAATTTTATGTTATATGTCAGCGTGCTTTAAAAACAAAACAATTCTCTTGGTAAGATCATAGAAGCAATGAATGTCAGAGCTTAGAGTGGGTGCTTAGAGATCATCTGGATAACTTACTCTCAGTATCCTGCCTGTATTGTTTATAGCTCTCCTCTGGTATACTTTCACCTTATATGTGCCACTCTGAAACATTTAAACAGCCTACCTATGTTGGGGGCTTTCTCATATTACAAATCTCGCCTCCCAAAGATAGAAATGAGAATCATTTTCTTTTTTCCAGATTTCTTGGCAGCTAGGACAAAGGCATTTAATCCAGCCTTCTTTAATCAGACTCACTCACTTGGGCCTTCTATTCAGAAGGGAGCAATGTGTGAGAATAGACATACTCTGGAATCCCAGAGACATACTCTGGGATGCATGAGGAAGAAACAGACAAGCCCCAGAGGCAGCAGAGACTGTGGTCCATGGGAAGCACTGCGCACATTATCCATGATGCTGGATTTAATGTCTGTGCCAAGCAATTGTGACAGCAAAAAGATCTCTTCTGGGAGAGGCACATATTTTTGGCATTTTTCTCAGGTGGATATCCTCAAGCCTGGGACTCTGCCCCTTTCTCTTATAGAGATGCCTTCTTTTAATACATTCGTTATCTGCCAAAAGTAGTTAAAGAGAGGTCTGTTATTTATAAATAAATATCACAGAGAATCTACCTCATTTCACAGATGGGAAAGCTAAGACTTGGACATAGAAAGCATGGGGGATATTATGTTTTACAATACACTGGTGAGTAGATGACCAGATTCATTGAGAGGCTCAGTGATGACTGTCCTTTGTAGACCAGGACTAATAAGAAACACTATTACACACTGTGTTCTCTAATAGCAGTGGGGATGATAGATTTTGACAATAAATACAAGTGGCAGTGCTTAACTATTAGAATCAAAGCATAATTATTGTTTTACAGTCATAGTAGAGCCAGGGGTCTGATCTGTAGAAAGAGAGGCCGGGCATGGTGGCTCATACCTGTAATCCCAGCACTTTGGGAGGCCAAGGCAGGTGGATTACCTGAGACCAGGAGTTTGAGACCAGCCTGAAAAACATGGAGAAACCTCATCCCTACTAAAAATACAAAATTAGCTGGACATGATGACGCATGCCTGTAATCTCAGATAGGCTGGAGGCTGAGACAGGAGAATCACTTGAGCCCAGGAGGTAGAGGTTGCGGTGACCCAAGATCCTACCATTGCACTCCAGCCTGGGCAACAAGAGTGAAACTCAGTCTCAAAAAAAAAAACAAAAAACAAAAACAAAACAGACAAAAAAAAAACACTACACAAAGAGTTCAAAAAACACAGCATGCTTAGGAGCAAGATAAATGGGAAGCCAACAAGGGCATTGCTTAACCCAGAGGTTAGCAGTCTATAGCCTCCAAGCCACATGCAGCCCACTATGTGTTTTTGCACAATTCATTAGCTAAGAATTGTTCTTATATTTTTTATTGACTGAAAAATATCTCCAAAAATATTTCATGACATGTGAACATTATCTGATTCAAATTTAGTAACCACAAATAAAGTTTTATTGGAACAAAGCCATGCTTATTCATTAATGCATTATCTATGACTGGATTTAGGCTACAATGAAATAGGTCAGTAGTTGTGAGAGAGACCCTATTTCCCACAAAGCCTAAAACATGTTTTATATGGCCCTTTACAGAGTAAGTATGGCTTATACTGTGCAATCAAAAGACTGTCAAGGAGACTTAAACCCATTGAGACTTACTGTTTCAATAAAAAAACTAAAGTATCCTTGCCTAGTCTCCAGACACAAACCAGTTTTCACATAGAAATCTACTGCTGGACAGAGCCAAGTATCCAGGAAAAAGGACAGGGCAACACTACAGCTAGGGTATATAGTGCTTCAAAAGGACCTATCACCATTAAATCCAGTTAGCTGACAAAGCGGAATACTCAGATATTTAAAACACAGTGGGAGACAGGGCCTGAGCTGGCACTGATACTTAGGGACCTGTTTTTAGAGTGGGGCATATAGGGAAGCCAGGTATAGGAAGGCCAGGTAATAAATTGAGTATTGGCCCAGGCCTGGCTCTCAATGGAGCCACTTGGTTCATAGACCCAAGTAGCGGACATTTTCCTAGTTCCTGGCTGCAGCCAGGCATACACTCTTAGACCGTATGCCTAAGAGGCATACTTGGTAGTTGGGAGAACCCTCTCACTGGTTCCTTGGCCTGTGAGATAGAGCCACCACAGTGGGAAAAGCCAAATGAAAGCTTCTGAAACCGGCTAAGACAGTAAACCAGAAATAATGCATTCCACGGTGGAGGGGGGCATAGCAAAATTAGTGCCGCCTTTAAGACTGAAGGATGCAGAAATGGTGCCCGTATTATTTTCTCATTTAATTGACAAATTTAAATTTGGCCTCTACAAAAACCTTATGGATCCTAGAGAAAAATAGTGGATTACAAACTCAAACAAGTATTAACTTCCATTGTACATGCTGTGCCAAAAGTGATAATTTTTGGCTTGGGCATATGTCATAAAGTCAGTTGTCTAGCAAATGTGTTCTTCCCCATTCCTATCAAGAAGATCAGCAGAGAATCATATTCAGGTAGAATGGGTAACAGTATAAATTTAGACTTGCCTAGAACTATGTTAACTTTTCTATCTACTTCTATAATAGAACCATTTGGGAATTCTACAGATTATTACAATGGTCCACTATGTAGAAGACATCACATTAATTGGACAAAATAAGCAAGAAGAGATAAGTATGTTAGAGGACTTGGTAAAGAACATACTAGGCAGAAGGTGGAAGATTAAGACCCTACAAAGATTCAGGGTCCTACCATATCAGCAAAAGTTTTAGGGGACCAGTAGACGGGTATTCCAGAATATTGTCTCCAAATTCGGGGACAAATTCTTTCATCTTGTCTATTCTATTACTGAGGAGGAAGCAGAGGTTCTGGGGACAGTATATTCTAAACCTCGTATGTCAGTTAAGTTACAGTCAGGAAAGTTTAATATAAAGAAGTATTAACTTGAGTTGATGAATATGTTAATTAGCATGCATATATCAAAACATCAAGGTAGGGGCTAGGCATGGTGGCTCACACATATAATCTCAGTACGTTGGGTAGCTGAGGTGGGAGGATTGCTTGAGCCCAGGAGTTCAAGACCAGCCTAAACAACATAGTGAAACCCTGTCTTTACAAAAAGTGTTTAAAAATTAGCCAGGCATGATGTCACATGCCTGTAGTCCCAGGTACTTGAGCAACTGAGGCTGGAAGATTGCTTGAGCCCAGGAGGTCGAGGCTGCAGTGAGCTGTGATTGTAGCACTGCACTCCAGCTTGGATGACAGAGTGAGACCCTGTCTCAAAAATAAACAAGAAAACCCATCAAGGTGTACACCTTAAATATATACAATTTTTATTTGTCAATTATGCCTTGATAAAGCTGAAAATAATTACTAACTACCAGTAACAGGGGATTGGCTTCTAAGGGGTAAATTCATCTCTGAGATGCTTCTCACTGAGATTGACCAACAGAACACAGCCTCTTGGGTGTTAAAGAAACTGCTGGAAAGCTGCCAATAAGGGGTGCTGTTGAACCCACTGGGAAGCCAGCTGGAGTCTGTGGGATTCACCAGAGGCTTCCTGTGAGATTCAGGTAAAACTCACTGCAAGTGAGCTCCACTAGGTATTCCCCACAGCAACTCAACATCCCAGAAGGTAGAAGCAAAGAAAATTTGCCAGAACCAGGAACAGAAGCTCCTTTCTCCTGAAGTGACCCTCCAGTGCCCTCTACTGCCAAAGTTTACTATCATTCCAGCTCAAAGAGAAGAGCTCATAACATCCAACTCTAGTAGCAGGGCAATCATGAGTAGATTTGGGGCTGAGAGGCAATACCTTGATATCAGACATAGTCCACCCCTTTGAATATTCAACTGCTCTATGCATTCTCCTATACACATTGGAACTTCCACACAATAAAACACATATGCTTTCACCTCACACAACATAGCTATCCTTTATACAAGTAAGGAAGTTCTCATGCTTTCCCCCTAAATAAGGAGACACAAAGTCCCAAAGTTTTTGTATCCATATCTGACTCTACTACTTACCCTCAAATTTAGAGTCCTCCTTTATATTCTGTTGCCAAAAGACTAAACGGTAAAGTTTACCTGAAAAACTTGAATGTATATATAAAAGTAGGGAAAAAGGAGGGAGAAGAAGTGGTTAGTATATTCAAATAAATCCATAAACAAAACAAGCAAAGATAAAATATGAAAATACTCCTTGCTTCTGTAAAGTGGTCATAAAGCTGGAGCTAGTATCTGTGACTTCCTTCTTCTGCTACCCATTCACTATTTTCCTTGCCGGAAACCAGAACCTCAGATGGTCAGTGCTTTTTTTTTTTTTTTTTTTTAATCTCGTAGTTAAAACAAACAAACAAACAAACAAACAAACAAAAAACCCTCACTGCGAGGGTTTGAGTCCTAATAATCCTGCCCTTCTATGGTTGCTCTAGTTTTTCATTATCTTTACTACTGGGCAGGAAAGCATTAAAACTCATGCCCCAGAAAATCTATAGACATGGGCTTTTTGGACCCCATTGCCTAGCAGCCCAATTTCTCCTTGCTATTCAGGATCAATCACTTCAGCCATTAGAGTAAGCCCTTTTCTGCCATTGATACAATTCTATAAGGAGCCCCAGGAGCCAGGTGGCCGTCTCACCTAATTCAGTTGGACTATTGCTGTGTCCCCTAGAGGAAGAATTCTCCTCTTGGGTATTAGAACCTCTAAACCAGTAGAGTATGAAGATGCCAAAATGGGAAGAAAAATACTGCAAGTGAGTTATTGAGAATCATAATAAGAAGAGGCACTTCCACTTCCACCCCTGGATTCAAGAATCTACATATTCTGGCTATGGGTAAGAGAGCACCAAATAATGGAACCTGATCCAAAGCATATACTACATCCTGTAAGACAGAATACCATCTTTTCAGGGCATTATGTCCTAACTGGTGCTGTAACTATGTCTTCAGTGAGCCATTTCACTTTCCATTTAGGCCAGCCACTTCTAGGTGATGAAGTATGTGGTGACACTAGTTAATTTCTATGGGCATACCCACATGTATTTACTGCCTTTGCTATAAAATGATCTTACTAATAAGAAGAAATGCTGTGTAGAATGCCATGATGATGGATAATACATTCCGTGTATCTGTGGATGGTGGTTATGGTAGAAGCATTATGGACACAGAAGGCAAATCCATATCTGGGACATATGTCTATTCTAGTGACATATGTCACTAGATATGGATATCTGCCTTCTCCATAATAATCAACCTGCCACCCGGTACCTAGATGATTCCTCCAGAGAACAGTATCCTATCAGGGGCTTAACACTGATGTCTACTTTGCCAAATTAGGCACTTAGCAGTAGTGCTATCCAGGTCAGCCTTGGTAAGAGAACCTTTATACTGCTGAGTCCTTGTGTAGCTTTTACCCTTGCAGCTCTGATCATGAGCCCATTGAGCAATCATTTGAGCAGCTGGAGAAAGAGGCCACCTGACATCCACGGACTATGTAATTTTGCTCGCTTTGTAATTAAGATCCTTCTCTGTAATGGATGTACTTTGTAGGACATTCAAATGAGGCACAAATATTTTCAAAGACTGCATCCATCTGAGAAGTTTGTCCACATACTTCTTCTCCATACTACCTTGTTACCAATCTCCCAATTTTGTTCGTTTCCAAACCTGACCATCCAACCAAACTGTTCAGTGCTGATCTCTATTTCTCACTCACCTCTCACTCCAGACAAAGTGTAAAACCAAATGTTCCACTTGAAGTTTCACCCAACAGGAAGATTCCTTGAACACTGACCATCCTTCAGGGTCACCCCTTAGTGACACTGCAGTGTTATAACTGTCCACTTCCAGGTACCAGCATGCCATGAGACAGGCAACTAAGCTTGAGTTTTTTATTCCTTAGTCACCTGATCATAACAAAATCCACAGAAGACCATGATATGAATAATTGGAGAGGAGGCAATGCAACAGGAGTTTTTGTTGAAGGATCAAGAGCCATTTCTCATGACTTACTTGTACTTTCTGCACCTTCCTGAGCTCTTTCTTATAAACCATTCTACCTGATGGCGGTTGTACACCTAACCTTATGGCTGAGTCAGACACACCCAGTTCATAATGAGACGATCAAGCCACATGGTCATCTGACGTCCCTTAATTAGGCTTAACAACAAACCAGTAGCTGTTTCTCAAAAACACAATAGTTATTGACAAAAGATGGCATAGGTTTACTCCAAAATGCCAGTGGTCTATATTATGATCTATTGGCTCTTGTCATAGCCTCTATACTGCATTCTAGTGGCCAAAGAGACTTAAAAGTTATTGAATCTGCAGGATCAACAGACTCAAATAATAGAACAGCTGGCAATGCAGCCTGGACTTGCTACAGAGCCCTTTTTTGGCTCTGGTCCCCAGTTGAAATGGGCAACCTTGCATGGTAATTTTGTAGATAGGTTAAAGTAGCTCTCTCATGTGTGGTATATATTGACTCCCAAGTCCAGAAAGCAAGAATTGTGCCCCTTTTTTCATGGTGGATGGCATAAGGGGTAGTAACTTGTATTTCATCTTTGAAGGGGATATCTATACATGCTTCAGATGAGTGAACCCCCAGAAACTTTGCCTAGGTGGCAGGTCCCTGAAATTACATGCACTTTATTTTCCACCCTCTAGAACATATACATTTTACCAAGGCATCAAAATGCATGTTACTTCATGCTCATCAGATCCAAACAACATAATGTCATCAATGTAGAAGACCAGTGTGATGTTTTGTAGCAGGTCAAGATGAAGATTACTGCAAACCATATTATGACAGAGAGCAGAAGAACTGATGCAGACCTAAGATATGTACTGTTGGCTCTACCAGAAACATACTGCTTCTGGTAGTTCTTGAAAATTAGTATGAAGAAAACATCATTACCCAGGTGAATAGCTGCCTACCAACTGCCAAGGACCATGTTTATTTGCTATAGTAAAAACACTGCATCTTGAATAGCAGCTGCAATTGCAGTCAACAACCAGTTAAATTTATAACAGTCCACCGTTTTTCTCCAAGATCTTCTCAACTTCTACACAGGCCAAACAGGTGGATTAAATGGAAATAAAATAGGTTTCACACCCATGCACCTTTCAAATCTTTGATGGTGTCACCAATCTCTGCAGTTCTTCCAGGGCTGTGGTTATTGCTTCTGGTTAACTATCTTGGTGGCTAGGAAAGGTTCCAAGACTTCTACTTGGCCCTTTCTACCATAATAGCGCACGTATGATGTTTCAAAGAGACGTGGATACCTCTTCTACCAGTGTGTCTTTTTATGTTGTACATTCAGAAACTGGAGCAAATAACTATGGAATGAGCCTGGGGATAAACTGTACCTATTATGATTAAGATTTGAACTAAGATTCCATTTATTATATGGTTTCCATAAGCCCCTCACTTTGTATCCCCAGGAATTAGCATCAATTCAAAGCCAGTATCTAGTAATCTCTCACAGGCTTATGCATTTCTTTTTCCTCCAATGCACAGTCACTCTAGTATGGCCACAGGTCCCTTGCAAAAGGCATAGGGGAAGATTTACAGCATATACTTGTGACAGTGTTATAGGGTCCTTCCTCTAGGGGACTCAGACTTCCCTTCAATCAAGGAACCATGGATCTGTGAATTGGCATATGTCTGTAAATGAGGCTGTAACTCACACTATGGTGACACAAATTAGATTTTCTGTTTCCAGAGCTAGCAGGTTTTTTTGGTTATATAGGTCAAGCAATATTCTAGTAGATTGTCCATAAATTTTGTTACTAGGGACAACACAATCAATTAGCCACTGCCAAAGGTCCTTGCAGGTCAAAGCATTCCGATTACCAGTATGTCTCTGCTGCATTTTATGGTAGCCAGGTGTGCTCACCTTGCTTTTAGAAGTTAAATGCTTCCATTTGGCCTCTTCTTCTCTGTAATAAGATCATCCCTATTGAAATCAAGGAATGCATTGGATGTCCCACATGCCAGCTGAGAACCACAGGAAGCAAGGAAACCACCATAGAACTAGAAAAAAAAAAAGCTCTCCTAGGTCTGCCTACTGGCAAATTCTCCCTATCTGCAAGCTGGCAAAAGAAAAACATTTATAAGATACAGGTCCAGTATCACAAACAGGGTGCTAAAAAGCAGATTTGGAGCTGTGAGGTAATAAAGTGATCAGTGTCACATTCATGAATGTTACTTGGAACCATTTATCAAATAACATGGAAAACCACCTCCTCTAAGTGGGGCAGAGCTGGAAAGCGCTCTACAGCAGGTTCAAAATATGGTGCAAGCAACTCTTATGTAAGCATTCTATAGCAGAGGTAGTGTTTGAAAGATATTTGGAAGAAAAAAAAATGGCACTATATGGAATTCTGGTAAACCCCAAAGAACAATCACACCATTGATACTAGTATTGTAAAACAAGACCATGCCCTTTGCAGCAGAAAACTCTACATCATTAGAAAAGCTTCTCCTGAAATATTATTGGACTCTGGGACACTGAGTGACTACTTGAGCAGAATTTCTCATCATGAGCTAAGTTCTTTCAGACTCATCAAGTCATAAGTTCAGGAAGACCCTGAAACAACCCAGCATAGGATGGAAGTCATATACATGGGCTCAAGCATGAACAGGGCCAGAGGGCACAAGTAGGCAGCACAAGCTGGTAACTCAGATTCCCATGACTCAGTATGTGTTGCACTGGTGCTTCTCCCTCCACTCTCACGTAAGCCACATTGCAGGAAGTCCTTGTGATCAGCTAGCAGAGGAGAAAAAAGGCCAAGCTTGGTTCGTGGGCTGAACAACTTAATATGTGGATATATGCTAATAATGGACTGCAGCTGCACTATAGCTCCACTTCAGAAATGTCCCAGAAAGGCGATGGTGAGAGGAAATAGGCCTCAATGGGGGGAGCTTTAGGTGACGCAGATAGTCATTCACCCTGTGTGAGATGAAAGGGCCTGGAAAGACTAAAATTGGAAGGCCAGGAATAAGGAGGTCTGAGCAAGAGGTATGTGGATGAACTATTTGGAGAACGAGCAAATAGAATCTCTGATTCACATGGTTTGTTTGTTTGTTTGTTTGTTTTGAAACACAGAAGTGTTTGTTTGTTTGAGATAGGATCTTGCTCTGTCACCCAGGCTGGAATGCAGTGGTGTGATCTCGGCTCACTGCAACCTCTACCTTTTGGGCTCAAGCAATCCTCCCACCTTAGCCTCCCAAGTAGCTGAGGCCACAGGCATGTGTCATCATGTCCACCAAATATTTGTATTTTTTTTTGGAAAAATGGGGTTTCACCATATTGCCCAGCCTGGTCTCTTACTCCTGGGCTCAAGTGATCCACCCACATCAGTCTCCCAAAGTTCAGGGATTACAGTTGTGAGCTGATTCATCTGTTAATGACCACCAGAGAATATCAGCCACAGAAGAGGTATTATTAACCAAATAGACAAGATGAGCTGGTAAATTGAGTTAATCTAATCACCGCCACTGGCCACCCCAATGCTGGCACAATGTGACCACAAAGGAAATAGCCATGGTGACCTAGATGGAGGCTAGGCATGAGCCCAGTAGTAAGGGTAGCCACTGAGGAAGGCTTATCCAGTTATTGCCAATGCTAACTATACAACCTCTCAGCAAAAGAGACCATAGTGAGCCCCTAATCCAGCCATCATTCAAAAAGATCAGCCAACTATTAGGTAGCAAGTTGGTTGAATTGGATTTCTTCTACCTGAAAGGAGCAATAATTTATCTTAATGCAAATTGAAACTGTTGGTATATATTTACCTTATCTTCCTAGAGGTCTTCAACCACCACACTATATGAGGACTCATGGAATGTTTGGTCTACCAGCAGGGGATCAGACCAAGAGAATAAAGCAGTGGGCAAATGACCATGGTCCTATCACATACCATACTCTTAGAAGCTAATGACCTCATAGAGTGATAGAATGGCTCTTAAAAAGTATGCCTGAGGGATAACCTTGGAGGTGCTATACTGTGAGGATGGGAAATATACCCTGTCTTAGCCTATTTATGCTGCTACAATAGAAAATCTGAGACTGGAAAATGTATAAACAACAGAAATTTATTTCTTACAGTTCTGGAGGCTGGGAAGTCCAAAATCAAGGCACCAGCATTGGTGTCTAGTGAGGGCTATTTTGTTTCTAAGATGGTGCCTTATTGATGTATCCTCACACAGCAGAGGACAGAATGGCAAGAGATTGTTTTCTTTAACCTCAAAAGCCCTTTTATAATGGTGGTGATCCCATTAATGGGGATGGAGCTTTCATGGCATAATCACTTCCCAAAGGCCACATCTCTTAATACTGTTCATTAGGGAATAAGTTTCAATATGAATTTTGCAGGGGGCTCCATTACTCAAACCAGACCATACCTTACATTAATGATCATTCAATGGGCTCATCCTTGAATACATGGGTCCAGGACCTAAGAAATGGAATAAGGGTGGTTCTGCTTACTGTTACTACCAGAGACCAACTTGGAGAATTAGTGCTTGCCATTTTCAAAACTCTACACTCTGCAGATCTAGAAGTCCTGGTTCCAAGGAAGCAGTGCTTCTACCAAAATATATAGCAAGGTTTACTAACCTTTAAGTTTTGACTGTCACACGGTCACGTTAGGCCTCTTATGCCAACAAAGCAATATGCAAGAAAAAAATATCACCATTCTAGAAGTTGTAAATATAACAGGACACATATTTGGCATCCAAATGATCCCCTCTGGCATTCCTTGATACTCCCTTGCCAATTTTGAAGGCAACTGGACAAGTAAAGCTGCCATGACCTTAAAATGGTGACCAGAGGCTCAGACTAACAAGAAAAGAGTGTCTGAGCCATCTCACTGGGTGGCCACTTAAAGCAAAAAGGTTACTATCTGAGGGCGAAAGGAGGGAGAGAAGAAATTACTATCTGTTTGGCTTTGAGATCAGCTACAATATCAGGGGCTTTGACCCAAACTCCTAATCTTGCTTTCGTAAGCTTATTCAGGAAAGAGACTAATGAATTCTGGAAAAATCGGTCCCAGATTTGACAAACTTATAGGAAGCTAGGGAGTCTGAGTAGTGCATATAATTAACTGTAATGGCTGCTACGGTGTACCACCAAGATACATTATTCGGTATCAAGCACTTCATTCCATCAGCATCCAAGACCGTTGCCTGCTGACGATTCAGAGCTGTATCCCTTCCTGGGAATTTTCCTCAGCCAAAGGAAACTTCCTAGCTCAGGTATATGATCTGCTCCCTGGGACAGTTTGGTAGATGCAGAATCCTGGGATCAGTTACCCTTTCCTCTGTTTGGAACATCTCTGAAAGGTCATCCCAGCTGTGTCATACCTCTCTAATGTAAGTTACATTTAATAATATAAAAGAAGAAAGGCCAGGAGCGGTGGCTCACGCCTGTAATCCCAGCACTTTGAGAGGCCGAAGTAAGTGGATCACCTGAGGTTGGGAGTTCGAGAACAGCCTTACCAACATGGAAAAACCCCATCTCTACTAAAAATACAAAAAATAAATTAGCCAGGCATGGTGGCACATGCCTGTAATCCCAGCTACTTGGGAGGCTGAGGCAGGAGAATCACTTGTGCCCAGAAGACGGAGGTTCCAATGAGCCAAGATTGTGCCACGGCACTCCAGCCTGGGCAACAGGAGCAAAACTCCATCTCAGAAAACACACACACACACACACACACACACACACACACACACACATGCATATATTTAACAGAAGTTAAATATAAAAAGTAAAACGAAGAAAAGTATCTACATTAGGGAAATAAGAAACTTAGGTATTCATATTAATAATAGACAAACTTTAGGCCAAAAGTATTAATGAAGATAAAGAGTGCCACCACCTTTTGATAAGTGTCTCTCACTGGAAAGACATAACAATTCTAATTAACAACTTCAAGTTATATTAGGCAAAAATGGGTAGTTCAAGCATACCAAAATTAGGATGTGGGAGATTTAAAGAAAACAATTAAAAAGCAAGTCTCAACTAATTAGAGGGAATTGGTATGCTACTAAAAAATTCTCTGACCACATGTAACTAAGTTAGAATTCCAAATATTTCAAAAAACAGAAAAATATAAAATTTACAGACATTTGAAAATGCAGAATCACATTAAAAGAATGGCATATAATAAATCATAATAGAAAATATTACAAACAATGTCAAAATATTACTTATCAAAATTTATGGGATGTGGTGAGAACAACATTTATGGAAAATATATAACTAGGCTTAAATACATATTTTAGAATTTACATATTTTAGAAATAAAAACCAAAAGTAAATGGAGTAGGCATGCAGGATAATTAAGAAATTATGACTAAGTTGGGATGTCCCCAGGAATTCAAGGTTAATGAACATTAGAACTTTAATTAATGTGGTTGATTACATTAACCAATTCAAGAGAAAGATCACGTGACCCATCTCAATAGATGCAGAAAAAGAAAGATTAGATAAAATTCAGCATCCACTCATATTAAATACTCTTACATACAGGAACAGAAATTTCAACATGAATTTTGGAAGGGGAAGTATTTAAACAATAGCAGTGAAAGGAAAATCATGGAAGGTATACAAAGGTCTGAAGATTGAAAAGGGAAACAAACAAAACAAAACAGTTGTTCCTTGGAGATAACATTGCTGTCTACAGAGAAAACCCCAAATAATCTACAAACTATTTTAATTAACTAAGGAGTAATGAATTTCGTTCAAATCCTGTAATAGCAGGCCAACTCTTTTTCAGTGAACCAGCTAAAAAAGACAGCCTGGATAGTGAGAATTCCACTTTGATAATTCAGGCAAAGATGTTTACATGGTTTGTTGGTTTGAGATAGCATCTATGTCCTTACCTTGCTTGTGACAGGACAGAAAGTGGTGGTTTCAGAGCCCTGACACTGTAACTCTTATTCAATAAAATCTAATTCCATCTATTACTGGCCATTTTCTTGGCATAGAGCCATGAGTGGGGCCAAGGTGGGACCAAGGGCACCAAGGCTTTTGTAGGTGGGATAGAACCTGGTACATTTGAACTCAGGAATTTGTTCTTTCCCTCTTTTGTGCCTGTGGAGCTCTTTGCTGCATAGTCTTTGTAGAGAAAAATTCAGGAGGAAATGATTCTTCTGGACTAGCTATGATTTTAGGATTATATAGGAGCCATGGAGGTCATAGAAAAAAAAAACTGTTAAAATGATGTCAAGGCTCTGATTTAACCCCACTAAACACAGGGGTTTCTGAGTGCTTAAGCAACTTTATGTGTAAGAGACTATCCATTTAACTTGTGTAAATTCCCATGCAAGGACAGGCCATAGATTTTGCAGGTATCTGTGATTTATCATTATTTTTCTCCCAGGGTTAAAAATAGGCTATCAGAAGCAGAGGAACACAAACTGAAAGGAAGGAAATATATATAATTGAGGTTCTTTGTTGTTTTACAGGTGAGGAAACTGACCACAAAGCAGACAACTTAAGTGAGTGAAAGACATTAATTCTGTGGCAAACTGGAGAGCATAGGCCTTATCCAAAGGGAGCAGTATTTACGAACTATTGCTGACCATTGCAATTAGAAATAGTGGACCCAGTGAGGCCACATCTGATTCTTTCGTTAGAAGCCAGGAATCCATCCTTTTATGTGAAATCCCTTGATTTTTTAAAAACATTTTATTTATTTATTATTGCATTTTAATTTTGGGGTATAAGTGAAGAGCATGCAAGATTGTTGCATAGGTACACACATGGCAGTGTGATTTGCTGCCTTCCTCCCCATTACCTATATCTGGCATTTCTCCCAATGCTATCTTTCCCCAACTCCCCACCCCATGCTGTCCCTCCCCTATTTCCCCCTGACATACCCCAGTGTGTGATGCTCCCCTCCCTGTGTCCATGTGTTCTCATTGTTCAACACCCACCTATGAGTGAGAACATGCAGTGTTTGATTTTTCTGTTCTTGTGTCAGTTTGCTGAGAACGATGTTTTCCAGGTTCCCTTTTCAAAATTCTTTTTATTTATTTTTACAAATACTACACAAGTTATTACAAAGACATCTGTCATCTCTTTGTCAGACTTGGTGTGTAAGCTGCCATTTTCATAGCTTCAGGATTAAAATGATTGGTCCAGTTAGGGACAGGACTAGAAAAATAATCCAGTCTCCCAGACTCCAAGCCAGGGTTCTTTTCAGTCCAGATTACCTCTCTAGAACATACCAGATTTTAAGTTGATAATTATTTCCTTTAATATACCTTTAAAGTAAAGATATGCCTTTCTTAAACATTTATATTAAAATGGAAAATTGATAGCTGGGAGGAAAGGGAAAAATGTTGAGGGAAAAAAAGGGAGTAATACTGCCTTGAATTACTATATTAACACACAAGTGTCTGACTTAATTTTCCATGTATTTAGAAATACAGAGATTGTATTTCCAGAGAATGTTTTATATTTACAGCTTATCTGTCTAGTTATACAGCTGCAATATAATTGTTTTCCTGCTGAGAATTATGGCAGTGAAGTTACTCTGGGTCCTATTATAGCTAATTATAGGCTTGCTCTGGAA
Source organism: Cebus imitator (assembly GCF_001604975.1). NCBI lineage: Eukaryota > Metazoa > Chordata > Mammalia > Primates > Cebidae > Cebus > Cebus imitator. The sequence continues at coordinate 5,001,170 of NW_016107441.1, read as the reverse complement.
TTTAAGAGCTCCCCTGCAAATCTCCCTCCTCTCGAGCTATACACAATAGACCTGGAGAACATTCTGATTCTATACATGATTGTTGTTCTCAAGTCCCTGCTAGAAATGTGACGTTTGGGTGTTTAGGGTTATAAATGACCAGACATGAGCCCAAGCTGATTGGGATAATTCTGACTTCCAATTATGTGAAAATGGAACACTATTGTATAAAAGTATATATATTATACATATATGTATATATTTTTATAGATATATGTGTGTTTTAAAAATATATGTACATATAAATATATACAATATATTATATAATATATATATTACATATATATTATATATACCTTATATAATATAAATATAAACTTTATATATATATATATATATATACTTTATTCATTATATATATATACTTTTAAAAAATCAGGTCCAGAACTTATATACAGATTCTCCCTGTTCTGAGCTCTGGAAAAACATGTGAGCTGGGAACACAGCCTCTGGAAGGTCATCATAGTCTGAGCAGATAGATGTATGTAAGCTCAACACAACAAATATAAAAATATCTCATTGATAAATTTCCTTTGGGCTCAGAATCAAAAGATTAGGTCTCTTTCCAATAACATTATTTACCCTGGGATTTTAAATCATCCTATTCATTTAAGCTTCATTTTTCTCATCTGTAAAATGGAGAAACTAATGTCTTCCCTGTGTTCATTCCAAAGTTACTGTGAGGATCTAATTAGATCAAGGAAGCTTGCCTCTTTTGGCTACTACTCTCCCAGCAACTGGAAGGGTATATGGCAGTTTGAAGAGTAAGGATGAGAAATTAGACATTTACCAGCCTTGGGCAGCCCTTAACTGTAAGAAGTATGACAACTGTTTCTATTTGCTGGAGTTGTTCTAGGGTTAAATGAGATGTTACATGGAAAGTGCTTGGCTCCACATCCTCCTCACAGAAGGACCTCATGCTTTTCTCTTCTGCATTCACATTTTATTGAATTACTGAATCTTTTTTAAAAATTGTATTACCAAAAGGTTATTTGCATATACAGGATACTAAGATAAGCACTTTTATTTTTGTGATTGTGATCATTGATTTTTACCAAAAACTGAAAGATTTTTGTTCAAAGAAATCAAACAGCGCACAAAAAGTTTCATGGGTTTTAGAAACAAAGGGAAGAAGCTAAATTCAGAACTTTTGATCCTGAAAGTGTCGATTTTACTGTCTTTCCCAGGGCACATCAGAAGAAGAAACAAAGGGGATAAGGAAGTTGGGAAATTTTACTTAGAAAAATTCCATATGGCGGCCGGGCGCGGTGGCTCAAGCCTGTAGTCCCAGCACTTTGGGAGGCCGAGGCGGGTGGATCACGAGGTGAAGAGATCGAGACCATCCTGGTCAACACGGTGAAACCCCGTCTCTACTAAAAATACAAAAAATTAGCTGGGCATGGTGGTGCGTGCCTGTAATCCCAGCTACTCAGGAGGCTGAGGCAGGAGAATTGCCTGAACCCAGGAGGCGGAGGTTGCGGTGAGCCGAGATCGGGCCATTGCACTCCAGCCTGGGTAACATGAGTGAAACTCCTTCTCAAAAAAAAAAAAAAAAAAAAAAAAAAAAAAAAAAAAAAAAAAAAAAAAAAAAAAAAAAAAAAAAAAAAAAAAAAGAAAAGAAAAATTCCATGTGGCAGAGGGGGATACTTCTTTCCTCATTTTTCTAATCTATTACATTTAAAATTTATTTTTAATTTTTATCAAAGTAGTAGTCTACGTGGTTTAGAAAGTAAAGAAAAATACATGGGTAATACATGGAAAAAGTTGTCCCCTGTTCTACCCTTGCCCTCTCCCAATTCTGGCTCCCTGCAGGTAACCAGTTTCAAAAGCTTAGAGGTTTCTTCTGTTATTTACCTTCCATATTTCTAAATAACATGCTTATACTGGCATTCCTTGATTTCTTTCCTATTTCTGGTATCACTTATTGATTTCCAGCTAGGGAAGATGACGATTTAGCTGTTATACTCCCTTTTTCTTCCCACACCAATTGCCCCTCCTCTCATCCTTCCAATACTATATAATACTTCTTAGGCTAATAAATAGTAGTGTTCACATCATTATGATTCTGGTTACTTCTTAACAGATACATCACACCATGTTTAATTGCTATAATTCCTTTCTGATGCAAAATGTGTATTTCCAGGAGTGAATAATTGTTGTTGTTTTTTTTTTTTTTTTTTTTTTGAGATGGAGTCTTGTTCTGTCGTCACCCAGGCTGGAGGGCAGGGCAGTAGTGTGATCTGGGTTCACTGAAACCTAATTTTTGTATTTTTAGTAGAGACAGTATTTTACCACGTTAGCCAAGTCTTAAACTCTTGATTTCAAGTAATCTGCCTACCTTGATTTCCCAAAGTGCTGGAATTACAGGCCTGAGACATCATGCTCAGCCAAATAACTGCCTTTGATGTGTTTGCTGAGCTTTCCATGTTTGCATTTCCAATACTGCCCCAAATATTAGATCCTAATAGGCCAAACACGCCAGGAAATTTATCCAGTTCATTTTTTTTCCTCCTGGAGCCATCCCTCCTGAAACTCTCCACCTCCATATAGCCACAAGCTATTACTCTGAACCTTTACTTCTGGGAATTCCTCACTCCTATGTTGGATCCCCTCCTTCATTTCCTGTCTTTCTAAAAACTTACTCACTCATTTGGCGGGGAGGGGCACACTCCAATAGCTTTTTGACAAAGCAGACTTTTTAAATTTTTGAGAACTTGCTTTACTAAAAGTATTGTTGGTTACACCTTCTCTCTTAGTCTCATTGGATATACAATCCTAGGTTATCAACTATTTTTGCACAGAATTATAAAAAGTATTATCCCATTACTAGCTTTCAGTTATGTCAGCAACCAGTCATGTTCTCAAATGATTCTCAGCTTCTCTCTGAAAGTTGTGAGAATCTCCTCTTTATCCCAGGTGATCTGAATCCTTTATGTGTACACTCAGGGACCCTCTAATCTAATCTAATCCCTCTAATCTATGCTTCATTTCTGAGAAATCATCCTATATTTCTTTTCTAATTCACTCCCATCAATGTATTTGCTCTCTGAACTTCAATTAATTGCTGTCAAATGCTAGTCCTCTTACATTAGTTTTCCAATTTATAATCTTTTCCCATATTTTTATTTTTTTCTATTTTATAGGAAATCTCATAGCTTTATCTTCAACTCTTCTACTGAAATAATTTCCATTATATTTTTAATTTCCAAAAGCTTTTTCCTTCTTTCATGTTTTAAAAATTATTTTATTTTTGTTTCTTGGATGTAATTCTTTCTTTTATCTAAGAAATTAGTTATGGTTGCTCTGATTTAAGTTCTGTTTTGATCTCTGACATGTGTCTGTTTTCTCTTACATTCTTTGTGGTTTCTCTTACATTCTTGGAATTTCATGTCCAGTTGACTTTGGTTGTTCAGTCATTCTTAAGAGAAAGGCATCAGGACTTCCACCAAGATGGCCTGATAGGAACAGCTCCAGAGCCCAGTTCCCAGCAAGACAGATGCAGAAGACAAGTGATCTCTGCATTTCCAACCAAGGTAGCATGTTCATTTCAATGGAGCTGGTTGCACAGTAGCCCAAGAGGGTGAACCATGGCACGGAGGGGTGCTGCCCCACCTGGGAAGTGCAACTGACTGGAGGATCAAGGACTTTACCCCCTCGACACTCTGGTTCAGATACTGTGCTTCTCCCAAGGCTGTTAAGCCCACAGTCCAGGAGAATGCCACTGGCTGAAAAGTGCCACAAGTTACCAACACAGATCTTAGTGACACCTCTGGCCTACTCAGTGCCATGAGTTGTCAGCACAAAACTCTGGGGGAAGTTTTGACTAGCAGTGAGAATGCCAGTGGGACGGATATACCCACCCCCTAGAAAGAGGGATAGCTGAAAGCAGGGAGACAGGTGATACAACTTGGCAGGTCCCACCCCCACAAAGACCAGTAAACTGAAGCCCTCTGGCTTGAGAATTTCACAGCCAGCACATCAGTTTCAGCTTGACCTGAGACGATCGAGCTCAGTAGGGGGAAGGGCATCCAACACTGCAAAGGTGGGTCTAATCTCACCTATGTAAACACAAGTGAAAGGAAGCCTACACAGCCACCGGGCTGAGTCCAAGGCAGCCCAACAACACCTCTTCAGGCAGACAGCGGTCAGACAGCCTCCTCAAGCAGCTCCCTGACCCCTGTATGCCTCATACAGAAGAGGGGCCTGAATGTTAGAAGAAAATCTAAAAAAAAAAAACAAAACAAAACAAAAGATAGCTTCAGCATCAACAAAAAGGACATCCACTCAGAGACTCCATTTGAAATCACCAACTTCAAAAACAAAAGGTAGATAAATCCACAAAGATGGGAATAAATAGGCAAAAAAAGGATGAAATTATAAAAGACCAGAATGTCTCTCCTCCTCCAAGGGATCACAACTCCTTACCAGCAAGGGAACAAAACTGGATGGAGAATGAGTTTGATGAATTGACAGGAGTAGGCTTCAGAAGGTGGGCAATAACAAACTTCTTTGAGCTACAGGAACATGCTCTAACCCAATACAAAGAAACTAAGAACCTTGAAAAAAGGTTAAAAGAACTACTAACTAGAGTAACCAGCTTAGAAAAGAACATAAACAACTTGATGGAGCTGAAAAACATAGCACAAGAACTTTGCGAAGCATACACAAGTTTCAATAGCCGAGTCGATCAAGCAGAATAAAGGGTATCAGAGATTGAAGATAAACTCAATGAAATAAAAAGAGAAGGCAAGATTAGACAAAACAGTGTGAAAGAAATGAACAAAGCCTCCAAGAAATATGGGATTATGTGAAAAGACCTAATCTACACTTGATTGGTGTACCTGAATGTGACAGGGAGAATGAATCCAAGCTGGAAAACACTCTTCAGGGTATGATCCAGGAGAACTTCCCCAACCTAGCAGGTAGGCCAACATTCAAATCCAGGAAATACAGAGAACACCAAGAAGAGCAACCCCAAGGCACATAATCATCAGATTCACCAGGGTTGAAATGAAGGAAAAAATACTAAGAGCAGCCAGAGAGAAAGATAAGGTTATCCACAAAGGGAAGCCCATCAGACTCACAGTGGATCTCTTGGCAGAAACCTTGCAAGCCAGAAGAGAGTGAGGGCCAATATTCAACATCCTTAAAGAAAAGAATTTTCAACCCAGAATTTTATATCCAGCCAAACTAAGCTTCATAAGAGAAGGAGAAATAAAATCCTTTACAGACAAGCAATTGCTGAGAGATTTCGTTGACACCTGACCCACCTTACAAGCGCTCCTGAAGGAAGCACTAAACATGGAAAGGAACAACCAGTACTAGCCACTGCAAAAATGTACCAAATGGTAAAGACCAATGACTCAATGAAGAAACCGCATCAAGTAACAGGCAAAACAAACAGCTAGTATCAAAATGGCAGGATCAAATCCACATATAACAATATTAACATTAAATGTAAACAGGCTAAATGCCTCAATCCAAAGACACAGACTGGCAAACTGAAAAAAGTGAAGACCCATTGGTGTGCTGTATTCAGGAGACCCATCTCACATGCAAAGACACACATAGACTCAAAACAAAGAAATGGAAAGAGATTTACCAAGCAAATGGAGAGCAAAAAAAAGCAGGAGTTGCAATCCTAGTCTCTGATAAAATGGAGTTTAAACTAACAAAGATCAAAAGAGACAAAGAAGGGCATTACATAATGATAAAATGATCAATGCAACAAGAAGAGCGAGCTATCCTAAATATATATGCACCCAATACAGGAGCACCCAGATACATAAAGTAAGTTCTTAATGACCTACAAAGAGACTTAGACTCCCGCACAATAATAGTGGGAGACTTTAACATCCACTATCAATATTAGACAGATCATTGAGACAGAAAATTAACAAGGATATCCAGGACTTGAACTCAGATCTGGTCCAAGTGGACCTAATAGACATCTATAGAACTCTCCACCCCAAATCCACAGAATATACATTGTTCTCAGCATCACATCATACTTACTCTAAAATTGACCACATAATTGGAAGTAAATCACTCCTCAGAAAATACAAAAGAACAGAAATCATAACAAACAGTATATCAGACCACAGTGCAATCAAACTATAACTCAGGATTAAGAAACTCACTCAAAACTGCACAACCACATGGAAACTGAACAACTTGCTCCTGAATGACAACTGGATAAACAATGAAATGAAGGCAGGAATGAAGATGATCTTTGAAACCAATGAAAATGAAGACACAACATACCAGAATCTCTGGGACACATTTAAAGCACTGTCTAGAGGGACATTTATGGCTCTAAATGCCCACATGAGAAGTGAGGAAAGATCTAAAATTGATACCCTATCATCAAAATTGAAAGGGCTAGATAAAAAAAAAAAAAGAAACAAAAAAACTCAAAAGCAAGCAGAAGACAAGAAATAACTTAAGATGAGAACAGAAATGAAGGAGATAGAGACACAAAGAAAACCTTCAAAAAAATCAATAAATCCAGAAGCTGTTTTTTTGAAAAGATCAACAAAACAGACTACTAGTCAGACTAATAAAAAAGAAAAGAGAGAAGAATCGAATATATGAATAAAAAATGATATAGGGGATATCACCACCAATTCCACAGAAATACAAACTACCATCAGAGATTATTATGCCCAACTCTATGCACATAAACCAGTAAATCCTGAAAATATAGATAAATTCCTGGACACTTACACCCTTCCAAGACTAAACCAGGAAGAAGTTGAAACCCTGAATAGACCAATAACAAGGTCTTAAGTTGAGGCAGCAATTAATAGCCTACCAACCAAAAAGAGTCCAGGTCCAGACAGGACCAAATTCTACCAGACATACAGGTACCATTACTTCTGAAACTATTCCAAACAATACAAAAAGAGAGAATCCTCCCTAACTCATTTTATGAGACCGACATCATTCTGATACCAAAACTGGGCAGAGGCACAACTAAAAAAGAAAACTTTAGGCCAATATCCAAGATGAACATCAATGCAAAAATCCTCAATAAAATACCGGCATCCAAATGCAACAGCACATCAAAAAGCTTATCCACCATGATCAAGCAGACTTCACCCCAGGGATGCAAGGCTGGTTCAACATACACAAATCTATAAACATAATACATCACATAAACAGAACCAAAGAAAAAAAAACACATGATTATCTCAATAGATGCAGAGAAAGTCTTCAACAAAATTCTACAGCCCTTTATGCTAAAAACTCTCAATAAACTAAGTATCGATAAAATGTATTTCAAAATAATAAAATCTATTTATGACAAACCCACTGCCAGTATCATACTGAATGGGCAAAAACTGGAAGCATTCCCTTTGAAATCTGGCACTAGACCAGGATGCCCTCTCTCACCACTCCTATTCAATATTGTATTGGAAGTTCTAGCCAGAAAAATCAGGCAGGAAAAATAGATAAAGGGTATTCAGTTAGGAAAAGAGGAAGTCAAATTTTCTCTATTTGCAGATGACACAATTTTTATTTAGACGACCCCATCATCTCAGCCCAAACTATCCTTAAGATGATAAGCAACTTCAGCAAAGTCTCAGGATACAAAATCAATGTGCAAAAATCACAAGCATTCCTATACACCAATCACAGACAAACAGAGAGCTAAATCCTGAGCAAACTCCCATTCACAATTGCTACAAAGAGAATAAAATACCTGGGAATACAACCAACAAAGGACGTAAAGGACCTCTTCAATGAGAACTACAAACCACTGCTCAAGGAAGTAAGAGAGAACACAAACAGATAAAAAAACATTCCATGCTCATGGTTAGGAAGAATCAATATCATGAAAATGGCCACACTGCCCAAAGTAATTTCTAGATTCAATGCTATCCCCATCAAGCTACCATTGACCTTCTGCACAGAACTGGAAAAAAAAACACTTTGAACTTCTTATGGAACCAAAAGAGAGCTGGCATAGACAAGACAATCCTAAGCAAAAAGAACAAAGCTGGAGGAATCATACTACCTGACTTCAAACTATACTACAAGGCTACAGTAATCAAAACAGCATGGTACTGGTACCAAAACAGAGATATAGACCAAGGGAACAGAACAGAGGCCTCAGAAGCAATGTCACACGTCTATAACCATCTGATCTTTGACAAACCTGGAAAAAACAAACAATGGGGAAAGATTCTCTATTTAATAAATGGTGTTGGGAAAACTGGCTAGCCATGTGCAGAAAGCTGAAACTGGACTCCTTTTTTATACTTTACTCTAAAATTAACTCCAGATAGATTAAATATTTAAATGAAACACCCAACACCATAAAAACCCTAGAAGAAAACGCAGGCAATACTGTTCAGGACATAGGCATAGACAAGGACTTCATTACTAAAACACCAAAAGCATTGGCAACAAAAGCCAAAAAGACAAATGTGATCTAATTAAACTTAAGAGTTTCTGGACAGAAAAAGAAACAATCATTAGAGTGAACCAGCAACCAACAGAATGGGAAAAAATTTTTGCAATCTACCCATCTGACAAAGGCATAATATCTAGGATCTACAAAGAAATTAAACAGATTTTCAAGAAAAAACCTAACAAACCCGTTCACAAGTGAGTGAAGGTTATGAACACTTTTCAAAAGAAGACATTTATGAGGCCAAGAAACATGTGAAAAAAATGCTCATCATCACTGGTCATTAGAGAAATGCAAATCAAAACCACATTGAGATACCATCTCACACCAGTTAGAATGGTGATAATTTAAAAATCTGAAGACAACAGATACTGGAGAGGATGTGGAAAAACAGGAAAATAGGAACACTTTTACAGTGTTGGTGGGAGTGTAAATTAGTTCAACCATTGTGGAAGACAGTGTGGCATTTCCTCAAGGATCTAAAAATAGAAATACAATTTGACCCAGCAATACCATTACTGGGTATACACCCAAAGGATTATAAATCATTCTATTATAAAGACACATGCACACGTACATTCATTGCAGCACTGTTCACAATAGCAAAGACATGGAACCAACCCAAATGCCCATCAATGATAGATTGGACAAAGAAAATGTGGCACACATACACCATGGAATACTATGCAGACATAAAAATTGATGAGCTCGTGTCCTTTGTAGGGACATGGATGAATCTGCAAACCATCATTCTCAGCAAACTGACACAAGAACACAAAACCAAACACCACAATTTCTCACTCATAGGCGGGTGTTGAACAATGAGAACACATGTACACATGGAGGGGAACAATCCACACTGGAGTATGTTGGTGGGTGAGGGGGTGGGGGGGGGGACACGAGGGGATGGGAGGTTGGGGAGGAATAATACTGGGAGAGATGCCTGATATAGGTGACGGGGGGATGGGGACAGCAAACCACCATGGCATGTGTGTACCTATGCAACAATCCTGCAAGATCTGCACATGTACCCCAGAACTTAAAGTAGAATAAGAAAAAAGAAAAAAGAAAAAGAAAAGGAGATAGGCATAAAAATGTTTATAAGAAACTTATGCGACAGTAGGCCATTATAGGTTGAACAAGCAAGAACCTCAGATTTCCCTGGGAGAGCTCTTGACATGAGCACCACTTTATGGTATTCATGAACAAGTTCTCATCCATTTTTCTGCCTGGATTACATAAAGCCTGGTGCCAGCATTCTGAGAACCTAATGGTCAGGAAATGGCAGGAAGTCTGAAGGCTTCAACTCTGCATATATCCTGTTTTGTCTTAGCTGTGCCTGGCCTCCTAGGGATAGAAAGTTCTCTTCTTTAACTTCTTCAGAAGTTTAATCTTTTTCTTTCCCAGTTGAGATGAGCGAAGGATATTAAGAATGATTATTGTTATTCCTTTTTCAGACTTTCCATTAATCCTTGACTTTAGTCCAATTCTGAATCATCAGCTTGAAAGAGAGAGACATAGTACTTCAAATTCCATAGATTTTCCAGAGTTCTTCGGCTTGAATCACAAGTTTCCCGCCTGCAACTCCAAGGCAGAGAGGTTATATCTTTCTTCATTCTAAATTAGTTACCACTCATTCATCTACTTCTGTCTTCCAAACTATGATTGATATTGGTCTAAATCTTCTCTCCCAGCTGCCACGCTCTGACCATAGGGATTTAAATCTTGTTAATATAGTTTAGGCCCTCTTAGAAGCAGAAAACAAGATGAAATTAGTCCTGCAAGAGATTAGAGGAAACATCTATAAAGGATAAGGAGGAAAAAGACTGGGCAGGGAGAACCTTTTAGTTGTAATGGAGTTCTAACACCTGTGAAAGCAGAGATGGAGAGAAGAAATATTGGGTAAAAAGAGCATCAGACTACAACATAATTCTAACAAAGCCGTGGAGAGGAAAATGGGTAGCTCGTACACAAAGAGAGCCAATAAGAAAAGTCTTGCATTGGGCATAAGTGGCCTAGCCCTAGTTTCCTGCCATAATCAGTCATTGCCTGGAACACCCAGTGAGAACATGGTCTCAGTGTGAATGACACAGTGGATCTGAAGGTACAATAGCTGGTACTTCTCAGCCAATTACACTCCCCACACCAGGTCTGCATGAAGGGAGATCTGAGTGGTGCACCTTCGTTGCATAATTATGGAATATTAGAATATTAGAAATATTCATAATACTCATCTTTCTAAAAAGCTACTGAAGTTGGCTAAGCACATATTACTCAGTTGTAATCACAAGATGGCTTCAGGAACAGTGTAATTACCACATTCCAGCTAACCTTACCTGCCCTCCAATAGGCTTTCCAAAATTACATGCAAAGGTTGCAAGAAATGGTTTATCATTTAAAATAAGAAAACAATTTTTTGTAATAAGGAAAGCAACTGAGATGTCTGCAAGATGTCTGACCAAAGGCACCTTGTCCCCTTCACAATAAAGGACTTAGACAACAAATAAACAACTAAAATTCAACAGAGTGTTAAGAGAATGGTAGCATGCAGCAAGAAAGTGTCAAGATTCCTGTGGTTTTGGTAAGCCCAGGCTGGCAGCATGGAGAGAGGAATGAGACCTGGCTTATATTGCCCCATCTCCCCCAACAGGATCAGCCCAGAGTCAGGAAGGACATACTGTTGTGGGAAAAAAATAAGTAGATGCCTACCAGTCTCCAGTGACACTGCAGACACCTGCAGTCCTTCCTACAAGAGAATCCCATAGTGCTCATGAGCCTGAGTCCTGTTTGGGGAGTTGCCAAAATTCATGCACTGCTTTGAATTGTATAGCTACAGCACAGTGCTATCTTGACATTAGAGAAACTGCTGGAGTGCACCCTGCTCTGGAGCCAGTAGTCACTGTGCCTCTTCAGCCCTGGGACTCTGCTATTATTCCACCAAGCCCAGATGGATGGCTGCAATGCTACAACACCAGCCATGCAGAGCCTTGACCTAGGAATGACTGTGACTCCAGTCCTGCAGCAGAAAGACCAATATCAGGCTGACCAAAACACCATGCATGCATGTTCCTAGCCAGAAAGAGAGCATGGGGGACTTGCCCCTAAGCTGGACAAGCAAAAATGGCCTATGTCCCAGGCTGAAGTAATAACCTGGTGGTCCCAATCCACCAGTCCCTAAGCCAGCTGAACTACTATCTGCATGTATGCTCCCCTAGCTGGAGAAAACACCCAGTAAGCCCACCCCTAGTTAAAGCTGCACCACTGCTGCCACCAACTTTCTGCAGCCTAAAACCCCAAGGCATTTGTATTAAGCCATTTTCACACTGCTCATAAAGACATACCCAAGACTGGGCAATTTAAAAAGAGGTTTATAGGACAGTTCCACGTGACTGAGGAGGTCTCACAATCACAGCAGAGGGTGAAAGTCACGTCTCACATGCAGCATACAAGATAAGAGAGTTTGTGCAGGAAAACTACCTTTTTAAAACCATCAGATATCATGAGACTCATTCAGTATCAGGAGAACAGTTCAGGAAAGACTGCCACACAATTCAATCACCTCCCACCCACTGGCTTCCTCCCACAACACCCAGGAATTGTGGGAGTTACAATTCAAGATGAGATTTGGGTGGGGACACAGCCAAACCATATCAGCATTCGGAAACATTGCTAACATTAATTACAAGTAAAGAAACTGCAAGAAGACTACACTACTGCATCGATCTAGAAGCAAAGCCAGCAAACCTGATACAACTAACATCCTAGGACCCAAATGTAGGAGTAAGACTTTGCCTATGAAACTTATCTTAAAATCAGAAAAAGTAACTTTTACACATGTGCAGATATCAACATAGAGAGAAAATAAACATGAAAAAGGAAGTAAACATGATACCTCTAAAGGAATGTGATAATTTTCCAGTAAACAACCCAAAAGAAGAGTACATATAAAGTACCAAGAATCAAAATAGTAACTTTAAGGAAACTCAAGAAACTTTAAGATAGAAGAGAATACAGATACAGAATTCAATAAATTTCAGAAAAACAATGAACAACCTGAATGAAAAATTCAACAGATAGATATCACAAAAATAAAGCAAATACAAAAATTAGAGCTGAACAACTCAATGAATTAAATTAAAAAATGCAATCAAGAGGTTACACGTGGTGGCTCACTTCTGTAATCCTAGCACTTTGGGAGGCCAAGGTGATCAGATCACTTGCGCTCAGAAGTTTGAGACCAGCTGGGGCAACATGGTGAAACTTGGTCTCTACAACAAATACAAAAAACTTAGCCAGGTGCATGTCTGTAGTCCCAGCTACTTGGGAGGCTAAAGTGGGAGGATCACTTGAACCTAGGAGGTCGAGGCTGCAGTGAGCCAAGACCATGCCACTGTTACCAGCCCGGGTAACCAAGTGAGACCATGTCTCAAAAACAACAACAACAACATAAACATCAAGAGCTTCAGGTTAGACCAAGCAGAAGACAGAATTTCTGAGCTTGAAGATAAACCTTTTGAAATAACATACGTACACAGACATGAAAGAAGAATAAGATTTTTTTTTTTTAATGAAGAAAGCCTACAGGACATAGGGGACATTATTTATCAAATGAACATTTGCATTATGGAAATTCAAGAAGCAGATAAGTAGGGAAAAGCCATAGAAAGCTACTTAATGAAATAACAGCTGGAAAACTCTCAAATATTAGTACCTCCAGATCTAGAAATTGCGAAGATTCCCAAATAGATTCAATTCAAACAGGTCCTCTCCAAGGCATGTTACAGTCAAACTGTCAAAAGTCAAAAACAAAAATAAAATTCTAAAAACAGAAAGGGATGAGTGTCAAGCTATATATAAAGGAATTCATATTAGACCAATAGCAGATTCCTCAGCAGAAACGTTACAGACCAGGGGAAAATGAGAGGATATATTCAAAGGGCTAAAACAAGGCCAAGTGCAGTGGCTTATGCCTGTAATCCTAGTATTTTGGGAGGTTGAGGCGGGCACATCACTGGAGGCCAGCCTGGGCAGCATAGTGAAACCCTGTCTCTAAAAAAAAAGAAACAAAAAAGGAAAGAAAGAAAGAAAGAAAGAAAGAAAGGAAGGAAGGAAGGAAGGAAGGAAGGAAGGAAGGAAGGAAGGAAGGAAGGAAGGAAGGAAGGAAGGAAAGAAAATTAGCCAGGTGTTACTCCATGTTCCTATAGTTCCAGCTACTTGGAAGGCTGTGGTGGGAGGATGGCTTGAGTCTAGAAGGTGGAGATTGCAGGGAGCTGAGATCACACCACTGCACTCCAGCCTGATTGATAGAGTCAGATCCTGTCTCAAAAAACAAATAAAAAGTGCTAAAACAAACAAAAAATAAGCAGCCAAGAATACTGCACCCAGCAAAGTGATGCTTTAGAAATAAGAGAAATGGAGTCTTTCCCAGATAAGAAACAACTAGGAATTCATCATTACTCAACTGATCTTACGAAAAAAAAACTTCAGGGAGTCCTATGCCTGGGATCACAATTAACATAAATATCATCATGGAAACATACAAAATTATAATATATACTGATACAGCAGATAAATAAAAGGAAAAGAGAAAGGAATTAAATTGTATCACTACAAAAAAATGAAAAACACCAAAGCACAAATATAAATAATAGGACAGGAAGAAAGAATTAAATTATACACAAAACTACCAAAAAAAAAAAAAACCAATAAAATGACAGGACTAAGTCCTCACCTATCAATTATAACCTTGAATGTAAACAAACTAAATTCCCCAACTAAAAGGTATAGATTGGCCAAATGGATGAAAAATGAGATGCAACTATATGCTGCCTACAAGAAACTTACTTCACCTGCAAAGACACACTATCTGAAAGAGAAGAGATAGTAAAGACACACTATCTGAAAGAGAAGAGAAAGTAAAAGATATTTTATACAAACAGAAACTGTAAGCAAGCAGGAGCCAGTATACTTATATCAGAGAAAACGGACTTTAAGTAAAAACCTTCCAAAGAAACAAAGAAGAACAAAATGCATTTATGAAGTGATAAATTCAGCAAGAGAATATAACAATGATAAGTATATATGCACCCAACAATGGAGCACCCAGATATAGAAAACAAATATTATAACATCTAAAGTGAGGGTTGGACTCCAAAAATAGTTGAGGAGTCCAACATCCAACTCTCAGCATTGGAAAGCATCATTTATAGAGAAAATCAACAAAAACATTTAATATGAACATTAAATGAAATGAAGGCAGAACATCTTTATTTCTGCCTTCATTTCACTATTTATCCAGTGGTCATTCAGCACCCTGAACCAAATAGATGTGAGACATTTACAGTTTATTTCATACAACAGCTGCAGAATAGACATTATTCTCACCAGCACATGAAACATTCACCAGGATTTACCATATGGGAAGCCAGAAAAAAGTCTTAAATAATTTTTAAAAATCTAAATCATATCAAATATATTTTCTGACCACCATGGAATAAAACTAAAAATCAGTAACAAGAGAAACATTTATATGTGCTCAAATACATGAAAATTAAACAAGATAGCCCCAAACGACCAATGGATGAAGAAAAACTTTTAAATTCATTGAAACAAATAACAATTAAAAAACATATTAAAAACTATGGGATACAACAGAATCAGTATTAATGCCAACTTTATGGCAATAAAGGCTTACGATAAAAAGTGAAAGGATTTCAAGTAAACAATATATGGATTCACTTCAAGGAACAAGAAAAGCAAAAACAAAAGAAAAACAAAATTAGTAAAAGAAAAGAAATAAAATAGGGCAGAAATAAAATTGAAACATAAAAAATTCTTAAAAACAAAATGTGTGTTTAAGATAAACAAAAATCAACACATTAGCTTTACTAGGAAAAAAGAGAATACCCAAATAAATAAAATAAGAAACAAGAAAGGAAACACCATAACAGGTACCTCAGAAATACAAAGAATCATTATAGACTACTAAAACAACTATGTGTCAATAAATTGGAAAATCTAGAAGAAACTGAAGACCTGAACAGACCAATAAGAATAACTGAGATTGAATGTGTCCCGGAGATTCTGGTACATTGTGTCTTCATTCTCATTGGTTTCAAAGAACATCTTTATTTCTGCCTTCATTTAGTTATTTATCCAGTAGGCATACAGGAGCCTACTGTTGTTCCATTTCCATATGGTTGTGCAGTTTTGAGTGAGTTTCTTAATCCTGAGTTCTATTTTGATCACACTGTGGTCTGAGATACTGTTTGCTATGATTTCTGTTCTTTTGCTTTTGCTGAGGAATGATTTATTTCCAATTATGTGGTCAATTTTAGAGTAAGTGCAATGTGGCATTGAAAAGAATGTATATTCTGTGGATTTGGGGTGGAGAGTTCTGCAGATGTCTTTTAGGTCCACTTGGACCAAATCTGAGTTCAAGTCCTGGATATCCTTGTTAATTTTCTGTCTCATTGATCTATCTAATATTGAGAGTGGAGTGTTAAAGTCTCCCACTATTATTGTGTGGGAGTCTAAGTCTCTATAGGTCTTTAAGAGCTTGCTTTATGTGTCTGGATGCTCCTGTATTGGGTGTATATATGTTCAGGATAGTTAGCTTTTCTTATTGACTTGATCCCTTTACCATTATGTAATGCCCTTCTTTGTCTCTTTTGGCCTTTGTTGGTTTAAAGCAGTATCTAGAGGGAAATTTATAGCACTAAATGCCCAGAGGAGAAGTGAGGAAACATCTAAAATTGACACCCTAACATCATAATTAAAAGAATTAGAGGAGCAACATCAAACAAATTCAAAAGCTAGCAGAAGACAAGAAATAACTAAGATCACAGCAGAACTGAAGGAGATAGACACACACACACACACACACACACACACACACACACCCCTTCAAAAAAATCAATAAATCCAGGAGCTAGTTTTTTGGAAAGATCAATAAAATATTTAGACCAGTAGCCAGACTAATAAAAAAGAAAAGAGTGAAGAATCAAATAGATGGAATAAAAAGTGATAAAGGGGACATCACCACCAATCCCACAGGAATGCAAACTACCATCAGAGATTACTACAAACACCTCTATGCACATAAACTAGTAAATTTAGAAGAAATGGATAAATTCCTGGACACTTACACCCTCCCAAGACTAAACCAAGGAAGAAGTTGAATTCCTGAATAGACCAATAGCAAGGTCTAAAGTTGAGGCAGCAACTAATGGCCTACCAGCCGAAAAAAGTCCAAGAACAGACAGGTTCACAGCCAAATTCTCCCAGACATACAAAGAGGAGTTAGTACCATTCCTTCTGAAATTATTCCAAACAATACAGAAAGAGGGAATCCTCCCTAACTCATTTTATGAGACAACATCATTCTGATACCAAAACCTGGCAGAGACCCACTAAAAAAGAAAATTTCAGGTCAATATCCATGATGAACATTGATGCAAAAATCCTCAATAAAATACTGGCAAACTAAATCCAACAGCACATTGAAAAGCTTATTCATCACAATCAAGTCAGCTTCATCCCTGGGATGCAAGGCTGGTTTAACATACACAAATCTATATACATAATCCGTCACATAAACAGAACCAAAGAAAAAAACCACATGATTATCTCAATAGATGCAGAGAAGGTCTTCAACAAAATTCAACAGCCCTTTATGCTAAAAACTCTCAATAAACTAGATATTGATTGAATGTATGTCAAAATAATAAAAGCTATTTATGACAAACCCACTACCGGTATCATACTGAATGGGCAAAAACTGGAAGCATTCCCTTTGAAAACTGGCACAAGAGTGCCCTCTCTCATGACTGCCATTCAACATAGTATTGGAAATTCTGGTCAGAGCAATCAGGCAGGAAAAAGAAATAAAGGGTATTGAGTTAGGAAAAGAGGAAGTCAAACTGTCTCTATTGGCAGAAAACAATATTTTGTATTTAGAAGACCACATTGTCTCAGCCCAAAATCTCCTTAAGATGATAAGCAACTTCAGCAAAGTCTCAGGATACAAAATCAATGTGCAAAAATCACAAGCATTCCTATATACCAATCACAGACAAATAGAGAGCAAAATCATGAGCAAACTCCCATTCACAATTGCTACAAAGAGAATAAAATACCTAGGAATACAACTAACAAGGGATGTGGAGGACCTCTTCAAGGAGAACTAGAAACCACTACTCAGGGAAATAACAAAGAACACAAACAGATGGAAAAACATTCCATGCTCACGGTTAGGAATAATCAATATTGTAAAAATGACCACACTGCCCAAAGTAATTTCTAGATTCAATGCTATCCCCATCAAGCTACCATTGACCTTCTTTCCAGGGCTGGGAAAAAAACACCTTAAACTTCATATGGAACCAAAAAAGAGCCCACATAGATGAGAGATTCTTATTTGTAAATGTTTTTATACAGGAGCAATCCAATTCCCTATAACCACAAACATTTATTCTAGTTCATTACAAGGAAAGAATGTTAGGCATACAGTGGAAGATGGGTAAGTGGGCATCCTCTACAATGCATCCCTTTGCAGACAATCTGCTTTCTTGCTCTGGCATGCCAGGGACACAGGCTTGCCCAGTACCTGCTTGTCTGCAGGGCTCACCTAAGCAATCTCTCAAGCACTTCATGCCCTCATGCTGTCCCAAACACACCTTTCAGGTAGAAAGGACTACTGTCTTTTCTTTGCCCACATTGTTCCTGTAGATATGTCAGCATTTCCAACATTTCACTGTACTTGATCACTTAGAAAAGAAAAAAAAAAAAAAAAAAAAGCTGGAGGCATTACATTACCTGACTACAGTAATCAAAACAGCATGATACTGGTGCCAAAACAGAGATATAAACCAAGGGAACAGAACAGAGGCCTTGGAAGTAACACTACACACCTACAACCATCTGATCTTTGAAAAACCTGACAAAAACAAGCAATGGGGAAAGGATTTCCTGTTTAATAAATGATGTTGGGAAACCGGCTAGCTATATGCAGAAAGCTGAAACTGGACCCCTTCCTTACACCTTATTCTAAAATTAACCCCAGATGGATTAAAGATTTAAACATAGGACCTAACACCATAAAAACCCTAGAAGAAACCTAGGCAACTAACGCCACAATAGATAAATGGGATCTAATTAAACAAGAGCTTCTGCACAGCTAAAGAAACTATCATTAGAGTGAACCGGCAACAATCAGAATGGGAAAAAAATTTTGCAAGCTACCCATTTGACAAAAGGCAGAAAAGTATTCTAAAGTACTATCTAAAGTACTATCCAGAATCTACAAAGAACTTAAACAAATTTAAAAGAGAAAAAAAAAACCCACCCCATCAAAAAGTGGGCAAAGGGTACGAAGAGACACTTTTCAAAAGAAGACATTCATGCAGTCAATAAACATATGAAAAAAAAGCTCATCATTACAGCTTTTAGCCTTGTCCATCCATAGTCTCTGATGATAAGCTGCAAGCATCCCTGATGTTCAGAAGCTTGTATCCCTAAGGCTCAGCAGCTTGCATCCCCAACTATCTGCATCAGCCAAGTGTATTGCTCTTTCAGCTGAAGTCTTTTTATGGGCACTGGATAGTGGCGTTGCAGGCCAAAAAGGCAATCATTTTGGTGAAAAAAACAAAGTCAGCTGTTCACGTAGGGTCATGGTTCCAGGCTCGAGGACAGAGTTTAGTTGGAAGCCCAGCTCTTCAGGATCAGTTGTTTCTTCACCTAGGGCTGAGGTTCCAGGCTTGAGGGTCAGGTTTAGCTGGCAGCCCAGCTATTTTGTATCATTTTCATCCTCTGAAAAGGCACATCTAACTGCCATTAGAATATGGATGATGAATGGCCTTAACTACTTCCTGCTGAAAGGGGACATTGTATGGGAAAAATGAGATTCAGCGGTCTACCTAAGGATCCCTGGCAAAAGGGAGCCATTGTCCAAGGCTCCAGCTTCCTGCCCATTTACAGCCTTGATGACCTCTAGGTGAGAGAAAAAAAAACAATCTTTACAAGATTAAGTATGCATGGATCAAACGTGTATTATAGAAGGAAAGAATCTAGTGCCAAGGATTACAGAAATAAGATATAAAATATACTAACAACATTTTACCACATGCTGTTTCACCCTGGTGAAAGAAATTAAACTTTGTGTGGAAGCAGTTCAAATTTGTGAGAAAGATAACTGTTCTTGCCACATCTATGGCAGTTAACACGTGAACCTTAGGAATTCTGGGGTTTGTAGGCTTGCATGGTAGCCATTAAAGCCTCCTCTTTCTTGTGTCTAAAAGACTGAGGTGGCCACTTTCAGGAGGTCCTCTAAAGTGCTATCTTGACCCAGGGTCCATCTCTAAGTCCAAACTGGAGGTGGTAGTTTCTTGGTTGCCCATTATAAAAGACAGGGAATTCAATCTACCTCATTCTCTTCCTTCTTTTAGTGAAAATTAAGGGTGTGAGGGAGAAAGAAAGTGGGCATTTCCCTTTTCTGTCCTTATTCAAGAGTCCTGGCAGCCTTGGCAGGTGCCACACATGGGTGCCAAAGTGGCATGCGCCCGTGAAGCAGGAAAGGTCTAGAGAATAGGAATTATCCACACTCACTTATGTGTCTATCTCCCCTTCTGTTGACAGCTTTTGAGTTTCTTGGCCCTCACTTATGCCATAGAGTATGGCCTCTTTCCAGGAAGCAGGGGTTTAATTAGCAGGAATTGGTCCTGCTCATTTACACTGTGGTGGTTTTGTGGTTCTGGATTCCTTAGATTTGGTTTTCCTCTCTAGGTCCTCAACCTGAATCTTGGAATCGAGTTTGAGACAAAAAAAATATTTCATGGTGTACGTAGATTCATTTAGATTAAGCCCCATATGGGCTTTGCAAAACTTGCAGTTAACAGCTAGCAGGGGTCCTCCTCTGTTGTTTCCCTATCATAAGCAGAGTGCTGAGGTAGAAAGAGAACTCTCTCACTTAGAAAAGAAGAAAAACAACTTAAAGTGCATACATTGTGAAGCCTGAGGGAAGAGCCTCTTGCTCTTTAATATTATTAAAATGACCATACTACAAAAAGCAGTCAATACATGTATAGCAATCCCTATCAAAATACCAAAGTCATTTCTCACAGAAATAGGAAAAACAACCCTCAAATTCCTTTTAAATTAAAAAAGCCAAAACAGCCAAAGCATTCTGAGCAAAAAGGACAAAGTTGAAGGTATAATACTACCAGATTTCAAAATACATTACAAAGCCATGGGAATCAAAACAGCATGGTATGAGTACAAAACAGACCACATAGGCCAATGGAACAAAATAGAGAACTTGGAAGTAATCTACATATTTATAACTGACTGATTTTTGACAAAGATGCTAAGAGCATACATTGGGGAAAGGATACTCTCCAATAAATGGTGCTGAGAAAATTGAATATCCATATGCAAAAGAATAAAATTGGAGCCCTATCTCTCATCATATACAAAAATTGACTCAAGATGAACTAAAGACTTAAACATAAGGCCTAAAATTATAAAACTACTAGAAGAAAACATAGGGGAAACCCTTCAGGACATTGGCCTAGGCAAAGATTTTATGGGTAAGACCTCAAAAGCACAGGCAACAAAAGCAAAAATACACAAATGGAATTACTTAAATTTAAAAGCTTCTGCACAGCAAAGGAAACAATCAACAAAGTGAAGAGACAAGCTGTTAAATGGCAGAAGATACATAAAAACTATTCATAAGGGACTAATATCTAGAATATATAAGGAATTCAACTGAAGAGTAAGAAAATAAATAATCACATTAAAAACAGCCATTTCTCAAAAGAAGACATACAAATTCCCAACAGGTACATTAAAAAAAAACATGCTCAACATAATTAATCATTAGGTAAATGCAAATCAAAACCACAATGAGATATAATTTACCCCAGTTAGAATAGCTGCTAATAAAAAGACAAGAAAAAGGAAGATCCTGACAAGGATACAGAGGAAAGAGAACTCTTATACTCTGTTAGTGGGAGTGTAAATTAGTACAGCCATTATGAAAAACAGTATACAGATGATGCAAAAAAAAAATAAACTACCATATGATCAAACAATTCAACTATTGATTATTTATCAAAGGAAAGAAAATCAGTATATCAAAGGGATACTTGTACCTTCATGTTTATTGCTGCACTATTCACAATAGCAAAGATACTGAATCAACCTAAGTTTTCAACAGTGGAGAAATGGATAAAGAAAATGTGGTAAATAGACACAAAGAAACACTATTTAAACATAAAAAAGAATGAAATCATGTCAGTTGCAGCAACATAGATTGAACTGGAAATCATTATGTTAAGTGAAATAAGCCAGGCAGAACAGAAAAATATTGAATGTTCTCATTTATATGTGACATCTAAAAAAGCTGATCTCATTAAAGTAGAGAGTAGAATTATAGACAACAAAGGCTGGGAAGAGTTTTTGGATGGGTTGGGGAGACAAAGAGAGGTTATTTAATGGGTACAAAGATACAGTTAGATAGAAGAAATGAGTTTTAATGTTCGAGAACAGAATATGGTAGCTATAGTTAGTAATATTGTATTGTATATTACAAAATAACTAGAAGAGAGGAGTTGAAATGCTCCTAACATATAGAAATTATGAGTACCCAAGGTAATGGATGCCCTAAATACCCTAACTTGATCATTACATATTCTATACATAAAACAAAATATCACATGTACCATAATATGTACAGATATTATGGAGGGACGGGGGGTGTGTAGGGAGGTGGGGAGAGATAGCATGGGGAGAAATGCCAGATATAGGTGAAGGGGAGGAAGGGAGCAAATCACACTGCCATGTGTGTACCTATGCAACAATCTTGCATGTTCTTCACATGTACTCCAAAACCTAAAATGTAATTAAAAAAACAAAAACCTACAAATAGCACAACCGTATGATTTAGTAACCTAACTACTGGGTATATACCCAAAGGAGCTTAAATTAATAGATTAAAGAAATATCTGCACTTTCACGTTTATTGTAGCACTAGACACAATCACCAAGATAAGAAATTAAACTGAGTGTCAATCAGCAGATGAATGGCCAAAGAAAATGTGGTCTATATACACGAGGGAATATTATTCACCCATAAGAAAGAATAAAATTCTGTCATTTGTAGCAACATGAGTAAGCCTGGGGGACATTATGTTATGTGAAATAAGGCACAAACAGAAAGATAAGTACTGCATGTTCTTACTCATATGCAGAAGTTGAAAAAGTTGATCTCATATGTAGATTTGTGCAAAAGTAACTGCAGTTTTGCATTTTTGAAATTTGCTGTTTGATATTGGAATACATTCTTAAATAAATGTGGCTATGTGATATATCATTTTAATGCACATTTCTCACTTTATTTTTTGCTAATGAGTTATTACTTGCTGTTTATTTTATATTTATTTTAGACTATAGAAATTATGTTAGACAAAAGCAAATTTGAGTGATTTTCTGATTCAAGTTCAAAATGGGTCATAAAAGCAGCAGAGACAACTCACAATATCAGCAATAGATTTGGCCCAGGAGCTGCTAATGAACATACATTGCAGTAGTGGTTCAAGAAGTTTTGCAAAAGAGACCAGAGCCTTGAAGATGAGGAGCACAATGGCTGGCCCTTGGAAGTTGACAATAACTAGTTGAGAGCAATCACTGAGGCTGATCTTCTTCCAACTACATGAGAAATTGCTGAAGAATTCAACTTCAACCATTCTACAGTCACTCAGCATTTGAAGCAAATTGGAAAGGTGAAAAAGCTCAATAAGTAAGCACCTCATGAGCTAACCAAAAATTTAAAAATAATAATCATTTTGAAGTGTCATCTCTTATTCTACACAGCTACAATGAACCATTTCTCAGATTGGGACACGTGACAAAAAGTAGATTTTTGTTTATTTGGTTTTTTTTTTTTTTTTCCAGCTGGAGTCTTGCTCTGTTGCTCAGGCTGGGGTGCAATGGTGCAATCTTGGCTCACTCAACCTCTGCCTTTCAGGTTCAAGTGATTCTCCTACTTCAGCCTCCCAAGTAGCTGGGACTACAGATGCATGCCACCAAGCCCAGCTAATTTTTTGTATTTTTAATTAGAGACAAGAGTTTCACCTTGTTAACCAGGATGGTCTCAATCTCCTGACCTTGTGATCCACCTGCCTTGGCCTCCCAAAGTGCTTGGATTACAGGTGTGAGCCACTGCACCCATCATAAGGTGGATTTCATATACAACTGGCAATGACCAGCTCAGTGGTTGAACAGAAAAGGAACTCCAAAGTATTTCTCCAATCCAAACTTGCACCAAAAAAAAGTCATGATCACTGTTTGATGGTCTGCTGCTGGTCTGATCCACCTCAGCTTTCTGAATCCCAGCACCACCACTATGTCTGAATAATATGCTTGCCAAACCGATGAGATGCACTGAAAACCGCAACACCCACAGCTGGCATTTGTCTACAGAAAGGGTCCAAGTCTTCTCCACAACACCCGACTGCACGTTGCACAACCAACACTTCTGAAGTTGAAAAAATTGAGCTATGAAGTTTTGCCTCATTCACCATAGTCACCTGACCTCTCACCAATCAACTACCACTTCTTCAAGCATCTCAACCACTTTTTGCAGGGAAAATGCTTTCACAACCAGTAAGATGCAGAAATGTTTTCCAAGAGTTCATCAGATCTTGAAGCATGATTTTTTATACTACAGGAATAAACAAACTCATTTTTCATTGGCAAAAAGGTCTTGATTATAATTGTTCCTATTTTGATTAGTAAAGATGTATTTGAGCCTAGTTATAGTGATCTAAAATTCATGTCTGAAACTGCATTTTTTTTTTTGCACCGATCTGGAAGAATAGAAGTAGAGAGTAGAATAGTGGTTACTAGAAAATGGGAAGGGTAGAGGGATGGTGGATGGAAAGTGATTGGTTAAAAGATATAAAATTACAGCTATGTAGGAGGAACAAGCTTTAGTGTTTTATAACATTTTAGAGTGACTACAGTTAAGAATAGCTTATTACATATTTTCAAATACCTGGAAGAGAATAAATTATATGTTTCCAATACTAATGATACATGTTTCATGTTATGGATAAGATAATTACCCTGATTTGATCACTAATGTGGAACTCACATTGAAACTCACTGTGTACCTCATAAACATGTGCAATTATTATGCGTTAATTTTTTAAAATAAAAAAATATTTCACCAGAAGAAACTTATTTATTATTTGCGTCTTCCATTTTCTTTCAGACATCTCAGTGTGGAAAAACAAAGACAGGAGGTAATTTGGGATCTAGAGTAAAGCTTTGTTTTTAAGACTATGAAATAATGCCGTGTGTTAGAGTCTAGATTCCTCAGTGACCTCTGAGAAATGAGTTCTTCATCTTAACATATGAGATGAAATCATCTTATTTTAATTTTAGTTCTATGAGTAAAAAATTCAAAAAGTACAGAAGAAGCATTAAGTTCCTTTACCCTCCAATCTTTCCCTCCCCCAACAAGGAGATAACTGTTTGTGTTGAGTCTAGACTATTTTGTGTGTGTGTGTGTGTGTGTGTGTGTGTGTGTGTGTGTGTGTGTGTTTCTCTACAGAAAGCCTGAGATTATTTTGCCAATTATTTTCAAACATTAATTACATCTACTGTAAATAATTTTCTATTTTACATAGAAATAAGTTTCGAACTCTTAATATGTCACTGCATACAGATATTTCTCATTCTTCTATTTCCTACAAAATATTCTTCCACTTATATATTTGTTTTAACATAGATTACTTAATCCTTTTCCTAGTGAGAACATTTGATTCTTGCTGTAATAAACAATGTTGCAATGTATATCTTTTTACATAACTCTGTGAATACATGCCAATATTTTTCTATAATAAATAGCAAGGTGTGAAATTTCTGGTTTTAAGAAGTTGTGCACTCAAAACTCTGAGACACTGTATTAGTCTGTAACTCTGCTGATAAAGACTGCTGATAAAGACCTGAGACTGGGCAATTTACAAAAGAAAGAGGTTTAATGGACTTTCACTTCCATGTGGCTAGGGAGGTTTCACAATCATGGCAGAAGCTGAAAGGCACTTCTTACATGGCAGCAGCAAGAGAAAGAATGAGAGAGAAGTGAGTTGAAACCCCTTATAAAACCATGAGATCTCATGAGACTTATTACTACCATGAGAACAATATGAAGGAAACTACCCCCATGATTCAATTATCTCCCACTGGGTCTCTCCCACAAAACATGGGAATTATGGGAGTACTATTCAAAATGAGATTTGGGTGGGAACACAGAGCCAAACCATATCAGATACCTTCAAAGTGCCCTCCAAAAAAAGAAGTCTTCAATTTACATTGGAGAGTATCACTTTATCTTCATTTTCAAGATTATCAAAGCTTCATTATTTTGTATATAATATAGTAATGTATTTTATTTTGTTTTTATTATTTTGTATATAATATAGTATTATTTTGTTTTATTATATCAAGAAAACTTAATATAAGATTTATCTTTTTATTTTTTATTTTTGAGACAGAGTCTCACTCTTTGACCAGGCTGGAGTGCAGTAGCATTCTCTTGGCTCACTGCAACCTCTGCCTCCTGGGTGTAAGTGATTCTCTTGCCTCAGCCTCCCAGGTAGCTGGGACTGCAGGTGTGCACCACCACGCCCAGCTAATTTTTGTAGTTTTAGTAGAGATGGCATTTCACAATATTCGCCAGGATAGTCTCAATCTCTTGACCTCATGATCTGCCCACCTTGACCTCCCAAAGTTCTGGGATTACATGCATCAGCCACCATGACCAGCCAGATTTACCTTCTTAACAAATTATTAAATGTACACAATACATTATTGTTGACTATGGAGTCAGTGTCGTACAGCAGATCTGTAGAGCTTATTCATCCTGTTTCCTTAAAATTTTATGCCCATCCATTGGTAACTCCCAATTTTCCCCTTTCCCAGTCCCTGGTAATCGCCATCCCACTCTTTGATTCTGTGAAATCTGTCTTTCTGTGAGTGGCTTATTTCACTTAACATAATGTCCTTAAGGTTCAGTCATGTTGGTATATATACTATAGAATTTCCTTTAAAAAATATTCCACTGTATGCATATACCATGGTTTTGGGTCCATTTTTCTATCAATATATATTTAGGTTATTCTCTGTAAATAGTACCGCAATAAACATAGAAGTGCTAATATCTCTTATAGATCCTGATGCCCATTTTTCTGAGTAAATACTCAGAAGTGGGATTCCTGGATTATGAGGAACTACTGTTTATAGTTTTTTGAGGAACCACCATATTGTCTTTCATAGTGGCTACACCATTTTGCATTTGCAAACACTGTTTGCAAGAGGTTCAATTCCTCTACATCCCTAAGAACACTTGTTGTCTTTTGTTTTTTGATAATACCTATTCTGACTAGTGTGAGGTGATATCTCATTGCGGTTTTGATTTGCATTTCCCTGATAATTATAGGTTGGTGCAAAAGGTATTGTGGTTTTTACCATTACTTTCAATGACAAAAACTGTAGTTAATTTTGCACCAACCTAATAGTAACATTGAGCATTTTTTTCATATACTTGTTGGCCATTTGTATGTCTTCTTTGGAGAAATGCCTATTTAAATTATTAGCTTATTTTAAAAATTGGGTGTTGTTTTTGTTTTTGTTTTGTTTGTTTTTATTATTGAGTATAGGAGTTCCTTACACATTTTAAATATTAACTCCCTGTAAGATATATGGCTTGCAAGTATTATCTCCCATTCCACAAGTTGCTTTTCACTCTGTTGATACTTTCTTTGTTGTGCAGGAGCTTTTTAGCTTGATGTAGTCCCGCTTGAGTATTTTTGTTTTTGTTGCGTGTTTTGGTATCACATCTAGTAAATCATTGCCAAGACCCATGCCATGGAGCTTTCTTCTATGTTTTCTTTTAGCAGTTTTACAGTTTCAGGTCTTGTATTTAGGTCTTTAGTATATTTCAAGTTGATTTTTATGCATTGTAGAAGATGATGGTCAAATTTCACTCCTCTGTATGTGTATATCCAGTTTTGCCAATACCATTTGTTGAAGATACTGTCCTTTCTCCATTGTGCATTCTTTATACCCTTATTGAAAATCAGTTGACTGACATGTGTGGATTTATTTGGGGGCTTTCTGTTCTGTTCCATTGGTTTATATGTGTGTCTTTATGCCAGTACAATACTGTTTTGATTATCATGTCTTTGTAACTCTAATATTTAACAAAACATTTGTTACATGGTAGAGATGTTAAATGAATATTGGTGGAATATAGGGATGAACACATGAATAAATAAATACCATGGGCGTTACATATTATTCTGGAAAGATAAGTGATATTAATTTTCTCAACTGAGCTGATGTTAAAACCACTAGCAATATAACTGAATTCATAGACCAAATATTTTTTTTTGTTTTCTGTTATGGAATGGGACAAAATATCAAGAGCACTGAGTATTATAGTACAAGCAAAACTTCTATAGTCAGAAAACATCAGTTTAAATCCAAATCTTCCATGACGTAATTATATAAACTTATGCATGCAACACACCTTTCCTGCATGTCAATTTATACATTTGTAATGGTGATAATAAACTCCAAGGTCAAATGAAAAAGGCTTGCAAGACCCTATTATAAACTATTACCCATCATGCAAATGTTAGTTTTTCTTACCTCCTAAGGTACCATATTTATAAATAAAAAATTGACCTCTGAAATATTTGATTCAGCCTGGCAAGAGCTAAGTCCTGCTTCTTCCCCTACCTCTGATTCTCTTTGCCTGCAATCTTGACATATTCTAGTTCCTAAGAAGCCACATTGCAACACAGTGCTCCTTGTATTTCCAACATAAAATGTCAATGAGTTTTCCAGATTAAAACATTAAAAATGTATGAGGAACTACTGTCATGCAAAGAAGCTAATAATACTCATGATTTTTTTAAGTGAGGCTGTTCATTTCAATAGCAACATGTATTACTGTAATCAGTAAAAATGATTCTAATAACTCCTATTGGTAAACACAACAGGAACTAGGAATTTTAATATCAATCTCAATTTTTATGTGCTAAAGTATAACTGTGTTTATTCCACCCACATATATGGTTTCTTAAAAGATGTGAAACATACAGCATTAGCTGTAAGCCAATGTATTATATGGATGTTGCAGTTACATATTGTTTCTTAAATGCCAGCTGATATTGGCTGAGAAAGGAAGGCGTTTGCTCCATGAAACCTTCAGATGATTAAACTTTCATTATTTTGCCTCTCCTTCTGCTTTGTCTCTGCCCACCCTGCCAACTTGGGAGCAATATTCTATCATCCTATCAGCCCCCTGCCAGGGGGAAGCGCATCTGTTACAGGATGCTAACTTCAACCCAGAGCAGGCCAAACACAGTGCTGCTTTTGGCTACAGATTTAAGTCCCAAGAAGCAATAACCAATTCTACATTATGCAATACTTGATAACAATAATAATCAGTGATATTTTTCATAGCACTTTACACGCATATTCATAGTGGCTAAGAGGTCAGTTTTGGGAAGTAGACTGCATCGGTTTGAAATATGATTCTTACTTGGACAAGATACCAAACCTTCTGTGCCTCAGTTTCTTTCCCTATAAAATTTGTCCAATAATTGTATATACCATATAAGGTTCCAAGGAGTACTAAATGAGATAATCCATGTAATGATCTTAGCACGGATCTGGCACACAGGTGGGACCAATTCACTTTAGCTACAGCTGCTACTACTATTGCTATTTCACCAGCTCAATGAAAAAAGGGGGAGTATCCCACTCCCCCCTCTATTTTCCAGGAAAGAAAACAGACTCTGAATGGCTAAATTATCTGCCCAAGGTCTCATCACCAGCAGTTTGTAGAGAGCAACAGACGATTTATGCTCTCCCTGCTCAAATATACCATTTTTGAAGAAAGAGCAAAAGAGAAAAAAAAAATGTAAAGAGGAAAGGGAAATAAACTAGGGATTAGATTAAATTGCGGGCTATCATTCTGCCCACTTTCTCACCCAAATGTTACTTAATTCTGTGAGTCTCTATCTACTCATTTACTTAACAAATGTATTAGAGAAGGTAAACAGGACAAATCAAGGTACCTGCACTTACGGAGCACACGTGCCTGGGGAAGGAGGCATAGACAACTCATGAGCAACAAACACGCAAACAAATGCAGCAAATTCAGATTGTTGTTAGTGCTGTGGAGAATATAAAACTATGTGATGTGACTGAGCTGAGGTCTGAGTGTCAGAAAGGAGAAGCAGTGTGGTTAAGATCATGAGCTCCACAGTTAACTGTCTGAAATCCTGGCTTTATCACTTACTAGCCATGTGATCTTGGTCAAGTGACTTAACTTCTCTGTGCCTCAGATTCCTCATTGTGAGAATTAAATTATTTAATTATAAAGAGCTTAGAATAGTGCCTGACACATAGATGGAGCTCTACAAGTAACTGCCAAATAACAGCAGACAAACCTGAGAAGATCTGAAGGGCCGGGCATGGTGCCTCACACCTGTGATCCCAGCACTTTGAGACACTGAGGTGGGAGGATCACTTGAGATCAGGAGTTTGAAATCAGTGTGGCCAACATGGTGAAACCCCATCTCTACTGAAAATACAAAAATTAGCCAGGCATGGTGGCATGCATCTGTAATCCCAGCTACTCAAGAGGCTTAGGCAGGAGAAGCACTTGAACCTGGGATATGGAGGCTGCAGTGAGCCAAGATCATGCCAATGCACTCCAGCCTGAGTGACAGAGCAAGACTCCATCTCAGGAAAAAANAAAAAAAAAAAAAAAAAAAAGAAAATCCAAGGGAAGAGTATTCTAGGCACAAGGAACAGCAAGTATAAGTGCTGTAAGCAAGGACCAAGCTTTGGATGTTTGAGAAAGAGAAAGGAAAATGTATTAAAAAGTAGTAAACAAGGCAGAGGCTGGTGGTTGATGAGGTCTGTATAACATCATAAGAGGATGTTAACAGTAGTTCACTCATCTGGAATTAAGAGGCTAGGTAAATCGTTTCTTTATTCATGACTAAATGTCTCCATGTCAGAGCTAAAGGTAGCTCTGAGGTCATTTGAAAATAGCATAACTCACCTACCAAGAGGAAGTTATATGAGCTTAGATTAATTTGACCCAGTGAGTAAGGGTCACTATGCACCAACCATCTCATGTCCATGGTGATTAATTTTGGAACTGGTTAGAGAAGGCCAGGAGCAGAGTCTCAGATCCTCCAGCAAATTGCTTCTCAGGGTGTTGCTGGTTAGCCACAGGGGAAGCAAATGACTGACCTGGGCATCATGAGCAGTGATTTGTCTAAGATCTGTGGAAATCGGCTTCTCACTATAAGCTGGCATGGAGCTACAGTGTCTAAATATAGCTGATTATGCAAGGAACTCATGAATACACCGATCCTGAGAATCCGTCAGAATAGGGCCTTTGGGTTCAATCTCAGTCTGGTATGAGTCAGCTGGGTGTTCTTGGGCCTAATTTGTAAAATAAAGACAGATAATAGCATCTCTCACATAGGTTATGGTGAAGATTAAGTGAGATAAAGTAGACAGTCTGGGATACAGAATGGCTCATGATCACATCTTGAGTAATCCAAAAGTGAAGAGCTGAGAGCTAATACTTATCTTTGACCACTAAATGATATCATACCCTCCTGTGCTTGCACAATAATGGAATGTGGACAATATTTAGCCCAAAAGAACAAAGCATTAAAGTTAATACTTTAAGCTCCAGGGCAAGCCCTCAGGAGAGAAGGGCCAGTGGGGGTGAGGCTGTCCTGCAAACCCCTTCCTAATGAGCTCTAGCCTCATACGGATGTGAACTCAAATGCAAGCTCATTCTGTGTAGCGTGCTCCATCTCAGAATTAATTTTTCTCATTTGTAAATGTAAAAGAATTATATATAACTTTGGGGATTCACATAAACATTAAATAAGGCATAGTGGCCAGTATGCCACTGGGTAAGCAATAAAAGGTACCTCTTCTAGTTATTCATTCCTGTGTAAAAAACTACCTCCATTTTATTACAGCTCATGATTTTGCGGATCAGGAATTCAAGCAGGGTTTGACTGTGATTCTTATTCTCTATGTGACCTCAACTGGGTTACTCAGGGATATTCTGCTGGCAGTGGGACTCATATAGTGGCTCAAGAATGCCTAAGAAGGCTTTATCAATGCCTAACACTTGGTGACTATTCTCCATATCGTCATAGGATGCATATATCTGGACTCCCTAGAAAGGGATTTGGACTTTTTACATGGTGACCCAAGGCTCCCAGACACTAAGGGAAAGCTGCCAGTCCTTTTAAAGGCCAGGCTTGCCTTAATGTCATTTCTACTACACTCCACAGGTTGAAATAATCACTGGCCTGCCTAGATTCAAGGGAAGAGGAAAAAGACCTCAGTTCTTGATAGGAAGAGAATCAAAGAATGTGTGGCCACGTTTATTTTGCCACAGCAGCTAACACTATGAATAATAAGCTTGAAGTATGATCAATCGGGCTGCAAACCTGTTATCTCCATGGAATGGCCATTCTTCAACCTCATATTTCTTCTTTTCTATATCTGCAACTCTTCTTTGATTAAGACTCACCCAATATGCAGTGACAGGTATAAGCCATCTTGCTAACTGACATGCAAAATGATAATATTTTGCACAGCATTTTGATTGCACCATTCATCCAAGAAT
Source organism: Cebus imitator (assembly GCF_001604975.1). NCBI lineage: Eukaryota > Metazoa > Chordata > Mammalia > Primates > Cebidae > Cebus > Cebus imitator. The sequence continues at coordinate 4,968,966 of NW_016107441.1, read as the reverse complement.
ATCCAAATCCTCTGCAAACAATAATTAAGCCTCTGCACCCCAGTGACACTCCATTATCTTCTCTTTATAGATGAGGGAGCACTGAGTCCAGGAGAATGAGTTTGGCAAGGTCATAGGGGCTGGTGACAGAGCTGAGAAGGAAGCTACAGCATCAGCAGTTCTGTCCAGGCATTCACAGTTCCCACTGCCACAGGTGCCAGACCTAGAGATTCAAGGGAAGCCCCACCTGCCCATTTTCCCTGTGGCTCACTCTCCCTTTACCCTTAAACATCATTCCTCTTCTCACTTACCATGGTATCTTTGAATCCAAACATCTCCAAAGCTGGATGGAGGTAATCAAGCGAGCTAGAGGACCTGCACATTCCCCTCCACTTCACACCCAGCATCTTCTCCAATTACTCAGGAAGTCACACACGATTAAACAGGCAGTGAGCAAAGCTAGGTACCAGAGTTGTGTGTTCATTCTTCACTGGGCATAGCTCACTTGCTTTGCTGTCAAACAGCAAGAAACCCCAGAGAAAAGGGAGGAAAAAAATTATGGGTCTTGGGGAAAGGAAAATGAGAGGAAAAGTGACCGTAAATGCTATGCCACATTCAAAGTGAATCATTGAGCTTTTGGCAAACAATTGACTCCTGCCTATCTTTGTCAAATCTTATAAAGCAAGTGTTATGGCAGATGCTAACACTTGCTGGAGTCATTTAGCTTGTTGGATAAATGGGAACAAGAACAGACCTGTCACTTTTTATTGGTGGACCTTCTCCTTTCTGCTAGCCCTGTCCCTTAGCCTTCACGTCCTCAGACCTAGATGATTAATAATCATTTTGTAACTGATCTTTCTACTTTGATCCCTACCCCTATCACTCTGTCCTACTTATCCTGGTTTAATTTTAGAATTAAATTTTAATATAGGACTTTAAATTAATTTAGAATTTAAATTTAGAATTGCAGATCCTTTTAAAATTTGAGTTAGAAGGAATTCAGATGTTATTTAGCCTAACACCTGCATGTTACAGGTAGAGAAACTGAGATATCACTATAGCACGGTGATTCGAATACTGTATCAACTTGGACCCGATATTTAACCTCTCTGAGCCTTAGTTTTACCATCTACAAGAAATGAGTAATAAATAGTACCCATGTTTTCACCTGATTGTGATGAGGACTTAACAGAATCATGCACATAAAATGTTTTGCCCATGAGAAAAAGAGCTCACCCCTTCCTGATACTTCTTGGAAGTCTAGTGTTAGAGACAGTTGGAAGGGGACTACAGTTCTCTGCTTCTGTTCAGAAATCTGTAAGGATCTCTCAATTTAAGTGAGTTCCATCGGTGAAAATCTTGATTTGCTTCCACAAGAAATTAGGTGACAGTAATGAGTATTTGCTCACACAAATATGTTAGCCTCTGCTTGTCTTATCTGGCTACTCTGATCTCTAGACTGCAAGTAGGAAAATCAGTAAGTTAGAAAGAGAGATGAGAGACAAAGAGACATATTGACCATGAGGCAACTGAAATTACACCAGGGGGTTGCTGGATTTTGCTTTTGCTTTTTAAATGGGCATGCAGGGTTGCAGCCTCTAAATGAACACTGCTCGCTCTGTTTTCAGACCACTCAGACCCTTTGCCTCTTCCTCCAACAGTGCCTCATACAACCATGATTCTTATCTGCTTCAGCCTGTGCTTTGCTTTCTACTCTGACCATTTCTTTTTCTATCTTCCTTATCTTAACACAAAAAAAGGCGGAAAGCTATTCCCTGAAATTCAGGTGCAGCCCCTGTGGTGTATTTGTCCTAGATCAAGAATCAGTATTTGGTAAGCTGGAAGAGTTTATTCATTGACCTAGCTGAGAGTTCATTTTCTCAGAGGGAGATGGACTTACTTACCCTGTACTCTCAAAGTTTTAGAGACCATTGTTTGGAAATATAACAGAGACGTATCCCTCACCATTACCATTCTGATAAAAAACTCTAGTTCATCTGACCCTACAGATATAAGGAGGTATATGGTACCTTATAAACTATAAGATATAATCACTGCCTTAAAGGATCATATGAATAACTGAAAGAAATTAAAGTATTTTTATTATGTTAATAAGTAAATTTATTAAGCCCTGTATCAGGCACTATTGTGAGGGCTTTGCATGCATAAACTCATTTAATCCTCCCAGCAATGTGTGAAGCAGGGGTTGTTATTTGTCCTGTTTTATAGATAAGGAAAAGGCAGATTACACAGATAGATAGATCTGGGAAATAAGTCCATGCTGTATAATTCCAAAATTTGTGTGCAAATCACATTAAAGTAGACATAATAACAAAAAAAAAAAGGCTATGTAAGGTCCACACAATTCAGAGAGAGGATCCTACACAGTAGAATAAGGAGCTTAAAGGAAGATATGCAAGATAGGACCTAGCTTTGGAAAATGAGAAGTTATTAAACCAGGGTTTCTCAGCCTCATACTATTGACATGCTGTATCAAATAATTCTTTGTTGTGAGGCCTGTCCTGTACATTATAGGATGTTTACAGCATCCCTGGCCTCTACCTACCGACTGCCAATGGAACCCCCAATTGTGGCAACCCCAAAATTCTGGAGACACTGTCACATGTGCCATCTGAAGAGAGGGGCCATGCAAAGTCAGAAGGTAAGCTTGACCTGAGCACAGTGTTAAAGAGAACAGGTGAATAAAGAGTGAAGTGGAGATTGAGGGAAGCAGTTGAATAAAGAATGAAGCCAGATTGCAAAGGGCTTTGAATGCCAGGTTATGAATTTGGGAACTGGGAGCTGGTGCAGGTTTTGGAGACTAAGGCTGAGGTGTGCCCCTTACTTCCTGTTCGGCTGCCCACTGACTTCTGTGCTGTTCTTTGAATGTGCCAAGCACATTTTGGCCTTAGAGCTTTTGCATCTGCTATTCCCTCTCCCATAATCATGTGCCCTCAATTTCCTTTAGAGCCTCTCCCACTTCTACCGTGTCTCTTTTGAAACCTCACTTTATGATGGAGCCCAGTCCCACCTGTAACTCTCCCCTTCTCCTGCTTAATTTTCTTTCATACATGTGATTTTCCTTCACACTACACCCACTGTATCATTTATTAATGCCTTTATCACTTTACTGTTCATCTGCCCTATTAGAATGTCACTTTCATGAGGCAAGCAAGCACTTTGTGTGCTGCTGTATCCTCAGTGCCAGAAAAACTTCTTAGCACATAGTACACACTCAATGAATACTTGAGTTAAAGAACTAATTTTCAAGGGAGTGTTTCAAGCAGAGTGTTTCCCTTGAAGTCAGGTATTTCCATGTCCAGTCGATAAAGGGAAGGTCTTCAAAACATCAGAGATTGTCAAACTATGATCTAAGTGATCCTTGAATGAGAATTAACTAGGTGAGGTGTATGTTAAAAATATGGCCTCCTGTGCCCCAGTCTAGAACCAACAAATCAGAGTATCTGGATGGCAGGACCTGGAAGCTATACTTTAATGCATTCCAAAGTGTATAAGGTACCTAGCAACTCTAATAGTTTATGAGATGACTTTGTCCTTGCTCTTTCTGATTAACTTCACTTCTTAGGAAGACAGGATTCAGATCCTCAGGCATTAATAAACATGGGATTATAGCTTAGAATATCTTGAGACTCTACATAATGCCTATCAAAACATAATTGTCACTGTATGTTGATATAAATCTTAAATTCTCACAGCCCTTTACAATATACAAAGCACTTCACATTCACAGTTTGTTTCTATCCTTCCAATAGCTTCCAGAAAGGCAGGATGGCCACAGTGTTCTCCATTGCGTTAGATGAGGCAAAAGAGACTCAAAGAGGGGAAATCACTTGCCTAGGGCCATACCACACAGGGTGGTATTCACCTCTGTGCTATTTCTACTCCACCATTCAATTGATCTACTTTAAGAGCTAATGCATTCTACTGATACCTAATAGCTAACTAAATACTTGTATAAAACATTACAAAATACATTTAGGTAAGTAGCATTACCTACATTTTTAGATTAACAAATAAAAAGTTACTGTGTAGCAATATGATTAAATTCTAAATCTCTGGACTAAATATCCTAGTTTTTACTACTTGCTCCATGATTTTGAATAAATTATCTAACTTACGAGAGCCTCAGTTCCCCTATCTGCAAAATAGAGATAATAATAACTATTTGGGGGGTGTTGTGAGAATTGTCGTAATCCATGTAAAATGCATATGCCCTGACACACAGACCAAAGTCAACAAATGTCAACTACTGTTAGTAGTAATTAAGGTTCTGAGGTTAATAAAAGCAGAAAGAATGTCTCATTGTAATCCTGGTACTTAACCCAATGGGTGGCATAGCAGGAATTCCATATATATTTGCTCAACTAAATAATAAAGAAATAAATGACAGAGGTTAAATGACTTCCTGAAGGTCATATACTAAGTAAATAACAGAGTCAAGACCCAACCTGCTGTCTTCCACGTCTGATGTTCCTCACACTACACTGGTTGTCTAGCCGTCTGAACTAAGCAATGGGGTAAGGCCAAGGATTCGTTTCACTGTTGTGCTGTCTGAGAAGGGTCTACATTTATGAATATGGAATTGCAAATTATTGGCTCTGAAGAAAGTGTGTTGGACCCAACTGGCCCATCTAGGCTTTGTTCTTATCACCCAGTCCTCCTCCCAGATGCCCTCGTGCCAGGAGCTATACACATTGGTATTTGTATTCCAAAATAACAGCAAGGCCATTCTGACTCTCCCTTCTCATTTAAAGATTCCAGGTCCATCAGCACGTCTCACTAGTTCAGGAGTATATTTGGTTGTTTGTTTATAATTGACACATAATAATTGTACATGTTTATGGGCTACAGTGTGATGTTTCACTATATGTATACATTGCATAACGATCAAATCAGGGTAGTTAGCATATTCATCATCTCAAACATTTACCACTTCTTTGTGGTGTCAGGAGTGTATTTGGAAGGTGAATTGCTAGCTTGTTCTGGTTGAAGCACAAAGGGAGAAGGGTTGTATAATTGTAATTGTGCTGTCACATGAGGTTAGTAAATGCCCATGCTATTCTCCTAACTCTTCAATCACCACCACTACCTCCTCCTCCTCCACCTCCTAACAGAGAATACACACGCTTTAACTAACCTAATGACTTTTCAATCACTTCTGATATGAAAACTGCAGTTCTCTAAGCTCTTCAGTTCATGCTTTGTGTCAAATCTGCATTGAACAGCAATCACCAATCAATGTTAATTTATCGATGGCTCAAAATCTAATTTCTTTATAGCTATGCTGAATCATGCAACAAAGATTATAGTACTTCTAATTTCACTCAAATGTGATCGTCATCATTATTTTGTTGGGAAAAACAAGAAAAATATAGAATCAATGTTTAGAATGCAAGGAACTTTTAAAAACCAACAAGAAACCTTGTTTGTGAATGAGACTCCTGAAATAGGAAAGTTATAGAGACCTTAGAAATAACTTGATTCAATGCCCTCATTTTACAGTTGTAAAAATTGAGGCCAGAGAGAGGCAAGACACTTGTTCAGAGCTATGCATCTTCCTTCTCTATAGCTAGCCATTTCATCTGCCCAGACTGCCCATCGCAGATGTGTTTCTAAACAAATCCTAACCTACACACTGGGAAGCTTTATTTAATAAAATTCTTGAGTCACAGCAAGCAGGGCTACTAGATTTGATTAGAAGATAACACCATGGCCCAGGAATTGCCGCTTTGCTGCCTCCTGGAGAGAAGCTGTGGCCTGGGAGAGTGCAGGTGGAGGTGAACTTGCCAGCTCAGAGATTATGGGGGAACAGGGCTGCAAGTCAGATGTCAAAGATTAGAGGCACGTGATAAAGCTTCTCTATTAAGTTAAGCAATTGAACATGTTCAATGAGGGATCCCAGCTCAATCAGTTATAAATTATCAGTGACACTAGGCACTTACATATGAAGCTGTCCTGGGCTCTTAAAGCCAATTGCTGGAAAATAAGGACAGAAATTCCAAACATTTTATAACCCAAGCTTCTGTGGATATGAGATATTGGCAGAGGAATCCTCAGTCCTAACCCCTGAAAACCATTGATACGTTCTTCATTATAGGCCTGTCTCTTCAAGAATGTCACGTAAATGAAATCCCCCAGTAGCTTACCTTTTGAGATGGCTTCTTTCCCTCAGCATAATGCCTTTCAGATTCATCCACATAGTTGCTGTTATCCATAGTGTGTTTCTTTTATTGCTGAGTTGTATTCCAGTGCATGAATGTACCATAGTGTGTACTCACTCACTCACTGAAGGGCTTTGGGTTGTTGCAAATTTGGGGCAACTATGAATAAAGTTGCCACAAACATTCTTGGACAGGTTTTTGTGTGAACAGGAGTTTTCATTTATCTAGGTTAAATACACAGGAGTAGGAAGAATGAGTCAAATTGATTAACTTTATAAGGAACTGACAAACTCTTTTCCAAAGTGGCTGATTACTTCTCATCCCCACAAGCAATGTAGGAGAGTTCAGACTGTTCTGCTTCTTCATTGGCATTTGAAATTGTCAGGATTTTCATTTTAGTCATTCTAATAAGTATGTAATTCGCCTATTGGGGTATATTCTCAATGGCCAGTTACGTTGAACATCTTTTCATATTTTTTTTTACCATCTGTATATCCTCTTTGGTAAAGTTAAGTTTTTTGCCTATTTCAAAAAATTTATTTTTACTGTTCGATTATAAGAGTTCTTTATGTACTGTATTCTGAATACAAGTCTTTGGTCAAATATCTGGATTTCAAATATTTCCCCCCAATTTCTAGCTTGTCTATTTTCTTAAAATGTTTCTTCCGTAGAGCAAAAGGTTTTACATTTTTATGACAATTTGTCAGTTTTTTTCTTTTATTGGGTATGCTTTTGGTGTCAGCTCTAAGAACTCTTTGATTAACTCCAAGTCCTAAATAATTTTTTTCTGCGTTTTCTTATAAAAGGTTTTTAAAATGTTCAACATCGCTAATCGTCACCGAAATAAAAATCAAAACTGCAATGAGATATCACCTCATACAAGTCAGAATGGCTATTACTAAAAAGTCAAAACACACATAAGCACACACACATGCACACACACACACACACCAGATGCTGGTGAGGCTGCAGAGAAAAAGGAACACTTATACACTATTGGTGGGAGTGCAAATTAAGTTCAGGCACTGTGGAAAGCAGTTAGGAGATTTCTCAACGACCTCCAAATAGAACTACCATTTGACCAACAATCCCATTACTGGTTACGTATTCAAAGGAAAATAAATTGTTCTACCAAAAAGACACATGCACTTGTATGTTCATTGCAGAACTATTCACAATAGCAAAGACATGGAATTAATCTAGGTGGCCATTAATGGTGGACTGGATAAAGAAAATGTGGTGCATATACATCCTGGAATACTATGCATCCATAAACAAAAACAAAATCATGACCTTTGCAGCAACATGGATGCAGCTAGAGGCCATTATCCTAAGCCAATTAACACAGGAACAGAAAAACAAATATTCCATGTTCTCACTTATAAGTGGGAGCTAAACATTAGGTACTTGTGGACATAAAACAGCAACAATAGACATTGGGGACTACCAGAGGAGGTGGGAGGGAAAGGAGAAAGAGCTGAAAAACTAACTACTGGGTACTATGCTCAGTATCTGGGTGAAGGGATTATACTCCTAACTGCAGCATCATGCAATATACTCATGTAACAAAGCTACACATATATCCTTAAATCTAAATTAAAGGTTGAAATTATTTTAAAAATTAAATATTAAAAAAATTAAAGGTTTTCTTAGTTTATATTGTGCATTTTAATTGGTGATTCGCATTGATTTAATTATGGTATAAAATGTGAGGTTTAAGTCAAGTTTCACTTTTATTGCAAACGAATGTCTAATTGCTCCAATACCATTTGTTGAAAAGGCTATCCTTTCTCCATTGAGCTGCTTTTGTACCTTTGTAAAAAAAAATAATTATTAGCTAGGGTAGGGGAAATAGAGAATGACTGCTAATGGATGGGAGCTTTATTTTATTTTATTTTATTTTTCATTTTTTATTTTATTGCATTTTAGGTTTGGGGGTACATGTGAAGAACATGCAAGGTTGTTGCATAGGTACACACGTGGCAGTGTGATTTGCTGCCTTCCTCCCCATCACCTACATCTGGCATCTCTCCCCTTGCTATCTCTCCCCAACTCCCCACCCCCCACCGTCCATCCTCTGTTTCCCCCCAACTGACCCCAGTGTGTAGTGTTCTCCTACCTGTGTCCATGTATTCTCATTGTTCAACACCAACCTATGAGTGAGAACTTGCTGTGCTTGATCTTCTGCTCTTCTGTCAGTTTGCTGAGAATGATGGTTTCCAGGTTCATCCATGTCCCTACAAAGGACACAAACTCATCGTTTTTGATGGCTGCATAAT
>NW_016107441.1:4936396-4956221 GCF_001604975.1 Cebus imitator | reverse complement strand
GTTTTTCAGCTCCATCAATTCACTTATATTCCTTTCTAATTTGTCCATTCTCATTAGCGTTTTGTCAAATCTTTTTTCAAGGTTCTTCGTTTCTTTGCATTGGGTCAGAACATGTTCTTTTAGTTCACAGAAGTTTCTTACTACCCACCTTCTGATGGCTGATTCTGTCATTTCATCACACTTGTTCTCCATCCAACCTTGTTCCCTTGCTGGTGAGGAGTTGTGATCCCTTGTAGGAGGAGAGGTGTTCTGTTTTCGGGTGTTTTCATCCCTTTTGCGCTGGTTTCTTCCCATTTTTATGGATTTGTCCACCTGTCATCTTTGTAGTTGCTGGCTTTCAGATTGAGTCTCTGAGGGGATGTTCTGTTTGTTGATAATGAGGTTATTCCTGTTTCTTAGTTTTCCTTCTAACTGTCTGGCCCTTCTGCTGTTGGTCTCCTGAGGTCCACTCCAGGCCCTGCTTGCCTGGGGATCACCTGCAGCAGCCTCTTCACTTTCACTTGGAGCTGCAATCCTGAGCTGTTAGTAAGTGGCCATCTTGGATCCACCCACCCCGGACTGTTTCTTCAGGGAGCTTTCTTTTTGGGATGATAAAAATCTTCAAAACTGAGATTATGATGATAGTCACACTACCCTGTAAATATTCCAAAACCATTGAATTGTATACTTTAAATGAGTGGATTTTACACATGTAATTTATCCCAATAATTGTGTTAATTAAAAAAATTAATTAGCCATCATAGTGTGAGTCTTGTTTTGGACTTTTTGTTTTAGACAAATGATATATTTCATTTTATATGTCATTTTATATATTCAAATTATATATATTATGTATCTCCCTCCATATATATGTGTGTGTGTATATATATATGTGTGTGTGTGTGTGTGTGTGTGTATAAATTCACTGCACATTTACTTAGTTCCTACTGTATGTAGACATTCTAGGTAAAGGAAACTAAAAGATGAGATCCTTCATCAGAATTTTACAAAGTAGTAAGGGAGAGAGCTACCTATACAAATCATTTCAGTGCAATGTGATAAATATTAGTGGACATGGGAATAAATGAGAGGTAGACACATGGGAATAGATGAGAGGAATTTTGCTTCAGCCTGATGGCAATGAATGGGGTGACCAGATTATCCTGTTCAAGCTACCACCATCTTTCACTTGGATAACAGCAACAGGCTCCTAATTTAGTTACGTTTCTAACTTTGCCCTACTAACAATCTATTCTTTTTTAAAAAAAAAATCGGTTTCATTGAGATATAATAATTCAAGTACAATTTGCCCATTTAAAGTGCATAAATCAATGGCTTTGTTATATTCACCAAGTAGTGTATCTAACACCACAATTTTAGAACATTTTAATTATGCCAGAAATGTTCTAACCATAGTCCTCCAAACTTCATTCCCCCTAGCCCTAGGCAACCACTAATCTGTCTTCTGTTCTTATGGATTTGCCTATTGTGGAGAGTTTATATAAATGTATTCATATGACATGTGTTTCTCTGTGGCCGATTTCTTTCACTTAGGTAATGCTTTTGAGGTTCACACATGTTGAAGCATGTCTTACCACTTTATCTTTAATGCCTAATAGTCCATTGTGTGCATAGATGACATTTTATGTGTCCATTCATCAGATGATGAGTATTTGGGTTGTTTCCACTTTTGGGTATTATGATTTAATGATGTATGAATATTTGTGTAAAGATTTTTTTTTTTTGCTACTCTTAGGTACATACTTAGAAGTAGATTGCTAAATCATATGGTAACTCTGTTTACCATTTGAGGAACTGCTAGGTTGTTTCCATTGTGGCTGCACCATTTTATGTTCCCACCAGCAGTGAATGAGGGTTCCAGTTTCTCCATTGCCCAGCCAACACTTGTTATTACCTCTCTTTTTCAATTATTACCACACTACTGGGTATTAAGTGGTATTTAATTGGGGTTTTAATTAACATGTCTCTGATTGATAATGATGTTAAGGATCTTCTCATGTACTTTTTGGCCACTGTGTACCTTCTTGGGAAAAATGTCTATTCAAATCCCTTGCTCATTTTTAAATTGAGTTGTAAAAGTTCTTTATATATGCTGAATACAAGTCCTTTATCACCTAAATGAAATACAAATATTTTCTTTCATTCTGTGGTCCTTTTGCTTCCTTGACAATGTTCTTTAATGTACCTAAGTATTAAATTTTGATAAAGCCCAATTTGTCTTGTTCTTTCATCTGTTACATGTCCTTTTGGGGTCATATATAAGAAACCCTTGCCATATCCAATGTCAGAATTTACCAGTATACTTTTTTCAAAGAGTTTTATAGTTTAGCTCTTATGTTTCAACCTCAATGAGTGTTGAGTTAATTTCTGTAAATAGAGTGAAGTAGAAGTCCAACTTTGTTTCATTTTTATTTGGATATCCAGTTGTTCCAGTACCATTTACTGAAAAGACTATTTTCTCCTCTGTTCAATTGTCTTGCCACCCTAACTGAAGATCAATTGCCTATAAACATGAGGGCTTATTTCTGTACACTCAATTCCATTCCATATATCTATACATCTAGAACAATCTATTCTTCACGCTACAGAGTCCTCTTAAAATATATAAAGAAAAAGATTATGCCATGCCCACGCTTGATGTCCTGAGGACTTATCATTGCACCTAAAATAAAATACAAGTCCCACAAGTTCTTACATGATCTAGTCCCTGCCAATCTCTCCATCCCTTGTCCTCCACTTTTGGAGACCTAGCCCCAAAGACCTCCTTTCTCTTCCTTAAGACCCTTGCACCAGCCTTTCTCAATGCCCATAATAGCTCTCTCAGTTATATCTGTGGCATCTGTTTTTAACATTCAGGCATCATCTCAATTCTACCTCAGAAAAAACCACAACATGTTTTATCTCTTCATAGAAATTATTACTTTCTGAAATTATTTTGTTTACTTGCTTCTTGGCTTATTTGTTTATTGTCTACCTCCCCAGTCGAATGCAAATCTCATATGAGCAAGGATCTTGTTCAAGATTTCAAACAGTCTTGCATATAGTAGGTGTTCAATGAATATGCATTAAATTGTATAAATACATAATGATTGAATGAGTTAGAGAAGTCATTCTGGAGTAGGTGGTACTGGAGATGAGTCTAAAGGAAACCTAAACAAGACTCCTTGTTATCTCTATAATAATTATGTCCTGAATCAGACCATTTAAAACATCCTGCAAAAATAAGGTCTACAGTTGGTAAAAAGCAACGTCAATGAAGTTAATAAATACTATACTTAATAACATGTTAAAACATACATTGCTAAACTGGAGATTCAGAACCAGGCAAAGCCCATTTAATAATGGAAACAAAAATAATAAAGTGCCATTTCTCCTTAGCCTGCTTTACCCTATCCTGAGCCCACAATTTCTCTGCTTGTAGTTTTTCAGCTGCATATTTGTGAATCATGTCAAATGGAATCTGGGCTGAACTGTGGTGCCAGCTTTGAGGCATTCCCTGCTACTGAGACCAGCTGTCACATGAGGAAAATGCAGCCCTCTTCCAACTGGCACAAAACAATGCCTAACAGCTAGATTGGGTGACACTCCCACAATGGTAGCTGGACCCTGCTTGCGTTTGTAATTTTTTTAACCTCACTGGCCCCACCTTATTGGAAAATGACACGGTATTTGCCCTCCTGCCTTAGCTCCTCTCGGCAATTATATCCAGCATGTTTATGCTATTTGCCAACATTGATCATTAGTAGGAAAACAGCAGCAGCAATAGCATGGAGGGCAGGGACTATGGAGTCACAAATTTGGATACAAATCCCACCTCTGCCACTTACCAAATATGTGACTCTGGGCAAAGTACTTAACTCTGATGAAATAAAGAATATTATCTCTTATCTAAGTCATTGGGATAAATTATTCATTCATTCAAGTAATACGTATAGAGTGCCTATTATAAAAATAATGGTTGCCATGTATTGAGAGCATAGCATGGGACAACCAATGTTCATTTATTCTCAAGACACTTCAAGAGCTAGGCCCTATTATTACCATGAGGAGACAGACATTCAGAGACATGAAATAAATGTCCAAAGTCACATGGTTAAAGTGACAGAGACAGAATTGAAACCTAGGATTGCCTGAATCTAGTCTTTATTCTTAAGAATGACTCTCCACAAGGGCTGGGATTTTTCCAGGTTTTGTGCTCTGCTAACTTCGCAGCACCAAGAATTAGCAATTAGTATCTGCTTATCAGGTTGCTCCAACACAAAATGGATATTCTATAAGTCTATGCTGAAGTAATTCACAGACAGTCTCCATTGCTATATAGCAGCCACTATGCTAGACTCAGAATACCATCACACACAGCAAAGGCTAAGTCCCTGCCCTCATGTAGTTCATAGTCTGGTGGGAATCAAATGAGACCACAGCTGTCAATCACGTAGCACATAATACATGCACATCTTAACTTCTAGTGCTACCATTTTGATAAGACATTATTCTTTCTTTCCTCAACTCAGACTCAAATATCTATCTTCTCAATATACAATGAGATCATTATTGTTTGATAATTCATAATATTGCAATCTTTACCTTTGGGAGCTATTATTATTTTTCTCACTCATTTTTCTTTTAAAAGGTATGTCCTGAACATATACTCCAAGTTAAAAAATACCAGTTCTACAAAATCCAGAAAAATCTGTCAGAGAACCCAGCCTTGTTCAGCTGACCATTTGCTTCCACTACGCCTTTAGCTCCAGCAGAAGGGCAAGGTGAAAGGTACACCTGATATCCATCAACCTTGCCCTGGCATGGAGTGCCTTTCAGAAAGTTCAAGCAGAACTGACCTGCTCATAGTTATTTTATTCTCACCTAGAAGGTGACATAGCAACAAGGGACATGGCTGGAAACAAGAAGCATAAGATTGGGTGGCATGAGCATAAATAGCTGAGAACAGAAAGAGAGTACGTTGGGCTTTAAAGTAAGTGAAATTTGTTTTCAGCACCCTGCATCCTCCTTTCCACAGTCAATCATCAAAGGGCTAGCCCGGAGAAGCAGGTGTAGGCTTGCCATGTGTGGCCACAGAGAGCAGAAGCAGGAGTTTCCACAGATAAGCAGAACTTTCAAATAACAAGAAATAAGCTATTAATAAGTGAGGCAATGAGAGACCTGACCAATGGATGACACGTCACTGGCATATTTGTATAAGGATTGTAGTACTTTGTGGTTACCTGGTCTTTCTAGAAGATTCTATTGTTCCTTCTATCTCACAGATATGTTTCCTGAAGAAGCTAATGTTCTCACAACTTTCTTTATCTTCTTATACCTGTAAGGTTGGTCGTTCACCAGGCACATCCTTGCCCTTCTTTTATATCCACATCAAAATGCTGCCTATCATGTAACCCTCTCTCAGTATCCCATTACAGAACTTTCAAAATAACACAAGCCATGGTTAGCTGTCATGTGCATTCTCTCTTTTTAGAAAATATTTACATTTCAACAAGCTTTTCCCCAGCTAAGGGGAAGCACAAAATGTCTTTCTTTACTAGGAGTGGAAGCAGAGTATCAAGGAAGGAAAAGAGGCTGGGGTACCATGCATTTGTTTATCTATTTAAAAATTTTGCTGCAAGGCCAACATTGCATGGAGGTAAGGATAAACAGCTTCCTAGCCATTGACAGGAAAACAGAAAGATAATGAGAAAATTTGAAGCTTTTTCTTATGTAGTTTGTCAAATTATTTTCTGCCTGAGTCGTTTTTTGGGGGCTTTTAAACTGTAGTCACTTGCCACATAATGATTTTTGTGGTCAGTAACAGACCACATATAAACTGGTAGTCCCCAAATAGTATATTTTTATGTACCTTTTCTACATATAGATGTGTTTAGCTACAGAAATACTTATCATTGTGTTACAATTGCCTACAGTATTCAGGACAGTCAGATGCTATACAAGTTTGTAGCCTAGGAACAATAGGCTATACCACATAGTGTTGGTGTGTACTAGGCTATCCCAAGCCTGCACAACAACAAAAGTCACCTAACAATACATTTTTCAGAAAGTATCCCGTCTTTATGGGACACATGACTGCATATTCTGTGATTTTTGATACTAATTACCACAAACCAGAATTCCTGCCAAATTAGGTTATAAAATATTGTTATGTAAATATTTATATTTGCAACATATTTTACAACAAATCATTGAGACAATTATTTTTCTTCTCCAGTCTTAAGGATAACTGACATTCAAAGAAGTGAATTAACTTGCCCAAAGTCAGTTGATCAGAGGTAGAATTTGAAACCAAGGAGTCTGTTTCTAAAGCTTAACCTACTAAGACATGGTTGCAATAAGCAGAATTTTAAGGGGGCCCTCAAGATTCCCAGGCCTTGGCGGACAAACACCTTCTCCTGGTTATTCCATCAAACCCGAATCTAGGTGCTGCTACAAAGGGATTTTGCAAATGTAAACAAGTTCCCAAATCAGTTGACCTTGATATAGGGAGATTATGCCTGTGAGTCTGATCAAATGACAGGAATCCTTTAAAAGCAGGGAGTTTTCTCTAGCTGATCACAAAGAGACAATTGATGCACCCTTGCTCCACTGGAAGAAAGCAAACGTGCATATTGTGAACAGCCAGTGGGGCCACCTGGAAAGGAACTGTAGCTAACAGCCAGCAAGAAAACCAGGGCCTCCGTCCTGCAACCACAGAGACTGAATTCTGCCAACAACTTAAATGAGCTTGAATGAGAACCCTGGGCTCCCCATGAGAACTCATCCCAGCTGACCCTGTTTGAGCCTTGTGAGACCTAAGCAGAATCCAGTAAAGCCAACATCAGACATCTGACCTGCAGAAACAGAGATAATACATGATATTGTTTCAGGCTGCTAAGTGTGTATAATTTGTTAGGCGGCCCTAGAAAACTAATTCAATTTTCATTGTAGAGATTTAGAAAATACCAAAGAGTTAAGTAGAAGAAAATAAATATCACCCATAATCCCACCACTCAAAGGTAACTGCGCTGACATTTTGGGTGTATTTGTTTCTAGTATTTACAAATTCACGTTCAAAATTAGTAACAAACTCTTAATAAATTTTGTTTTCTCTCTCTTGTTCGTTAACACTCTGACAAGAGTATTTTTCATATCATCAAGTATTCTTTAGAAATCTAACTTTAAGTAATTACTATAAACACTTAATCATGCCTTTTTGGAGGCATTTAGATTTTTATATTTCTTTTTTAATCAACCTCATTTGGATGATTACTATTTATATAAAACTCTAAGTTTATCTCTTCAGTCTTTAAGACAGGCTTCTGGAAGTGCTAGTAATGAATGAAAGTTTTAAAATTCCTCTAAGGCCTTGACACAGATTGTCAATTTGTTTTCAGAAGTGTTGCAGGAATACTGGCCTACCAGCAGTAGGAAAGTTACCAGCTCACCTGGGAATTTTACCCCAGTGCTTTTACCCCACTGTGTATTGTTGCTTTCAAGAAATTGTGGCAAACTGTGGCATCTCTTTTTTGTTACCTGTTGTTTCATCTGTGTTTCCTTCATTACTAGTGAGATGATCATTTATCTATACCTTTATTAGCCATTTTGCTTCTAGTATGAATTATTTCTTCGCAATTGTTACCTTTTCTTTTCTCTTGGTATACCAGTGCCTTTTTTAGTTAATTGACAAAAATTCTTCATATATTTATGATGTTAACAAAATATTTCTGGCAAATATTTTCCTGATTGTAATTTTCTTTGCTGTTTAAATTATCACCTACAGTAGCTTTTGCCCTTCTGTATATCATCTAATAGCTTTGTGCATGCTTCTATTGATTTTATTTTTAATAATGTTTGCCTACCACAGAATCAAATAGTGACATGTATTTTCTTCTGTATCTAAACTATTCTCCTTTTTACTGTTAGTGTAATTGTGATCCATCCCATATGAAGAAAGGCTTCTCGTCCAGTGACGGGGCACCTGCAGGAGGACAGAATGAAAAATGACTATCATGAAGGCATGAACTGTACCTTGTTCAGGTCTCCTCCATCATCCCCAGCACAGACATCTGCATAAATGTCCCTTGAATTTAAGTGGATTGGATGGATTCAAATGGAATCTCAGAAGCACCAATGAGTCATGCACAAAAGACCCGAGGACCCTGATATGGATAAACATGCTTGGGTCTGATCATATGTCCACAGAAAGCTCACTGAATTGCAATGGGAGGAAACAGCTTTAACAAATACGTTTATTTCAGCTCTCCCAACTCTGTGGCAGATGCTTCTGGTTCCAGACCTCTTCCCTCCTGCCAAATTTGTCAGACGAATCTGCAGACATGAGGGTCTGTTGCCATTTTCGGGATCAAAAAGTGCACTTCCACCTGCTGTCATATGTCTGATCCTAAATAGGCACCAGGCGACTGGATGTGACAGACATCATACCCAACACAAAAACCATTTCCAATCACCTGAGAACTATCCACCCTAACTATCCCTTCACCTCATGTTCAAACTAGATAGCATCTGGTGCTCAACTCAGGATAAATCTCTCCTCCAGTGTCTTTTTTTCAGGTCACATATAATTCTAACCAAGTGTAGGTATATTGCTAATGAAACAGCACAAGCAAACACCATTAAAAAGGGGAAAGCTATTGAAAATGTATTAACCAGTGGCCCCTTGGTAGTTCATTTGTAATTTATTAGCCTAATTCGGACCATGTAACTTCCTGAGAGCCAATGTTCTTAGATAATATCGATTGAGGCTAGTCCTATTGTGAGAGAGTGAATGCAGGCCTAATACACAGCTTTCTAAGTAAAGGACATCATACCTGCATGGTAGAAAGTTACTGAGAGCCACACTCTTTCCCTCAGTGAGATCCTTCCTACTCCTATATTCAACTCTCTGAAAATGTTTATGATGCCTCTTCCATTAAAATATTACCTTAGAATAATGTTCTAGTTACCACCCAAAAACTCAGCGGTATAAAACAACCATCGTCTCACACTTTTACACAGTTGGTGGGAGTGTAAATTAGTTCAACCATTGTGGAAGACAGTGTGGCGATTCCTCAAGGACCTAGAAATAGAAATTCTATTTGACCCAGCAATCCCATTACTGGGTATATCTCCAAAGGATTATAAATCGTTCTACTATAAGGACACATGCACATGAATGTTCATTGCAGCACTGTTTACAATAGCAAAGACCTGGAACCAACCCAAATACCCATCAATGATAGACTGGACAGGGAAAATGTGGCACATATACACCATGGAATATTATGAAGCCATCAAAAACGACGAGTTTGTGTCCTTTGTAGGGACATGGATGAAGCTGGAAACCGTCATTCTCAGCAAACTGACACAAGAACAGAAAATCAAACACCACATGTTCTCACTCATAGGCGGGTGTTGAACAATGAGAACACATGGACACAGGGAGGGGAGCATCACACACTGGAGTCTGTTGGGGGGAAATGGGGGAGGGACAGGGGGGTGGGGAGCTGGGGAGAGATAGCATGGGGAGAAATGCCAGATATAGGTGAAGGGGAGGAAGGCAGCAAATCACACTGCCATGTGTGTACCTATGCAACAATCTTGCATGTGCTTCACATGTACCCCCAAACCTAAAATGCAATAAAAAAAAACCATTGAATCATGGTCTTGGATTCTGTGGGTCAGGAATTCAGCCACGACAGAATGAGTGCAGTTTGTCTCTGCTCTGTTATGTCTGAAAATTCAGCTGAGAAGACTGGAATGGCTAGGGGTGACTCCGATATTGGGGCCTGAAATTATCTGGAGGCTTCTTCACCCACATGCCTTGCGCCTGGACTAGAATGACCTTTTGCTCTCTTCCACTTGGGCTAGAATGACCTCTCTCTCTCTGTGTGTGTGCACATGTGTGTGTGTGTGTCTCTACACACACACACACACACACACACACACAGACACATATAGCTTCAGAGCTTTCCATGTGACCTCTCAGCATGGCATACCCATATCCCACATGGAAGCCTCAAAACAACTTGACTCCTTATATGGTAGCTCAGGGCTCCAAGAGCAAGAATCTCAATGGACAAGATAGCAGATGCATGGTCATCTATGACACAGCCTTGAAAGCCACATAACATTACTTCCACAATACTCTTGAGGCCAAAGTTCATCCACATTCAAGGACGACGACCTAGACCTCATCTCCTGATGGAAGGAGTATCAGAAGAAATTATTGCTATGTTTAAAAGCTGAGACAGAGGCAATCTCTGAGCCAAAGATTCAAGAGTCAGCAGTTCATTTAGGTGGTGGTCCCAGGAAGCACTAGTAAGGACTGGAGAAGTGAGGGAGGAAGGGAAAAAAGCCAATTCAAGGTGAATTAACCAGCAGGTTTGCACTGCGGATAACTGGTGCTCAATGCCACTGGAAGCTATGTGATGCAGTGTAGAATATGCCCATTAGTTATCAACTAAGAGGCAAAGTAGCAGAGCTATTTATCTACCACCTCTTCACAGTCATTGGTTGGGAATGATTTGAGGAAAGGGTGGTAACTCTCTGACACTTTCAGAAGATTCCCATTACTGGAGAAATCCCTCAGGAAGAAGCAGGTGCTCAAAGTTGGAAACTGTGAGGCTGGCATGCACAGTAATGTTGAGAGTGGAGTAGGTATGTTTTGGCACCAACAGCATCTGCTCTGAACTTTCATCACATCTTAATTATAGTGCCAATCATCTAGACTTGGAATTCAGATGGGTCAGAGTAACTCCTCCCCTAAACTGTGAATTGCATGTGGGCACAATTTCTGTGTCTTTTTCACCTTTGTATCATTAGCACCTAGGTTGGAACCTTGCATATAGGAAGTCTCCCAAAGTTATGAATAACAGAACAAAATAAAGAATGCCTCCATGTCTTTAACACAAATCTCCCTCCCAATAAATTTCCCCATCTTTCTTGCTATCTAATTTTTTACCACTGTGGACACCTTACAGTTTGTGAATATATAGTCTATTTCTTTTCCATACTATGCTGCAAAATCTAAAGACTGCTTCTCCTGTATTTACTTGCTCAATAAGTCACCAAGACAGGAACTCTTGACTCATCTTTGACTTCTTTCTCCCCTAGAACCTTCCACATGCATATTTTGTTATATCTATATTGGAAAGGTCATTTCATTCCCCTCTTTTGCCATTTATCTCTGTTACTGCCCCTAGACCAAATGCATATTGTCTCTTGTCAGACTATTGCTATAACAGTCTGACTCGTCTTCTTCCCTCAACTGCACCCTGGAAATCAAATGCATTTCTGAGCATTCATTAGGTTATAATCTTCAAGTTGTTTCAATACAGATTGAAAATATATTTCTTATATTTTAATTCTTAGGCAATATAAAGAAAGACAATTAGGTTTTCAAATTTATTCTCCATTTTATCTATAAAGCTGATTTATACACCTTTCTAAATTCATCTCCATCTGACAAATGTTCAACTCTTGCATGAGGAACAGTAGATGACACTTTCAGTATAAGAAAAACCTCCACCACTAACCTTAGTCATTAATGACTCCAGCCCTAATCAAAAGCACCCTATTTTGGTACCCTGTTTCCTCAATTATAAGGCACCATGAATTGTATAATCCATCACTGATTTGTCACTACATCGTGATAGACTTAAAAGACACTAAATGGCCCACGTAAATTTTAGAAATATTTAAATGTGGAAAAACTCCACAAAACTATGCACCTTATAATGTTGAAAATATAGTCACTGCTTCTTCTTCTGTGTTCCCAGAATACTTTTATGGCTGGCCATATCTCCCACTAGAATTTTTCTTCATGCTCTGAGAAGTCCAGACTTCTAAATGAAATGTCTTCAAATGTCTCTATATATGCTCAGTATCACAGAATATTATGGGTTAATAATAAACAGATACCCAGCACAGCTCTCAGTTTACTGAGAACAAATGATTATGGTCAAAAGCTTGAAGCCAGTCTATAATTGTGAAACAGATTGGTCTACTGGACAGGCGTTCCCAGGAAGAGGCCAGTCTGGGAGAAGGGACAACGAAGGCCCCTGACAGAAAAGAACCCTGAGGAGGCATCAGGCAGACTGGTTCAGACCAAACACCACCTGAGAGTCTGGCTCTCACCAAGAGAGTCTGGCAATGCATTTTTTATCCCACTACTCACCTTTGCTCTCTTGTAAGATAAGAACTATAATATAAAGAAAAAAAAAAAACTAAATAACTAGCCATCCAACAACCATAGAAGTCACTCTGAAGGAGTGATTATAAAAAGGGGTACATCTTTTTTCTAGTAGCTGAAGGGGACAAAAGCAGCTACAGTCAATGGCTTAGAGCAATAAGATTGTTGCCAGGTAGTGCTCTGATAGACAGGGTCAATGATACAATGGAAGTTAGCAGTGGTTTGAACAGTAGAAAGAAAAGTGTAGGCAGCTGAATAAATAATAACCAATAGAAAAGGATGTCAAAAGTGAGCACACCACAGTACAGGGTGTACCTATGTAAATATGACACATGTGTCCAGGTAGACAAGCCCATAGGTAAACCAATTACACTGTACTGCAACCCTATCAACCCATATCTCTCCTCATATTCTCTCTCTCTCTCTCTCTGTCCCCCTCTCTATCCTGACACACATGCAAAGGAAAAACACTGTCACCTACTGGGTCAAATCTTGTGGAGCTTCTGACAATGAGCAACGATAGAATCCAGAGAGGCTCAGACACGGAGGGAAAGGGGAAGAGAAAAGAGGAAGGCTTGAGAGTGAAGGAAAGCTTTTCAGGCAGTATGGTGAACATTTTGAGAGACTGGAAATTGAAAACAGGATAGAGAAAAGGGAAAGAACTTTTTAGGCAGCACTTGCCAACGAAAACATTATTATTACTGTGGAGAACAGTAAGAGGGATCAAAAACAGAAGAATGTGAAAATGTTTGTGAGTTAGGCTTACTCATACTCATGTAATTGTTACATGTAAAGTAAAAGATTTATAGTAAAGATTAGAATTACTCTTATTTGTATATTTTAGTTCAGCTAGTGTATTATTTTAGTTCTAGAATTTTCATTTGGCTCTTACATATATTGTCTATTTATCTGCTAAGAATTTCCATCTTCTCATTTCAGAGTATATTTTCTGTGACCTCATTAATAATAGTTAGACCAGCTGCTTTAAAGTCCTTGTCTGCCAATTCTGACATCTGAAATATTTTTGGGTTTGCCTCTGTTGATTGTCATTTCTCTTGAAAATGGGCCACATATTCTTATTCTTTTAACGTCATGTCATTTTGAATTGTATTCTGGGCATTGTAATGTAAGTTGTAGAAACTGGGTTCTGTTACATTTCTCCAAAACTTGTTGACATTTTTGGTTTATTTGTTTCAGGAGACAATTTACCCGGCAGGAATCCAATTTCAAACTGTGCCCACTGGGCCTCAGCTCAAATTTGTTTAGTTCTTTCACTCCTTAACTGAGCAGTCTGCAGTCTGACAGGTACGTGTGTGGTTCAGGGATCAGCCAGAGAACAGGAAGAGTTTATACACAGGCTTTAGATCCCCTCTCTGAATCTCTTATTTCCAGAATCTTAGCCTCACTTCATGACTGTAGTTGCCTGGAACTCTGTCCTTGGGTTCTTCAGGCTAGTAAGGCTAAAGACTTTCTATCAAAGTTTTAGATGCCACATGGGACACCAACTTGGCCTGCACTCAGGCTAAAAGTCATATAAACAGGAAACTTAGCCTATGCTACTAGTCCTTTTTTTTCTAAGGTTCTATCACCCTCTGGAATCTGTGTGCTTTTGTTTAATCCCCATATTCTTCAGGTAGTTAGCTAAAATATTTTTCCAGAGTTTATAGTTGTTATTAGCAATGGGATAGATCTATTAGGAGCTCGCTTTCCCACGTTGAACTTAACAGAAAATGGATTAAACATAATCCATTCATTTACATTCATTTACAAAGAAACATCTTTGTAAAACCATATTGACAAGTCCTCATAAGCCAGATTTGTTTTATTTTTGAGACAGAGTCTCACTCTGTCACCCAGGCCAGAGCGCAGTGGCGTGATCTCGATTCATTGCAACTTCTGCCTCCCAGGTTCAAGCAATTCTCCTGTCTCAGCCTCCTGAGTAGCTGGGACTACAGGCACATGCCACCATACCCAAGCCAGAATACTTTTATCTAACAGATGTCCAGACAAATTCTTCAACTTAGTATGGGTGGAAACTTAAACCCAAATTACAATGAAGGCTCAAAAAAGTTTCTCGAAATACATTAGTTTTTCTCTTAATAATAAAAATGTAAACAAATCCCAATTAATGAATTTAGTGATGGAATTAAGAGAAAATGAAAACCATCATAGGAACAGAACACTAAGTGTCAGATACTGTGCTAGACCCCAGCAAGGTATTTGCTTGTGTCATTATGCTAATGAACAAGAGCTCATTGTGTCATTACAGACATACTCTGCCTACTACTTTCACAGTTGAGGTTTTTCTGATAGAATTGCTCTTGTTTCTTTAATATTCAAATGTATAGAGCTTACTTATCTCTCAACATTATGTTTTTCACTATTGTTTAAATATGGAAATGTTACACTTAAAGCCTAATATTCAATACAACATTGCTAACTACACAACGGATGAAGAAAACTCTCAAGTCCATTTCAAACCACAGATAGTGGAACACCAGAGTCACATTTTTATTTTTTAGTATGCTGATTGTCATCAAAGGGAAAGTTGCTAGTGCAAAGAGGCATCAGATATCATGTCACTGTACACAAATCTTCTGTTTGCTAACCATACATTTTACATCCTAAATGATAACTTGTTACCTATATATGACTGTCTTTGTGTTTATATTTCAGGAAATTATTTGAGAGTTCAGGGTTGATGAATAATGCACTGTAATGTTTCCCATTTAAAATAATTGGAAATATGCTCTAGGCTATTTTTTCGTGTAGAACATCTGATTTTTTAAGAACAGGTTAGCGATCTGACATTTAGCAGGAGATGCTTGTGTTTATAAGAAAATGAAGGGCACTCAATATTAAAAACAACATTGTCCACTTTCCAAATGTATACGTAAAACATGTACAAGATATTAACAGATATCCTAAACATCTCCTCATTGGTCTTGAAAAAGCCCTAAAACTGAGGTACTACAGAGTGCAGTCCATACACAGCAGAGACACATTCATACAGTTACATATGCACAAGGGCGTGCCATCTATCACTCAGCTTAGCATATGAGTATCAGAAAATCCTCAAGATTTTTAGACCTGATATGTGTTTATCTAAGACGAATTTCTATTATTAAACAGAATGCTTAGCCTCTTTGTCAGAAACACTTGCCTTTGTGTTACCTGCATATGGGCTGCATTCAGGCTTCGTAAGGCCTTTCCTCTGTAACAACCTGGCTGACGTTTTTGTGCTATCTGTCTGGATCATAGAAACATTTGAGTTTGAGACTTTAGATGTAAGATCTGAAAGCAGAGAGATGGGGGTGAGAACGTTACCTCAGATTAGAGGGATCAGTTTCTCTTTACGCTCTGCTGTCTTCTCCTGCTAAAGACTTCACAGCCTTCCCTTTCTCAAACAGTGCTTACCCATGATAAGGATGTGCATCTCTTTTACTATTTGATAGGGTAAAACATTTTTCAAAGGAGAAGGAATATAAAAACAAAAAGATCAAACCGTGTATGTAAATTGGAAGTGAACAGGATTTTTGAAAAACAAGCTATAACTAAAAAACAGTATCCTTTATTCCTTCTCACCCTTCCCTGACCCTGTCAGATATAAACAAACTCCCACAAAGCCTCCTGCTTAGAAATACAAAAAAGAGAAATTCAAGCTTCTCTCCATGAATCAATTCAAGTATAACACAGTTTATTCTAATAGCACCTTCCTGAGATACTTTTGATGAGACACTTGAAAGTTGTGCTCCCTGGGACATTTGCCTCCAGGTGATCCCCCTCGCTCAGCTGGTGGTGATGGTCACATTGTGTTCAATGGAAGAATGAAGGAATCCCACTTAGCTTCCTCACAGGATTTGAACACAGCCATAGCAAGAACTGGCCTGCCATAGCACACCTTGGGCCAACAACATATGTAACCATAAATTTCAGGATTGGAGAACTGGTTAGAGAATAGACTGATTAAGTAATACTGTGAGGTGGTCAATTTAATTTATCCTTTCTTGTTAGTTTGTTTGCTTTGAGATGGAGTCTTGCTCTCACCAAGTCTGGAATGCAGTGATACAGTCTTGGCTAACTGTAACTTCTGCCTCCTGGGTTCAAGC
This sequence comes from Cebus imitator, assembly GCF_001604975.1. Lineage (NCBI taxonomy): Eukaryota > Metazoa > Chordata > Mammalia > Primates > Cebidae > Cebus > Cebus imitator. The sequence goes on along the minus strand of NW_016107441.1, from coordinate 4,939,937 downwards.
AGTTCTTATGCCTCAGCCTCCCAAGTGGCTGGGATTTCAAACATACACCACCACACCCTAAATCTTCTATATTTAGCAGAGACGGGGTTTCAGCATGTTGGCCAGGCTTGTCTTGAACTCCTGACCTCAAGTGATCAGTTCATCTCAGCCTCCTAAAGTGCTGGAATTACAGGTGGGAGCCACCTCCCAGACCAGTCAATTTATCCTTAAAGTCAGAGCTGGAATGAATTGGATCTGAGGCCAAAGTAATTTATATTCATTATGATAATGTACCTGTTAAGCACAGTTAAGTGCTTTCATTCATTACCTCATTTAAAGGGCCTGCTCTATCTCCTAATTGCTACAGAGTCTTTCTAATCTAAAAATGCTTATGAATGTTTACACACAAAGATGTTCTGTGCAGTGCTCTTTATAAAAGAAAATAACTGAAAATAACCTAATTGTTCAACTTTAAGGAAATGAACATGTTACGATACATTCATGCAATGCCATAAAGAAATCATGGTAGGGTTCCCCACACACCAGGGAATGGTAAAGTTCTTATGAAACGGTGCTCTTAACAATATAAAAAAATGCATAGAAAACATTGAAGTGTTTTTAGTAGCAGAGTGATGGGATTGGATTTGCATTTTAAAACAATGACTTTATTCTCTTTATAGTTCCTTGTTCCTTCCACATTTTCTACAATAAAGATGTGATATTTTTAATTTTTTTTTTTTTTTGAGATGGAGTCTTGCTGTGTCACCCAGGCTGCAGTGCAGTGGTACTGTCTTGGCTCACTGCAACCTCCACGTCCCAGGTTCAAGTGATTCTCCTGCCTTATCCTCCTGAGTAGCTGGGGTTACAGACATGAGCCACCACACCCAGCTAATTTTTGTATTTTCAGTAGAGACAGGGTTTCACCATGTCAGTCAGGTTGGTCTCGATTTCCTGACCTCTTGATCTGCCTGCCTTGGCCTCCCAAAGTGCTGGGATTACAGGTGTGGGCCACCATGCCTGGCCAATAATTTTAATTTTTAAAAGTTAAAACCAAAACTGGATGAGAAATAATCTTGGAGTCCTTGTTTTGCAACCAATTTGACAACTCCTTAAAATAAGACCAAGCCAGGGAAAAACATCATGAGCAAACTTCAGAAGCTCTAAAAAAGGCACTGCAGGAGGTCTTAAACACCCCCTGGCTTGTGCCTTTCAACACAGAGAGTAAAGTTATTTTTATGGGGGAGACAAATGAGCCAAACAAAATATCTCTTGCACGCTTGTAAGTTACCGTTCAGGAAAATGCTAAATAAACTCCTATCTATGGAAGTGCTGGTCTAATGAGGAGATGGGAAAAGGCAGTTGACCTCCATCAACTCTGTTTCCTTTTCTGGAGCTATTGATGTCATTCAGTGACCCTTGTCTTCCTAGGAGACAAAGCCCCAGTGTCTGCCACATCCATTCAAAATTGAAAGCTCTAGGACATGATATATGGCAAAAAGCTCTCTGTGGTTCATCCAGGACCATCCAATTCTATTTATGGAATAGGTAGGGGTTGACTATATGATAGGATTTGGGTAGTTGGGAAGGCCACAGACACACCCCAATTCCCTTGACCTTCCTGCCACTATTACACACCTTATCAAGAACATAGGTTGTGTTCCTCTATATGATAGCTTCCAGAAGGCGAATATACTCAGATTAGTGTTAGTTGACACTGAGTCCTGAGATAATAGCTGCTAGGTGAGAAAAGCTGTCAGCATACAACGAGGACAAGCATAAGTCAGATTCCCCTAGGACACAAGAGGGCAGTGGAAAAAGAAAGCAACACTGCAAGAAATTACTGAAATTTGACAACCTTGGGCCCATTGGCCTCTGCCAATGGAAAAACAGAGGCTCTGAATTTGCTGTTGGCTTTGTTTCCTACTCACCCTATGACCTTGGACAAGATACTGTTGTGGGATCTTTCAGCTGTCAATTTTCTTCCTGGAAACCTCTGTGGCTGCTGGTGCCTTTGCCCAAGCTCTTGTCCTGCATCCAGGAGGAATGAAGTACACAGACAAGTGAAGGGTGAACAAGATGAAGATGAGCTTTATTAAGCGTTATAACAGCACAGAGGAGTTCAGCAGTGAGTAGCTCTCCTCTGTAGGCAGGTCATCTGTCAGGTATTTAGTTCTCAGCAGAGAGGAGGCCCTGGAGAGGGTAGCTCCTCTCTGCAACTGGTTGTCCCAATATCCTCTCAGCAGAGAAGCAGCTCTGGAGAGAGTGGCTCCTCTCTGCCAGCAGGTCATCTCTGCAGTTCTCAGCAGAGAGAGTAGCTCCTCTCTGCAGCTTGTCATCCCATCCTCTCCAGCTGTCAGTAAAGAGGGTATGTCTCTCTGCATCTGTTGATCCCATCATCTCTCTGTCCTCTTCATTCTCTGGCTATCCTCTGCTCTGCTCTGGCTGAGCCCAAGGCTTTTATGGACCTCGGAATGGAGGAAGTGCATGCTGATTGGCACATGGGTGGCCATGGGAAGGCCCAGAAGAAGCACCATGAGTACCTACTCCAGTCTGCAGGACAGGCAACCCAGCCCACAGTCATCAGGCTCTCCCTGGCCTGAAGTTAGGGCCTTACTGGGCATCCACCCTCTTCCATCTAGGACTCTGCCTTCTGCTGCCATTCAGGTCCTGGGGCTTGGCCTCGATCCTGCTCCAAGATAGAGTGGGCACCAGGAGAGAAGAGAAGCCAGACAGTGGAAGCTGATACTCTGCCTGCAGGGACAGGGGTGGGGGCCTTCTTGAGCCCCAGAGGGTGCAGATTACAGAGATGCCTGGGTCCTGTGTCTGGGATGGTGGTGCAGCTGCACCCAGGGAGCTTTGGTTCCACCAACTCAGAAGGTGTGGGGTTCCTGCTTGTCCCTGGCTCCTGCCTGCTCCATGAAGTAGGAGGCCCAGTTCTGCAGCTATGAGTCAGGTAGCTGTAGCTCACCCAGGAGAGCAGACACTGCCATTTCCTTCAAAAGGACAGGGAGGCTTGGATCCATAGCCATAGTTTGGGTGGCTGTAGCCCCCAGCCAGGAGGATGGACTCCTGCCTGCTCTATAGAGCAGGAGGCTTTGTCTGCAGCCAGTTTGGGTGGCTGCAGTGGCACCCAGGGAGCTCCATGGAATGCGTAGCCCCAGATGTACCTCGCTGCTGTAGGTGGGAGTTAGCAGCTGCTGCCATCAATACAAAGTCTCTCTAGCCTTAGTTTCCACACATACAAAAGGAGGATGATAATAACTAAGTCCTAGGATTGGCGTGGTGATTGGAGATACAATTTTAGTTTTTATTTACTTTTATTTTTTATATTTTTTGAGACAGGGTCTCACTTTGTCTCCCAGGCTGGAGTGCAGTGGTACAATCTTGGCTCATTGCCATCTCAGCCTCCTAGGCTCAAGCGATCCTCCCACCTCAGCCTCCCAAGTAGCTGGGACTACAGGCACACACCACCATGCTTAGCTAACTTTTATTTTTTGTAGAGATGGGGTCTCTGTTGCCCAGGCTGGTCTTGAACTCATAGCCTCAAGGGAACTGCCAGCTT
>NW_016107441.1:4919384-4936183 GCF_001604975.1 Cebus imitator | reverse complement strand
TGCAAGCAATTCTCATGCCTCAGCCTCCCAAGTAGCTGGGATTATAGGCACACACAACCATGCCTGGTTATTTTTTGTATTTTTAGTAGAGATGAGGTTTCTCCATGTTGGCCAGGCTTGTCTCAAAATCCTGACCTCCGGTGATCTGCTCACCTCAGCTTCCCAAAGTGCTGGGATTACAGGCATGAGCCACCATGCCCAGCCCTGGAAACGCACTTCTAAATCATCTCAAGTTGTATGTGATAGACAGGGGGCTATGGCTCTACACAACACAGTTGAGAAACTGATTTCCTCATTTCACAGTAAGAAAACTGAGGGTGAGCATCATTTCTCACTCAGTAAAACTCCCACAATTCCACCACCACTGTTACAGCTTAAATAATGAGACACATTTTCCAAATAACCCCTAAATCTTCAGATCCTGAGTCATGAGAAAAATAAAATTGTGTTGGCTAGAATTATGAAGACAGGGAAGCATATTTATGTATTTCAGAAGTGTTTTTCAACAACAGCTGCAGGGAAATTCTATTTAATCTCTCAATTAATCAGAAAAGTAAAATCACTAGAATTCTCCTCTTAGAGTCCGTTAGTTAACTGAGATTTTACTATATTCAGCAGTTAAATACAATAGATTTTCAATGTATGAGACTCCATAAAACTTCTATACCAAATAATCTTTTTAAATTTTATTTGGGGAGCAGGGAGGAGAAAAGGGTTGCCTCAGGTACAAAAGGGTGATCAAATTCCTTAGCTTAGGGCATGCACAATATATTTCTAAATCATATATGACCCTCCCCTTGTTTTCTCCTTTGGGGTTTTCTAATTATGATTTTTAAAATCTTTTCAGTAAAAAGAGGTTAAAATTTTTGATACCCCATTCACTAGACCAAATACACGTTTCTGTATGTGCACACACACACAGCACACACAGGTATTCTCTATTAGAGTACAAAATTTCTAATCAATATTTTAATGTTTTAAAAGGATGGCAAGACTATACAGAAGCTAAAATTAAAAGACAAACTTCAATGATAGTGGAATCTGATTAAAAGTAGCTAAGATACCTATTTCAATTGGCACTGATTTATCAGCTGTAGTCTACATTTCCATGAAGGCTGGTTTTGGATCCTCTCTCTGGGGCTGGATTCCTGCCATCCACATACCAAATATTCCAGATACTGCAACAGCCTCAAGGTCTCTGGGAATGCTGGTGGCAGGAGTGGTGACTCCAGAGGGGAAAAGGCACATAAGAGGAAACACCTAGTTGAGAATTCCAACTAGGACAAGTCAACAGGTCAGTTGACTTGTCACATGTCTGGAATTTCATGTTTGCTGGCTACAGAAATGAGGTTTAGCAAAACAGAAGCAGGTACATGTGACTGTTTTTTTCCATATTGTACCAGCCATCTGTTCCCACACAGAGAAGTTCTGATTAAGGAGGGAAGCCAAGGGAAAGCTCCCCATGTGTGACTCCAGAGAGTCCACTGGCCAGCCCACCTTATGGCACTGTTGGCTTATGTCCTCACAGAGCAATGAACATTTCTGATTTGGATCACTCCACTCTATTCAGCTGAGGTCCTTGTCCCAGTGGTACACACAGGATAGATGGAGCTCCTTTTCCTAGGGTATCAAGCTTACTTGGATATTGAGAGTGGAGAGGAAGAGGGTAGACAAAAAAAATTCTGTTTTATCATAAATCAAACAGTATGTCATTGCATGTCACTATATTTTCACTTTCTTCTGCTGTAAAGGAACTGAGAGAGGGCAGGAGCCCGGGAATAAATGGCACCATGAAGAAATATAGGGTAAGGAAGAAGACAGCCAGCCTGGAAATAAGAACATGTCAATTCTAGCCATGGATTGGACACTACCTTGCTGTGTCACCTGGGGGATATCTTTTCTTTGCTGGAGAAATTGTATTACCTTACCATAAAGCTATAATAATTTAGACAACATAGTATTGACATAGAGACCTATAGATAGATAGAATAGATAATTGAGAAATAGACCCACACTTTTAAGATCAATTGATTTTCAACAAAATTGCCAAGGAATTCAATGATGAAGAGATAAACTTTCAAACAAATGGTGCTGGAATTATTGGATATGCATAATAATGAACTTTAACTCTTAGCTCATGCCACATGCAAAATTTTTAACTTGTAATGATGGATCATAGACCTAAAGGTAAAAGCTAAATCTATAACATTTCTGAAAGAAAACATAGGAAAATACATAAGCAGCCTTGGGTTAGGCAAAGATTTTTTTAAAAATAGGTAACAAGAATCACAGACATCAGATATAAAAACATTGACAAATTTGACATCATCAAAATTATACATTTTATTCTTTAAAAGACACTGTAAAGAAAATGAAAAGATAAGCCATAGACTAGGAAAAAGTAGTTAGAAAATATACATCTGATAAAGATTCTCTTTCCAACATATACAAAAATGTTCTTACAACTCAACAGTAAAATGACAAAATTATCCAGTTTCTAAAAAATGGGCAAAAAATTTGAACAGACACCTCACAAAAGAAGACATACAGATGGCAAATAAGCCCATGAAAGCACACTTAACATCATTAGTCATTAGGGAAGTGCAAATTAAAATCTCAACAAGATATGACTGCATACCCTCTAGAATTATTAGATTCAAAAGACTAGTTTTACAAAATGTTAATGAGGAGGTGGAACTACTGGAATACTCGTATATTGCTAGTAGAAATGCAAAAAATGATGCAGCAACTGGAATACAGTTTGACTATTTGGCCTTTTATTTTAATTTTTACTTTTATTTTTATTTGAGTCTGAGTCTCCTCTGTTACCCAGGCTGAAGTGCAGTAGTGAGTGCAATCATGGCTTACTACAACCTTAACCTCCTGGGCTCAAGCAATTCTCCCACCTCATCCACCCAAGTAGCTGGGACTACACATGTGTGTGCAACTATGCCTGACTTTTAAAACAATTTTTTTTTTTTTGCAGATATGAGGTCTCACTATGCTTCCCAGGCTGGTCTTGAACTCCTGAACTCAGGAGATCCTCCCACTTCAGACTCTCAATGTGCTGGAATTACAGGCATGAGTCATTGTGCCTGGCTCCGTTTTTAAAAAATAAAGTGAAACATACGCTTACCACATGACGCAGTAATCCTATTCCAAATTTACCTTAGAGAAATGGAAAAAATACGCTCACACAAAAATTTGTATATATATTCATAGCAATTTTCTTCACAATGGCCCAAAATTGGAAACAATGTCAATGTCCCTCAACCATTGGAGAAACAAGTAGACATTTATAACACTACTCAGTGATAAAAAGGATCAACCAAATGGATGAAAAGCACTATGCTAAGTAAAACAGATCAGAATTAGAAGACAACATGCTTTATGATTCCATTTACATAAAATGCTGGAAGAGGCAAAATTAAAATGATAGAAAACGAAAGTTATAGAAGTCTGTGGTTGCCAGGGCAAGACATTTGGTAGAGAAAATTAACTCCAAAGGGGAGGAAAGAATTTTTGATGGCAAAGAAAATATTTTTTACCTTTATTGGGTTGGTAGTTACACTACCATATAGATTTGCTGAAACTCATCAAATTCATTGAAAATTGTTAAATTTTACTGTACACAAATTACACCTCAATAAAGCTAGATTTTTTTTAAAGGGGTTGGATTGTATAACTTTTAGTATCTCTTCATTTCATGAAACATGATCTTTAAGGAATTTTTTTTTTTTTTATGGAGTTTTGCTCTTGTTTCCCAGGCTGGAATGCAATGGCTTAATCTCGGTTCACTGAAACCTCCACTTCCTGGGTTCAAGCAATTCTCCTGCCTCAGCCTCCTGAGTATCTGGGACTACAGGCACGTGCCACCATGCCCAGCTTATTTTGTGTTTTTAGTAGAGATGGGGTTTCACCATGTTGGTCAGGCTGGTCTCGAACTCCTGACCTCATGTGATCCATCTGTCTCAGTCCCTCAAAGTGCTGGGATTATAGGCGTGAGCCACTGCTCCCAGCCAGGAACATGAATCTTTTACAATAGGCCTGACCTTTGGCCCTAGAGAAAGACATTATGCTTATTATAGCCACACAGTAAATAAGCCTGATCTATTCCCTGGAGGGGGACACAATCACCACCTTTCAAGTTCTTTGCTCTACAAACACCCTTGGAAAGATGATCTGGAGCAAAGATAGTGGGTGTCCCTGTTTGCAAGACATGAAAAACAGCTGAGTGACCCATGGAGAACTAATACAAGTCACTGATGTTTCCTCTGGACTTCCATGGGAGGAATTTTGAGTTCAGAGTCTAAACATCCCAGTTTAAAACCAGGTTAAGTCACTGCCAGCTAGGCAAAGTATTTTACTTCATTGGGGCCTCAGTTTCCTTGTCTATTAGGTTTTGAATGATGATCATTGTCTAGGAGTAGTTGGGTGAGCCAAGTAAGATAATGTATTTTAAAGTGTTTTTTAAGCTCTAAGGAGCTAGCTAAAGAATTACTCCACTATGTACTTTAAATATTTCATTCTCTTATATTGTCAGATTTGTTGCCAACTTCTACTTCATATTCTTTTGCTGTACTTGACACAAAACTGAGCAGATAGTAGGTATTCAATTACAATCTGCTAATAGGGACTGGTGATTACCTAATCCCTGAGTAAGGATAACGTTATAGTTGAACTCTCCCTCCAGTTTTCCCCCCTAAAAATTCCATAGCCTCTTTTTTTTTTTAAACTTTTTTTCCTCTGACCACCCTTTCCCAATCACCTTTAAGTTGGAGGGGAGGGGTGAAGATCTAGTTTATTTTTTCTGTAGAAGGCACTTGGAATCTTATTCCAGCACCTAATGGGTGGCTACTTCTATCTGTGGCAATCTTTAGCAGATGAAGAGGTGAGATGGAGTGATGCAGCCAGCATACTCATGAGATAAGAAATGTGTTCCCATACATGGTCAGCACTTAGTATGGTGTTTGTGTTCAACAGGGAATAAAAAATGGGACATGAGAAGTTAGTAGAAAAATAATCATCCCTTGTATAATTACCTTTTTTTAAAAAAAATGCTTTAATGCATCAGCCCAAGAAAGCAATCTTTTCAGTCACTTCTACAATATAAGTGACAGCAGGGTAGAGTCTACAAAAAGAGACCTTAGTTGGGCCATCTCTCGTGGGTGATGGCAGAGGTTATGGTGATAGTAATGGTGGTTGAGAGTGACCCAGCACACAGCAGAATAATATCTTACACAGAGCTTCTAAAGTCAGTGTATAAAGTGAAAAATGCAAAAGGTCATGTCGACCCTTGAAAAATATCTCAGGAAGGTGTCACATTGAGTACCAAAATACTGTCCCGTAATGAAGCCAGTGTATCCAGCCAGAGCTCCTCAGATGAACATCAGATGATATATTTGGCTTGCAACTACCAGTTATAATTTTTAAACAAACGCATTTTTAAACCCCATGTTGTCCAGGAGAGGCTCACATTGGGAGCACATGTGCACATACACCAATTGAGATAAAGTGGATCCCTGTCTTCCATTACTTCCTTCTCAATGAGGTTGAAATGACAAGCAAAACTCTTTCCTTTATTCTGTCTTTCCCACAACAAGTAAATCACTCAAATTAAATAGGAATATGTTGACATCCTGCTCCATCCTTAAAAGATTCTAATTCCTTTCTTCACATTATTAAATTCCCATTTCCATTTCTTGCTTGATTTACCTTAATTCCCATGGAAAATACTGGCCACACGGGCAGACAGCTTTTTCACATGTAGGATATATCTCAGATTGATACAAAAGAAGGTCATAATAAGTCTTTCCTCAGTTACATGATTAATGTACTCTGAGGCTTAGGAAAAAGCCAGTAATTGGGGAGGTTTAAGAGTACATCGAGTGAATTCATTGCTGTCAGAGACAATTCACCGTTTCACTGATGGAGCCAGCAGCAGCCCTTCTGAGAGCAAGAAATAGCCATAAATCTAAACAGGAAAATATCCGAGTTTTGCTACCATGTCACATAAAATATCTCTTCTCAGAGCTAGAGGTATTTTTCAAAACTAAGTTAGAGCCACAGCTGTGAATAAAACCAGGCTTCTTCAAGAATGAGTAATAGAGACAACATTTTATAAGACTTTAAATTTGACCTTTCTTGGAAATTCTAACATCCAGCAAGAACTTGTCTTTGAGCTCATAAACATATAATTTCTTTAATTTTCTTCCAAATTTCCAATAAGCTCAGATTGCATTTGGAGGTGGAGAAGTAGAACATTGTGAGTAGGAGAGGAACACAGAGACTCCCCTTGAACAGACGGTGAAAGCAGAGGCCAGCGGGCTAGACTGTCCCACAAGTGTGTTTGATTTGGCTGGTACAGTGTGGCCTAAAGAGAACTTAGAAAATGTTTTAATGAATTGCTAACAACCACCAAAAAAACTCAAAATAAAGATTTCACATTTTATTTTTAATCCAGATTTCTAGCTTATCTTTGAAGAAATGAAATGATCTGGCAATATTGGGTTGATATCACTTCCAGGCAGTAAGAAGCTTGAGCTAAATAGAGATTGTCCCTTTAGACACAGCAGGCAATCTCCAGTTTGTCACAGTCCCCACTACTCCTTGTTATTTTCCAGACACCTGGGCCAAATGTCAGTTTCTCAATTTTTCTGTATCAAACTACTGTTGTTTTATGTAACAGCACAGTTAAAAGGAAAGCAAAAGTTTCATATCTATACGTTCACCAAATGTGTGTGTCTCGGGGAGGAAGGGGATGTGGAAGGGCAGTGAGCTCTGGTTTGCATGTTTGGGTTACCTGGTCTTTGTAAATATTTGAGTTTGTAATTTCCAACTTTAAATATTTGCCTCCTTCAGGAAGCCTGTCCTATTTAACTGAGATTCTATCATTTGAAATGCTCCACACCAAAAGATTTCTTTAGATAGCAATGCAACTGAGATTTTACAGGCAACATTTAAACGACTTTGCACAAATCATCCTGTAATAATTCTGAAAGAAAAACATTTTCACTGACTTGGGTAAGTGCATTGTCTCCCTCACTAACAAACCACCCCTATAATTTACCATCAATGCTGACATTCTCAGAGCTCGACTGACTTTCTCATCTGAGAAGTTGGGAAAGGAAACAGACATCCTTACAGCCTCTAATATGCAACTCTATGAGTGAGGACAGGCTTGCCTGCAATAAAGTAATTATGTAATTGTTACAATAAAATATAATTTACCTCACCACTCCAACAGGAAAAGTAATTTTTTCCTTATTGAAAGGCTCTGACTTTTTAAAAGATTAAAGGTAGTTACTGCAATATTTCTGAGGCAAGAGAAAAAAAAAATAAGGAATGAACATTGCTTTTAGCACAGCAACAGAGGTAAAATGATCTGATTGTTGCAAGGACATTGTCCAGAATATTAGATGACTCTAAAGCAATAACAGGCTTTCCATATTTAATATGAGTCTTTGGACAAAATTAAATTTTAGGAACAGTATAAGGTCACACAGTCAATGTGCCAACCCTTTTTACATTTATTTCAATCTCGTCTCCCAGCATTGTTACCAGAGCCTTACCTTCTCTCCGTCTCCATAAATAAACTGTGTTGGCTCTTGAACCTGCATTCACTCTCTTGGCTTAATTACCTTCCATGATAATGAGTGCACTTCCGATTTCCATAAAGCAGCCCACATGGGCACCTCACTTCTTGTCTCCCTGCTTTGCTCAGTTACGTAATGACTGCTAAAAAGACAGGGACTCTCCCTTGTTCTCTCCCTTTTTCTCTTCCTTCCATTCATTTCTTTCTTCCTTCCTTTTTCACAATTCTTTCTTTTTTCCCTTCTTCTCCTTTTCTCCCCACTGCCCCTTCCTTTTCTTCTTTCTCCTCTCTTTCTGCCTCCTCTGCTCTCTTCCCTCTCCTCCTCCAACTCTTCTTTCTTCTCTCTCTACACGCCTTTCTTCAGTCTTCCATATCCCTTACCATGACCAAGCTTCTGTCTGCTTTTCCTCTCTCTTGTTCGTTCACCACAGCAGCCTTACTCTATTTCTGAAGCTAAAAGATCTTTTTCTTCCTGAGGGGATTCACACTGGCAGTTTCCTCAGCCCAATGCCTCACTCTCAGATCTTCCTTACCCCCTGGGAGAGGGTATCACCATGGCCCTCCTTCCCCACTCCCCCACCGCACCTCTCTATTCATTTCCCTCACTGTACTGCCACTCTGTAGCTATCTTACTTCTCCTCTATGTACTTACTTTTTGTCCGTCTCTCCCAGATATAATTTAAGCACTATGAAGTCTACTGCTGTTTCTACAGGCACTTAAGAATACTTGATGAGTGAGTGGGAAAAGATCCATCTACCCTTTGCATGTGCTTCCTTTTCTCTTGTAGAACACGCTTGAGCATTCCTTTAGAAAGTTGAAAATCGAGTATCACTAGGTCTTTGTTTGGGGAAAATTATAACAACGTATTAGCACTACAATTTTGTATGGTGGCAGGTGTGGAGGGTATGTAAGGCCATGGTTTTCAAAAGTCTCATGTGCATAATAAACACCGAGCACAGTCCATGCAGAGCTTGAGGCCTTCTTCCAGAGATTTCATTCTGGGATAAAGTCATAACATCTTAACAAGAACTTGGAGATTCTGACACAGTCCATGGAGGCCATTTTCAAAAATACCATTCCAGGGCTTAGATGGTGGTGTAGACTGAATTAGGTGATGCCCTTTCCCAGAAATTTATCTGAGCACAAAAATTTATAAAAGAACCAAGGAGACCATTTGGAGGAAAGGAAATGGGACACCTTCCCTTCAAGGCTTAAAGTAATTTGGAAGTGTCTACTGGAGGATGGGTTGGTTCTGGCTGAGACCAGGTCCATTACCAGAGGATTACCACAAACCCAAACAACCACCCCGCTCCACGAGGAAGACTGGATTCTATGCTAGGGCATGCAAAAATGGACAGGGGGCTCGTTCAGGTGACACTGATACCCTTCCTGACCTAGCATCCTCAATGGATCTGAACGGAAAGAGACCTTCTAAATCCCTATCTTAAAGATCTGGAGCAGGGTTTTTTGATTTTTGTTCATTTTAATTGTGAGAAAATGCAAAGTAAAGTGTTTTTTTCAAACCCTGTGGAGGGATAAGGTGAAGAGGGGTCACCCCAAAGCTCCACATTCTCTTGTGAAATACATCTTTCTCATCTATAGCAGGATGATTATCAGAGTGAACATCTTACAAAAATCTAGGATGAGAAATCTCAACCAGACTCCCTGCTCATCTGATTAGAATTCAGAGTCAGTGTAATTTGAGTATTAAAAGAAATATGGCCTTATTTTGTTCTCACAGGTTGGTGAGGTCTGGAGACATGAAATGCTTAGAATTATAAAATATTAGCATTAGAAAGTCCCCAAATGTGTCTAGACAAACTCGCCCTTTACAGAGACAGGAAAATTGAGGATCAGCAAGAGGAAGAGAGCTGTCCAACATCACATGGTTGCATAGTGCCAAATGCAAAATTCACTCATGCATTCAATCTTTTCAGTATTTTTGGGGGCATCTTCCACAGGGCTAGCTCTTGACAAAAACAGATAAATTCAATTCAAAAAACATTTACAAAATTCCTACTCTCAGTCTGACAGTATAGTGGATATAGGGGATATATCAAGATAAATAAGATGCAGACTTTCTCTTGAGGTGTTCACTGTCCTGCAGAGAAGAGAAAAAATCATCGTATAGTGTGATAAAGGCCACTCTCAATTAATGTATATAATGGGATCACATCACGCATTTAACTTACATTTAAAGAGCCCGTCTCTGTATTTATAATAAAAAATGTAATAACATAGATTAGTGTACCTGAGGCAGTTTATTATTAGAACTGAATGTAATGGAGCACTTTATGTCATCAGTCATTTGTGAAATGCAAAATAAAGTCACAATGAGATACTACTATACATCTCTTGGAATGTCTAAAATTTAAAAAACTGACCATATCAAGCATTGGTAACCATGTAAATGAACTGATATTCTCATACCCTGCTGGTGGGATTAAGTAGTAAAAACACTTTGTAGAACAGTTTAGAAAACATGCTGACTCTATTCGGCTAAAAAGGTTAAATATGGGCTGGGTGTAATGCTTCATACTGTAATCCCAGTGGTTTGGAAGGCCAAAAAGGGAAGGATTGTTTGAGTCCAGGAGGTTCAAGACCAGCCTGGCAACACAGCAAGGCCCTCTCTCTACAAAAATAAATTAGCTGGATGTGGTTGCATGCACCTGTAGCACCAGTTACTTGGGAGGCTGAGGTGGGAAGATTGCTTGAGCCAGGAGTTTGAGGCTACAGTGAGCCATGATCCTGCCATTGCACTCCAGCCTGGGCAACAGAGCAAGTCCCTGTCTAAAAAAAGAAAGAAAAAAAAAAGTTACATGTACACCCAACATGTGACTCCTAGGTCTTTATCCAAGAGAAAAGTAAGTCAAGATCCATCATTCAACTACTTATACCTGAATATTCACAACAGCTTTCTTGGTAATCACCCAAAACTAGAAATCACCCAAATGTTTATCAACAGGTGAATGGATAGCCAAATGATCACACATCCATACAATGGAATACCACTCAACAATAAAGCAGAATGAACTATCGAGACACACAATACAGATGAATCTCAAAACAATTATGGCAAGTGAAAGAAGCCAGGAAAACAGCATATGATTCCATCTTTATACAGTTCTAGAAAACGGAAAGAATCCATGGGGTTAAAATGTGGATCAGTGGTGGCCTGGCAAGTCATGGGTGGGATGTGGAAGGAAGAAGGAGGAATTTCAAAGGGGCACAAGGAACCTTTAGGGGATGATAATTTCACAGGTATATTTTTAGGCCAAAACTTATCAGAGTATATAATTTATGCTCAGCTTAAAGCTGATAAAAAATAAAGACACAATAATAATAAGTCCTAGGATACCATGTTAAAAAAAAAAAAATAGCAAGGGGTTTGGAGCTACAGAACCTGACCCAGGGTGGGATTCCAGCTCACAACATACCAGCTGTGTGACCAAGTTCGAGTCTCCCGCCTTTTCTGAAATCCTTTTTTTATCTAGCAAATGGGGGCAATAATTATTGTCCTGCTATTTTATGGAATGATAATAAGGAGCAATTAGAGGAACAACGCAAAGGGGCTTTGTAACTTTTTAAAACATTATGCACTGCATGGTGGCTGTCCTCATTGGCACAGGACTCACTCATCCCCGGAGGCAGGAAATCTCTCTGACCGCCAGACCCGTCAGAGGAAAGATGACAGGAAGGCAGAGAGGAGCAAACACATCTACAGGGACCAATGAAGCCACAGCAAAGAGAAGTGCCTTTGATGACAGAAGGAGGGCAGGGAAGGAGCCAGAGAGAGCTGAAACAGCAGCAAGGAGAATCGCCGGTCAGACTCCGCGGGGCTGGAGACCAGGGGAGACTGGTGCTGCCACAACAGAGGAAAGAGTGAACCCAATAGATGAGAAACAAAAGCAGAGGGCAGAGCCTGGGCTCAGACTAGCACAAAAGAACTCCTGGGAACACAGGCTCTGCCTCCCTCCCTGCCGCCAGACTGATCTTCAGTCAACTCAGTCACCTACTTGCTCTTGGAAGGAACAAAACCAATCCTGACCAGGGCCACCCCCAGGCCTGGCTGCTGCTACTTCTCCAGCCTCATCGCCCACCACTTCCCCCGCATTGTGCACATTGCTCTTCTCTCAGCAGAGCCCACGGAGATGCAATACAGGCTCTTCCCTCAGCTGAGACTGCCCCGCTCTCCCCCATTTGCCTGAGCCTCTACTCATTCATCAGACCTTAGGTCAGCTGTTGCTTTTTCAGGGAAGTTGGCCTTGACCTTTCAAACCAAATCGGATTCCCCTGTGATGCCCTTTCACAGTACCTGGCACTGTTCCTCTGCCGTACATATCATTGTTGTATTTACGTTGCTTCCTAGGATGGCTCAGTCAGGGTCTGTCTCTCCCACCAAAATGCAGCCTCCATAGGGACAGACAGCATGTCAGCTTTTGCCATCTATTGCAATCCATGCACCTACTACCGATGCAAAACAGGTGACAAATAAAGCTGTAAATCAGTCTTGTGAGAAAGACTTTCTTTGAAGCCTTAAGAATTAAAGAGTGAATGTTATGTGTCTGTATGAGACCAGCCTACATGGCATAATTATATGATGTGGGCATTTTCATTATCCCCATTTTACAGATGAGAACGCTGAGGTTCAGAGAGGTAAAGTCACTTGCCTAGTAGCACACTGCTCATAAGTGGCACAACCAGGAGGTGACCTGTGTCCTCCTGACTCCAAGGCTTGACCTCTTAACCAGTCCTTCTCTTCTAATTTTAAAAGAAAGGTTGATCTCTAAGACCCTGTCCAGCTCTGCCTTTCCCTGATCCTATAATCTCAAGAAAATTTGCTGACAATCCCCCAACAACACACCCCCCGCAACTGCAGTCTGCATTAATCTTTCAGATCTCAGAGGCAAACCCCTCTAGGAGCGACACACTCTTCCACTCCTAGGCTGAGAACTGAGAAGAATTACAATCCAATTGACTCTGCAGGCTAAAAGAAGCGCCTGTTTAGCTTACATCAGCAGTGCTGAATCTAAATTAATATTTTGACATCCACCGTGTGGCAGCTTAGAGCTGTGTCCTCCCCGGGTAAGCCTGGGGCAGCTGCCTCCAGGGGGTGGGCAGGGTCAGAGGATGCCTGACGCCCTGAAGTCTAATAAATTGCTTTGCCATATAGGAAACTGCTGCTCAAAGAGTCTCTCAAGTACACAGGCTGTCCTCATCTCTGACACCTGAGTCATCAGGTGAGGTGGTGTAAATGGGAAATATCCCCCACAGTCACAAGTGGTTGGAGAGTGGTCAATCATCAGAACATTTGTCAGTAATTTATGGAGGTTTACCAGCCACCCAACATGCATATCAGATTTGCATCTTTTTAAATTTTTAATTTATTTTTACTTATTTTTTTTCTTTTACTTTTTTTTTTTTTTTTTGCGGGGGAGGGTATGGGGAGTGTCTTACTTTGTTGCCCAGGCTGGAGTTCAGTGGCATGATCACAGTTCCCGGCAGCCTCAACCTCCTGGGCTCAAGCATTCCTCCTACCTCAGCCTCCCAAGCAGCTGGGACCACAGGTGTGCACCACTGCACCTGACTAATTTCTAAATTTTTTGTAGAGACAGGGTCTCCTTATAGTTCAAGACCAGGCTGGTGTTGAACTCCTGAGTTCAAGTGATTCTCTCACCTTGGCCTCCCAAAGTGTTGGGATTACAGGCGTGAGCCACTATGCCTGGCCCACTTTGCATTTGTCATGGCCACAGGCAGACCTAGTTTTAATCTAGTCCCTATCCCCCATCTCTGGAATGGGATGGGGAACAAAATCTATTAAGTGTCTCCTATGTACCAGGCATTCCTGTCTCAATGGATTCTCACAATAATCCATCTGGGTAAATGTTATTATCCTCATTTTATTGACAATAAAATAGGCTAAGAGAGGTTAAGCTACTCAAAGTCATCCAGGTAGAACAGGCAGGATTAGATTTAAATCCAGGTTTGTCTGGTGCCAGGTCTACCTAGTGTCTAATGTCTATGGGTTTAATAACCAACAGGTGGAACAAAGAGTCTAACACAAATTTTACAAAGAAATAAAAGTTCACTTATATCTAGACATATGTTTAATGAATCACATTTGTGAAAAGGATACTATTAGATCAGAGCCATGCAAAGAATAATTCACAGAGTGATGCCAGTCCATGAACTGCTGGTTACCAACCTACCGTGGTAAGTTTAAAACTCAGAGAAAGCATTTAGAGACTTGGATACCAAGTTGACATGGGGATAACATCCAAGAATGTGATCATATAATTCATTGTTAATGTATGTTATAGAACTATTAATTCATAATGCATAGGATATACAATTTCTAAGTGTTCCTTCTCTACAAGTAGCTTTTGCACAGCACTGAACGAGATGAAATTGGGCCTGCGGGTGTGGTATTATTTGAGATATACTACAGTGGGCACATTGTCAAGCTCAAGGGTGAAGGCTTTTGCAGACTCACCATTGCTAGTCGTATTCCAACTTCTCCATGTGGTGTGACCTTGGGAAAACAACTCAACTTCTGTCTATAAAGAGAGATAATAATGGTACTAAACTAGGATTACTGTGTGAATCTAGTATTCACATAGTAATCCTTAATACATGTACTTAAAAAGAAATCCTTTTAATACTTAAAAAGAAGGTATCTACATGAAGTACTTAGTATAATACCAGGCACAAAACAGTCACTCAATAAATGCTAGTTGCTGTAGGTATCAGTAAAAGACGAGCAGATAATAATAGTAGCAATTTAGCTTGGGTTAATGTAAGCACATTTATTGAATGCTTACATTAAGCTTACATTAGGCCAAGCTGAATTGTCATTATTATTTTCACTTGTCTTTTATTGATACCTGTTTTGTCATTAGAATGTATTCATTTGGGTTATACTAGTAGGCTTATTTTGAAATGAAAATATTCCCTCCCATCCCCTGCCCCAGAAGAAATGTATTTAATCTAATGAGCTCATTTACCACTGAGGCAGTGATAAGTGGGGAAAGAAATGAGAAAGACCCTAAGGGATCATGGGGATAGGGCAATGCTGGGAATGGGTCAGGGGATAGCCTGTGAAAAATAATCTTGGTAAGGGAGGATCTTGAAATATGAAATTCTGGAGACATGAAAACCAGGGATGAACCTCCTGGGATCAAGCAGTCCTCTTGATTTGGGAGAGTTCTCTTGAAGAAGACAGAGGAGAACAGACATTAAAATCAGTAGCACAGAGCATAATTAAGAATCAGAAACCTGGAGCCAGACTGCCTGGGTTTAAATTGTGTCTTTCCCATTTAGTAGCTGTGTGGCCTTGGACAAGTTACATTTCCTTGCTGTGCCTCAATTTTTTCCCCATCTGTAAAATGAGAATAAAGACAGTAATAATCTCATACGGTGTGAGAAGTCAGTGAAAGTATGTGTGTATATACACACACATGTTCTTACAGTGTGTCACAAATTAACGGCAGAAAGTTTGGAGAGGGCTATCTATGGTTAGAATGCTCTGTTACCACTACTGCTAATGATATTAATTACATCAAATACTCTATAGCTCTCGCTGTGTGACAGGCATATATACATATACATATTTACACACATACATACACACACGCACATATATATGCAGCACAACATTATCACCCATTGCAGATCATGCCAAAAGCATTCAGGGCTTCCTGATGACTTGTAGGACAAAGCCTAAACTCTAAAACACTATGATCCAACTCTAATTAAATCTGAGGCCACTGGAGGCAAGTGATTTATCCACATTTTCAATGGGAATCAAAGAAAATTTTTAATCGAAGTCTGGTTTAATTTAAATAGGAAGCTATTTTTAAAAGACTGAAAGGCTAAAACTCCAATGCAGGAACTTCAGGAATCACCTGAATGGAAAGGGAGATATTTTGGAATGGGGAGGAAAGAGGAGACTTACTGTTGCTTCTCAAACCATGCTACTATCTTCTGCCTGCTTGTAAGGTGGGCTCCAACCTGAAGATTGTGAAGTTGTCCTCACCCCCAATTTGTCAATGCAGTCACACCCCATCTCAGTCACTTGGTGACCCCTGCTGGCAACCCCTGGGTAATACACAAGCGGAGCAGGTGGTTCATGAGCCCTTCTGCGAGAGTATTTTTGACCGAGTAATATGCGTTTGGGGACCCAAGGCCCATATCTTGCTTGCTTTTTCTATGATTTTCCAGTAAAAAGAAGCAAGGCCCCATCGAGAAATGTCTGAGTCCAGGGTTGGGCAGGAAAAACACAAGATGAGCCTGGAGCACCTTGCCGTGTCTTAAAGATATATTAAAGAACCAAAGTGCCTGCACCCTGCACCCCCATGTTTATTGTATCACTTTTCATAGTGGCCAGGATATGGAGTTGGCCTAGGTGTCCACGGATGGATGAGTGGGTGAAGAGTGCAGTGTACAGGCACAGTGGAATACTGTTCAGCATAAGAAAGGAGTCCTGTTGTTTGCAGCAGCATGATGGGACTGGATGGAGGTCAATATGCTGAGTGAGATGGGCTGGGCACAGAAAAGATAAATATCACATGGTCTCACTCATATGTGAGAGATAAAAAATTGATTTCATGGAAGTAGGGACCGACGTGGTGGTTTCCAGAGTCTAGGGAGTGGAGGTGGGTGGTGAAGAGAGGTTGGCTCATGGATACCAGCATCCAGTTAGAAAGTAGTAGTAAGTTCTAGGGTTCAATAGCACAGTAGGGTGGCTACTACAGTTTATTTCCAAATAGCTAGAAGAAAAGATCTGAAATGTTCCCAACACAAATAAATGATAAATATTTGAAGTGATGGGTAGGTTAAATATTCAGATGTTATCATTATATCTTATATGTATTAAAAACATGTGTGTCCCATAAATATGTACAAT
The DNA here is from genome assembly GCF_001604975.1 of Cebus imitator. Classification (NCBI taxonomy): domain Eukaryota; kingdom Metazoa; phylum Chordata; class Mammalia; order Primates; family Cebidae; genus Cebus; species Cebus imitator. The sequence continues at coordinate 4,919,683 of NW_016107441.1, read as the reverse complement.
TATTATGAATCAATAAAAAGGGGGCAAATACAATAAAATGAGAAGAAGACAATTAAAAAATCATAGAACATTATCTCTTCCCCACCATCAGGTACACATGTGGCAGTGTGATTTGCTGCCTTCCTCCCCTTCACCTATATCTGGCATTTCTCCCCATGCTATCTCTCCCCAGCTCCCCACACTCTGCTGTCCCTCCCCTAATTCCCCCCAACAGACCCCAGTGTGTAGTGCTCCCCTCCCTCCCTGTGTCCATGTGTTCTCATTGTTCAACACCTGCCTATGAGTGAGAACATGTGGTG